>NW_022196911.1:94440765-94493786 GCF_008632895.1 Mastomys coucha | reverse complement strand
AAGGTCCCAGTCTAGTTTAGAACTCATTATGTTATCCAGGGTGACTTAAACTTAGAGTGATCCTCCTGTCTTAGCCTCCCAAGAGCTGGAAATATAAACACATGCCATGAACCTATTTGTATTCTTTAATATCAGAGTTCTGAGTAGACAGTAAATGTCCATGTTTATTACTTTCATTTCTGCCTTTCAATCCATCCACCCACCCATCCATCCATCCATCCATCCACCCATTCATCTATCAGTCCATCCACCATCCATCCATCTACCCATCCATCGACCCATCCATCCATTCACCCACTTGTCTATCCATTCATCCACCCATCCATCCATCCATCCACTCATCCATCCATCCATCCACCCACCTGTTCATCTGTTCATTCATCCCAGCATTGTCACTAGACAATTGTTGCTAGATCAAGTGATGAGCATGTAAAGACATCTTGGCGATGTGATTTGGGGGTTGGGAGGAGTGAACCTTAGCCTTGAGCCATTTTTCCAGCCTGACAATATGATCTTTGTTAGCAATGATCTTCAGACCTTGGTGGGTGAGAATGATTTTAAGAGAAATAATTTCTAGGTTCTTGGTTTCAGTGTGTTCTTTTACTGAAACTGGTCTTACAGAAGTTGATATTCTCCTTTCTCAACAAGTCCATTCCAACTCATAAAAGAAAGGCTCAAAAAAAAAAAAAAAAAAAAAGCTCATCTTTTACTGTCATTAAGGTGACAACTTCCATGGTGACTAACTATCCTTTTGGATATCAAGAATATTCAAGAGGCAAAGGCCGGGGAGTGTGAGTTTGAGGCTAGTCTTGACTACATAGCAAGTTTCAGTCCAGCCTGAAGAACAGAAAGAGAAACTTCTTAATAGAGAGAGAGAGATTGCTAACTATTTCCATTTGTATACTTGATAATTACTAAATAAGAGCTATAGCTATATTATTTAATCAATTTCATGCTAATTGTTGTCATGATAATTTGATGAAGGAAAGCATTGAGCATACCTACAATCCTTATACTTCTAATTATAATCTGTGGAAGCAGAAAGATCACTGTGAGTCAAGACCAGCCTGGACTACATAGTGAGTTCCAGGACAGTCAGGATTAGAGAGACCCTGCCTCAAAAATAATAAAAAATAAAAACACAAAATTCGATACATAGGAGGTTTTTTTTTTAACATGTGGCACCTCACTGCAACAAAAATAAGTGAAAATTTATTTTTCTCATGTAATTTTAATGAGGAGACATACACCAAGATGTTTATAGTGTGTAGGTACAGATCAATGGAGGTTACAGCTCATAAGAACAGAACACTAGGATAGGATTTTATTGGGAAAGCCAACTGGAAATAGAGGTCATGGGGAAATTCTATATATATTTTTTTTTCCTGAGACAAGGTTTCTCTGAATTCCTGGTTATCCAACTCGCTCTATATAACAGACTAGGCTTCAACTCAAAGATCCTGCTTCTGCCTCCTGAGTGCTGGAATAAAAGGTATATGCCACTCCACCCAGCTTCCTATATATATATATTTAAAGAGCTTATTTATATGACTGTTAATTTATGATGGGATAAATCTCATGACTAATATTGCTGTTCACTAGATACCTTTTACATCTATTAATTCATTTAGATGTGTGATCAGAAGGTAACTTGCCGAAGCTGACTCTCTTTGGACCGTGTGGGCTCCAAGGATTGAACTCAGATCATCAGCCTTGGTGGCAAGCCCCTTTACCCATTTAGCCATCTCACTAGCCCAGATAATTTTTTAAAAAGATGTGATACAGCTCCATCTGTAGCCAATGGGACACATGCACCCCTAAATAGCTATGGATGTGGCCTGTCACAGAATCATAAGTTTACTTAAGAAACAGAGTTTACATTTATTTTTTGTAGCCCAGTTCTGTGATTCTCAAAAGTAAACTTTGTAAGCGACAAAATTGACATATGCAGAACCTCCAGTATTTAAGAAAGAAGTGTTTCCGCCTTTGTTTAAGAGTTTTAAGAGTAAGCTACGGTGAAAAATTGTAAATGTTAACTTAGTACCTTCTTAATGTCTCAGTGCATAATACGAAAGCATAATATTTCCAATTTCTTTGAAGGGCACTTGTGAAAAAGTTCGAATGCCAAGCCACTGTTTGTACAAAGCACAGTGTAGAGACGCCTTTCATTTAAGCCTGAGCTGGTTTAAAGGTCTAGGGCAGAGATCTTCAGCCTCATATCTCACGGTTTGAGAGAGACCTCTCAGTAGCAATGTACGTTTCATGCTGATAGGCATGTGTACATTTTAAGAGGCCCACAGTGAAGAAACGAGTAACAACAGATCTGACTGAAGTATGTAAATAGGGCTCATTTTTTTAAAACTTATTTCTTTTATGTGTACGTGTGTGCCTAAGTGCCTATGTGTGCAGATGCTCCTGGACGCCACGCCAGAACAAGGATGTCAGATCTCCTGGAACAAGGGTCGGGCAATTGTGAGTGAGATCCTGATGTGGGTGCTGACGACTGAACCCTGGTCCTCTAGAAGAGCAGAGAGTGTTCTTACTTATTGAACCATCTCCCCGGGGCTCTTGACTTCAATGTTTCTTTAAATGGTATTTTTATGTTGTAGTTTCAACATAAACAATCTTGTTTTCTGCTTAGAGAAAAATATATGCTAATTGTGAAAAAGCATGAAATAGGCCCAGATAGACCTTCCTTCCTTCCTTCCTTCCTTCCTTCCTTCCTTCCTTCCTTCCTTCTTTTTCCCCCCTCAGTGTTGAGAACTGAATCCAAGTCCTTGTTCAAGTCTGGTAGGCATTTGGCCCCCTGAGCAACATTCCTGGCCTGACCCTTTCTCTTCTACAGTCCCCAAACCTATTCTGGGACCATCTTTTATGATCCCTTGCTGATCAAGACTCTTCATTTTTCTTGATTTTGATGGAGGAATGTTTTGAGGGCTTTATCTATACAAAAACAATGAACGGAAACTAGGAAAACAGTGTTTTAAGAGCACAGTCAGCCTCCCTGGACTCATTGGTCAGGTGGTCTTTTCTAGCATTTAACTGATGGCCCAGCAACAGGTTGACAGAGCATTCCGGCTCAGAGTTAGCAAAATTACATTTAGAAGTGATGGACTAATTTCTAGGGCTTTGGATTTTCAAGCGTCTCCACGCTGCAGAGTGAATATAGATGTCAGAGCCAGGCCTGAAGGAGGACCCTGGTAATCCAGCCCTTGGTGGATAACCTTCAAACACCAATAAACAAGATTAACTGGGTTTAACATGTGACCTTTCTCGTTTTGACTGGTAAGCACAGATGTTTTCTCATTGAGCCGCCTAGTTGAAATCTCCCCTCGCTGGCTGCAGTTGGAGCTAGATTTGAGGGCTCGGGAATGAGACAGTCTTGAAAACTGTACTTCTCAGCCAGTGACGCTGTCTAAACAGCAACATATGGACACCCACAGTTCAATAATTAAAAATAATGTGTGACCTTACCCATAATAAATTTGTTAATTATGTCAACTGAAGAAGTAAAAAAATGGGATCGTGATAGATATTTCGCTATTTTTGTTGGTCTGGTGGCATTAAAGACAGTGACAAGAGTTGTTAGAGCCAGCCTTTCCGCACCTGCGCCTGCGGAGGCAGAAATCCCAGCCAAGCCTTTGTTACCCTTTGGTATTCCTCAAGGAAGTGCAGAGAAAATACGAAAGGCTTTGATTAGCTTCTCATAGGTCATTCTAGGCCTGTGGCTATACCTCCAACCCACCAAACTGTGGAGGTAATGTGCGGCCCTTTACTGCCTCTTTATTATTTGAATCCCAAAACCACCTCTGGCATTTTTATGCGACCTGTTCCTTACCCGGTCAGCTTGCTCTCCAGGTCCGCCCGGCTGCACTAGTTCTCTTTCTGAGGCCCTGCAGAAAAGATAACTCTATTTTCTTCTTTTGTCTTAAGAGAGCACTAAGCCGACGTCCCTGGATGTGTGCAAAGACCTCCCCACGCCCTCCTGCTGCCTCGGATATGAGGGCAATAACCATTAATTAACAATCAAAGTCTAACGAAGCCCACTGTCAACTCTTGGAGTAGATTGCTTCGGCCTATTTTCCTATTGCCAACGAAGGGGTGTGCTTTGTGGTTTTGAACCAGGCATACATTTATTGAAAACCACAGGAAATCAGTTGTATAGAAACAAAAGGAGTTTCAACTCCAGACAGATACATAACCTCGTTCTAAATTGTGCCAGAGTCCACGGATGCACAGCTTCTCGAACTTGCTTGCTCTCTGCTTTCTTAATAATTTAGTGGGCTTCGTTAGACTATGATTGTTAATTAATGGTTATTGCCCTAGTATCCGAGGCAGCAGGAGGGCGTGGGGAAGTCTTCGCACACATCCAGGGACGATGGCGCTCTGAGTTGAGTTCTGGAGCTTTGGGTCTGATCATACCTCAGAACAAAACAAAACAAAAACCTCATCCCATAGCTTCTTGTAGGGAATGAGAAGCGTAACGCACTCCCTTGTGACCCGACCATCACTGTCCAGGCAGCGGGCTATCGGGTTACCTTTCTTTAGCCATATGGATTTCTTTTTTAATTCATTCATTTATTTGTTATTTATTATTGTGGGAGGAAACATGCTACATCATATGGAGGTGGAGCCAGTTTCCCACTCCCACCTTTACCTAGGTTCTGGGGGTGGAATTCAGGTCGCCAGGTGTATGTAGCAAGCACCTTTATTGGGGGAGCTGTCTTACTGGCTCAAGGTTGCTTTTTTAAAGCAGTCTTAGATTTAGTTATAATTTATCTTGTCTTATGTGTTCAGTGGCTGTTCTTTAGGTGAACTTAGCATTCTATAACTACCACCGTGTTTTAGGCCACGTCTGCCCCCTTGTACCTGTTTTGCAGTTAACTGTCATTTTACCTGTACCCTCAGGAAGCCACTAATCTGAACTGTATCTCTAGATTGAGGCCTTTGGTCTAACATTTCTGGACTTTCATGCGAATGGAATAATACAAATTATAGTCTTTTACTTCTGCCTCCTTTTTCTCAAACTACTGATTTGGAAGTTCGTCTGGGTTGTTGTAGGTACGACTAGTTTGCTTCCAGTTATTTATTTATTTATTTATTTATTTATTTATTTATTTATTTATTTATTATTTGGTTTTGCAAGACAGGGTTTCTCTGTGTAGCCCTGGCTGTACTGGAACTCACTCTGTAGACCAGGCTGGCCTCAAACTCAGAAATCCACTGCCTCTGCCTCCCAAGGAGTATACCACCACCGCCCAGCAAGCACTGCTTCTTTTTTTTTTTTTAATTTAGTATTTTGTCTTAATCAAGCTAGCCTTGAGCTTGTGATCTGCCTGCCTCGGACTCCTGAGTGCTGGGATTCAAGCCATGCACCATCCTTCCTGGCTTCAGATTCAAGCCATGCACCATCCTTCCTGGCTTCATTCTGCTTTGTTTTTTATCTGAGTAGGATTCCATTGTTGACTCAAACCATTTTGCTTGTCACTACGAACATTATTATATAGGTCTTAAATGAGCATATGCTTTCCTTCAAGTAGGTATTTAAGAGTGGAATTCCATGGTTGTTTGGTATACTTATATTTAATTTTATAGTAAACTGCCTATATTGGGTACCAAATGATGGGTAAGAAATTACCACGAACCTGGGCCATTGGGAGACAATGAAATGGGTTGTCTCAGAAGTATAGAATTAGCACTGCTGGGTCCTCTGCTTCCTAGGTACCCCAAGGTTCTGATGGAGACACTGACCGGAGTGGTTGTCTCCTCTGAAAACTTGACAGGAGAACAGACAACCCCCAACTCACTAATGGTCATGGTCAGGAGTCAGTCTTAACAGTTGTTAGACCAAAGGCCTCATTGCACCCGGGCTCCCCCCTCCTGCCCCCCCTGCTTCCCCCCCCCCAAGCTTGGTCAGGCACTGGCTCCACTTGCCACTTGAGCTATCCAGCTTACCTACTGGAAAGTCACAAAGCATCAGCAAGGGAGCAAAAGCAAGATCCAAGTCGCCATCTTATAGAATCTAAGCACAGAAATGACACCTCCAGCCACGTCTGTCAACTGGGAGGCATTTGGCTGCTTGCCACAAATGCCAAATGGTTTTCCGAATGACTACACCATTTTCCATCCCCACCATCCACACATGTGAGGACTGTGTTTTCCTTGTGTCCTTGTGTGTCTTTTTAACTTAATCTTTCCAGTAGGTGTGAAGAGGCATCTTGTAGTCTTAACTGCATTTCTGTAACAAACGATAACAATTATCATCGGCCCACTGTTCATTTGTACAATCTCTTAAGTGGGGTATCAATGCTGACATCCTGGGTTCTTTAAAAAAATCTGTTATGATAGTGCTAGCAACTGAATCTAAAGCCTTGTATATGCCAGGTCAACTCTATTACTTGAGTTATATTTATTTTTTAAAAAAAGATTTATTTATTCATTTTATGTATATGAGTACACTGTAGCTGTCTTCAGACACACCAGATCCCATTACATATGGTTGTGAGCCACCACGTGGTTGCTGGGAATTGAACTCAGGACCTCTGGAAGAGCAGTCAGTGCTCTTAACCACTGAGCCATCTCTCCAGCCCTTGAGTTATATTTCTACCCACCTGTATGCCTTCAACTGGGCTATTGGTCTTATTATTGAATTATGAGACACTTCTTGTTTATGAATCAGGATTTTAGTATCATATCTAAGAAATCTTTGTCTAAATCAAGGTCATGAATATACCACATGTTAACAATTACACTTGGACTATCTGATATCATGATGAATTTCATTACTGTAAAAACCCTGTGAGATATAGATTTTATCGTTGCACAAATGAGAAAATTCACAGAAGTCAGATTCTCATTAAAGTCATAGGCTGGTTAGTGCAAGGCATTGGATTGTAGTTTCAGTTGGAAAAAAAATAGTTAGATTCCACATTGTCATTGTCCTATGGCTGTCAGTCCCTGCTTTATTCTTTGACTATGAACAGTCGACAGTCTCTGTTAGGGATCACTAGGATGTGGGCTCAGGTCTTTGGCCAGCTTCTGCTCTGGTTCCCTCTAAGGGGCAGCATTCCCTCCACAGTCTCTCTGGTAGAGCTGGGATATCTCGCAGGCCTCCGGTGTGTGACTGGGCAGCTGTTAAGCAGTTGTGCTTCTCGCTCTAGGGATGAGCGAGTTCCAGTGACAAGATAGTGTATTCCCTGGTGCGCTTTAATGGTGCACATTCACCTAGAAGACAGCAGAGCCCCTCCCGCTTACTTATGCTCTCATCTCATTGTTTGAATGGTAGGAAAGGAAGGGTAAACAGAAAGGAGGGCTGGAGGTTCAAGAAATATGTTACAGATGGTCAACTTTATACTCTTTCTTTACACATGTTTTATTTCAGTTAATTTAATATTAAAAGAAAAAGAATCTCCGAGATTTTCATCTCTGCCTTCTCTCCCCCTCCCCTGATAGTCCCTCATACGCTTTGGGTCTGATTGCTGCACCTTCACTTAGAACAATTGATTGGTTTTCCTCTCCGCTAATGCGCTCGCTTTAGGCAAAACTACAATCTGTGCAATTTTTAAAAACACCATCAACCCTAATTTTGTACTTCAGGCAAGGAACAGAACGATCGTTCATCTTCTTCCCCTCTCACCTCCTTTCCTTGCTCCTACCCGTTGACTTGGTAAGCTGTCCCCAGACCCGCCCTAAGCCCAGCAGTCACCATTGAAGGTGCAAGGAGAATAATCTACCGCTACTGGGAGCGGAACGTGGATGTGCACACCCCTAACTCCAGCATTCCGGAGGCTGAGGGGGACAGCCATGAGTTCCAGGACAGCCTGTACTACAAGGCAAAACCCTGTCAAGGGTCAGGGTTGGAAGGTCTTGTTGTTCAGCTGGAGGACAGCTTGTCCCACACATACAAAACTCCAGGTTGGTCCCCCAGTGCTGCATCGGCTGGATGAGGTGTCACACTCCTAGGATCCCCGCACTGAGGAAGTGGAAGCAGGAGGATTAGAAACTCAGGGTCACCCTGGCCATCATCCAAAGCTGGTCTGGGATGGGTAGATCTAGAAGTAGAAAGATATTGTGGTAGCCTGTGGAGCACGAAGCAAGTGTAGAAAACCAGGAAGTGACTAGAGGTATCTCTGGGGTCAGCAGCGAGATATAGTCAGGCAGTCAGTGGCAGAAAAATGTTGAGTCAGGAGAGAATATAAAGGAAAAAAGGAAAAAGTTTGGAAAAACAGAACTCTTCCCGCCTTGGCCTGCTTGTTATCAGTGAATTGGTTCAGGCTGCATGAGGAATTCATTCATTCATTCATTTATTCCCTAGAATAACTGAGTCTGTAAGTTCTGGAACAGTCTTGAAATGGTTCCTAGTCTGTAAGGGATAAACGTGTTATCTGCCCCATAACACACTACATACACCAGGAGCTACGTGTGCTGTGACCATGGAAGACATTTTGGTTCACCTGTGACCCCGAGTTTGACATGGTAGTAATCAGAAGGTTTTTTAGCCAATGTAATTATATTTGAATTAACAGCCTTTGAATTTTCCCAAGAATTATAGTTTAATGTGTGCTGTGTATGTGTGTGTGCAGATGTTCATACATGTCTACATGTATATTCGAGTGTTTGGGACTGTGTGTATCTGTGTCAGATACCTTCCTCTGTTGTTCTCCACCTTATAATTGTGAGACGGGGTCTCTCACCCGGACCTGGTGCAAACTAATTAATCAAGACTGGCCTCTGAGCTCCAGGGGTCCTCTTCCCTCCACCATCCCAGTGCTAGGGCTAAAGATACAACCAGCACACCTGGCTTTTCCCTGGGATGCTACTGGTCCCAACTCAGCCCTCAGGCCTGTGCAGTAAGCATTTTACCGCCAGAACCATCTTCCTAGCCTCTAAGTAAATGCAAGAGAGACAGACAGAGAGAGAGATTGATGCCAAGCATGACAAATACACTCCTGTAGTTCTGGCACTTGGAAGACGGAGGCAAGATAACCAGTTCTTCAAAGCTAGCCTGGGCTATGCAAGGGGGAAAAAAAGCCAATTCCAGCCATTCAGGAGGCAGAGGCAGGTGAATCTGAGGCTAGCCTGGGCTACATAGTGAATTCTGGGACAGCCAGAGCTACAGAGTGAGAACCTGTCTCAAAAAAGAGGGAGGGATCCCCTGGAACTAGAGTGTTGGATGGTTGAGAGCCACCACATGTGTGCTGGGGATTGAACCTGGGTCCTCTACAAGAACAACAAGTGCTCTAACCATGGAGCTGTCTCTCCAGCTTGTATTTTCATTCATTTTTTAGGCATAGCAGTTACTGCTCAGAATTACAAATGCCAGATAAAATATAGATTAAAACAAAGGAGGGGCTGGTGAGATGGCTCAGCTGTTAAGAGCACTGACTGCTCTTCCAAAGGTCCTGAGTTCAAATCCCAGCAACCACATGGTAGCTCACAACCATCCATAATGAGACCCGATGCCCTCTTCTGGGGTTTCTGAAGACAGCTACAGTGTACTTACATATAATAAATAAATATAAATCTTTAAAAAAATAGGTAAAGGAAATCTCTATAGAGCTCCTTATTGTATTATTTTATGTATACTACTGTTTTGCTTGTATGTCTATGCACCATTTTCATGCCTGGTGTCCTCAGAGGCCAGAAAGAGGCATTGGGTCCCCTGGAACTTAAGTTTCAGAAGATTGTAAACCACAACGTGGGTGCTGGGAAGCAAACCCAGGTGCTCTATAGAAGCAACAGGAGCTCTTAGGGGCTAGGCCAGATGAAGATGGGCTTTGCGATGGGCAGAACTAAACGATGCTTTAGACTTACAATGCTTTGTGGTTCAGGAGAAGCCTTTATGCACTGGTTGGTCCTTCAGCACTTTCATTTTTTTCAGTGAAGGGCTGAGCCTGGTTCACTGACATTTAAAAAGCTTAGTGAAGTCAGTTTGCTGAAACCACCCCTACCCCTGGGCGCAGAGTATTCCTGATGTTGGACATAGCCAGTCTTACCTTTTAAATGGGAAGCCAAGAAATGTACTGAAACTATTGAATAAAATCATTGTTACTATTATGCAAATGAACTGCATTGCCAGCCAGTTAAAAAGGCACAGACTGATGTCCTTGGTTAAATTGAGGAGTGGGGGGGGGTCTTTTTGTAACTGTTAACTTTGGGGGAGTACGTTAATTCTCTTGCAATTGAAGTGACATGGTTTACCCATTATGTGTGTAGATACTTTACAGAGAAATTTGAAAGGCCGAGGAGAACTTGTTTTAATGAGAACCTTAACCAGGCAAATATCACCCAAGCCTGCTTGCACACTCTTCCGTGCTCTTGTGATAGTAGCTTCTCATCCCTTCGTAGATTGGGTCACTCTTTTCAGGTTTTCTTGATCTTAAAATAGACACTTTAAAAATTAACAACTGACTGTCATCTTGTCTTTAAAGGCAAGAAAAGAGAAACCATAACAGATCCTGCCAATCATTGATTAGAAGTTTAATATGCATTGAGACTTTAGAGCTTTAGTAGTTAAATACCCAAACTCCTCCATATTCTTTAATTCTCAAAATATCAGAGTTTCTCTTTTCTCTTGAATTCCTTCATACATAAAGTGGTGAACTAGAAAATGCCAAGGACCATCATTTCAGTGTTTTCATTCCTGATACAAAGAGAACATCTCCGGAAAGACTCGCAGACATTATGTTTATGAGGGATCTGTCGGTTCTAGTTGCCTGTGTGTTGGGGCAAGACGCCTACGGAGCCCGTGTGTGGACAAGACACCTAGGGAACCTGTGTCTCCCGGTTTGCACTTTTCTCCGTCAGGCTTCTAAATCCTATTAACAGCTGTCAAAACCTGGTAAACTATTTAGGTGCTTTCACAATTTGTTTAATTGGATAGTTAGAAAATGGCATGCTAGAAAATCCCCCCCGCCTTTCTTTTAGCCTGGCTGAACATCTGTAGCATTAGGGCCTCATTATCTCTGAATTGGCATAGCAAGTCGGTGCATCATTAAAATGCCACATTAAGATGATTAAGCGTCTTTGTTATCCAGTTGACTTTTGCATGTGCTGAGGATTTCATGGTTATGACCCTCTATCCTTGTAAAACACTCGAACAACATCATCCCTTTTTGTCTTCCCAGTCTAGGAGCCTCTGTTGTTTTGTCCCTCTGGCCACGTTGCTGGCAAACTGATGGCCATTCTTTCACCCCTGGCCTTCTTGTTGGATTTTGAGATCTCGTGGTCCAGAGTGGAAATTCAGCACCTCCTATTAATACTCGGATGTTCCTTCAAGCAACGTGCCACCCAGGGAACCCAAGTTGCCTGTTCTGTGTGTCTTTGATGGGGTCTGCTCTCCAGCCGAGCATTTTATGTGCCTGTAAAAACAAACGGAGGCACAGTTGGCTGAGGCTGCTATCGCCCCTGAAGGATTTAGGGGCTGGATCCTTTCCAGGCCCCATTGTTTTTGCAGTGTCTCAGGTGAAACCAAAAATGTCTACTCCAGGAGCTCGAGCCTTTCAAGTGATAAGCATCACCCCAGGAAGTGAAACCATGTGCGTCCGCCCCAGTGAGCCAAACCTTTGTTCTCCTCAGCCTACAAAATTCTCTCTAGGGGGTGTGTGTGTTAGTGTGTGCCATTGTCCTCAGCGGCCTCCAGAACACAGACAGCGATGGGAACAATTGTCCCCCAGAGCAGCTCCTTCAGAAAGTTTAGTTTAATCTAATTTCCTATGGGTTAGATTCAATTTAAACAGCTTTTCCTCCCTCTGGGAATGTAGAGCAATTACTTTTATCAGCAATTTGTGGTTTGCTGTGTTCTTTTCTCCACAAGTTCAATTACACGAAATCTACTTAGGAAGCCTTTAATATTTTTTTTTATTATGAAATAGATCATACATCCAAAAAGGCAGATTATAATTAAACTTACAGTTTAAAGAATACTAATAAAGTGAGCATCCAGAGACCCATCACCCGACTTAAGAAATAAATCTTGCTGGTGCCTAAGAGGCTTCTTGATGCTGTTTGAAGAGTCAATTCAAATTGTCTGAGAACCCTGATCTAATTATAATAAGGTTAGAATTTACAAAACCAAGTGGGAGATTGCCCACACTGCAAACAATTCGCTCACTCTACAAAAGACTTCAGACTTGGGCTGGGAATGTAACTCAGTAAGTAAAGAGCTTCCTGCCTAATTGTACCCATCCCTCAATCCCTGCCACCCACCCAGACAGGTCTCCAGCACCTACGTGCACACCAGCCAGGTGCAGTATCACTTGCCTTTAAACCCTCCTCAAATGATGGAGACCCTTCTCCATCATTAGTAGATCAAAGTGAGACTCCTACAATATCCAGGTTTTGTTTGGTTGGTTGATTTGGGTTTTTTGTTTGTTTGTTTTTGTATTTTTGAGACAGGGTGTCTCTGTATAGTCCTGGCTGTCCTGGAACTCGCTCTGTAGACCAGGCTGGCCTCGAACTCAGAAATCCACCTGCCTCTGCCTCCCAAGTGCTAGGATTAAAGGTGTGCGCCACCACCGCCTGGCTCAGTATCCAGGTTTTATTTTATTTTATTCTTAGTGTGTCATGTGAGGTCAGAGGACAGTTTGTAAGGGTCAGACCTCTCCTTTTACTGATGGTCGCAAGAATCAAACTCAGATTATAAAGCTTGCATAGCAAAATGCATTTACCCACTACGCTGTCTCACTGGTTTCACAATTTCTGATTTAAAAGACGTGTAATCAAGGCTGGAGAGTTGGCTCAGTGGTTAAGAGAACTGACTGCTCTTCTGAAGGTCCTGAGTTCAATTCCCAGCAACCACATGGTGGCTAACAACCATCCATAATGAGATCTGACGCCCTCTTCTGGAGTGGCTGAAGACAGCTACAGTGTACTTACATATAATAAATAAATCTTAAAAAACAAAACAAAAAAAACAAAAAACATGTAATCATGCCAGGCTGTGGTGGCGCATGCCTTTAATCCCAGCACTTGGGAGGCAGAGGCACGTAGAGCTCTGTGAGTTCAAGGCCAGCCTGGTTTAGAAAGGGAGTTCCAGGACAGCCAGGGCTGTTACACAGAGAATGCATGTCTTAGAAAACAAACAAACAAAAAAACAAAAAACGAAGAAACAAGCAAACACGTGCAGCCCCTGGTCATCTGAGGTCTTTTTGTTTTGTTACTGTTTTTCCTGTGTTTGCTTTTTTTGTTTTGGTTCAAGATCTCACTATGTAGTCCCAGTTGGCCTTGAGTTTACCATCCTTCTGTCTCCACCTTCAGAGTACAGGGATTACCGACCTGTAGCACCATTCCAGGTTTTGGGGGGCTAGAGAGATGGTTGAGCAGTTAAGAGAATGGACTATCCTTCCAGAGGGCCTACGTTTCATTCCCAGCACCCACATCGTGGCTCACAATCATCTGTGACCTCAAGTTCCAGGAGATCTGATGCCCTCTTCTGGCACTCCAGGCATCAGGCATGCAAGTAATGCACAGATACACGTGCATATAAAACACCCATACGTGTGATATAAAATAATTTGTCTTTTATTTTGTTGTTATTGTTGAGACAGGGTTTCTATAACTGTAGTTTATCCTGGTACTCACTCTGTAGACCAAGCTGGCCTCAGACTCACAGAGATCTACTTGCCTCTACCTCCCAAGGGCTGAAATTAAAAGCATTTGCTACCATACCTAGCTACAAGTTAAAATAATTTTCAAAAGATTAAAAGCAAGTATGTTTTTCTATTTGATTTTGTAGTTGTTGTTTGACATGGAGTCTTGTTATATTGCCCACAATATTCTCAGGCCCATGAGCTTCTGTGGTCCTTCCACCTTAGCCTCCGGAGCAGCTGGGACACCAGGTGTACAGCTAGTGTATACTGTTAAGCGCAGCTCCTCGACTCTTTAAAAGGAAAAAAGTGCGTGTATGTGTGTGTGTGTGTACACGTGTGTGTATACGCGTGCGCACAAGAGTGCATGGTACAGAGGTGTTCATGTGAGTATAGGTGCCCACAGAGGCCTGAGGGAATATTGGATACCCTGTGCCTGGAGTTACAGGTGGTTGTGAGTTGCCCAGTGTGGGCACTGGGGACAGAACTAAGGTCTTCAGCAAGAGCAATGTGTGCTTTTATCCCTGCCACCCTCCTCTGGGGTAGCCCACATCTACTCTATGTAGATACTGGCAAAGCAGTGTCATAGAGAATATGTAAAGTTACACACACAGAGACACACACAGACATACACACGGAGAGAGAGAACACACAGAGAGAGAAAACATACCGAGGGGGATGGGAGTGGGAAGGGAGTCTGCTAGCCAAGGGCTATGGCTTCTGCTCTCAGCTAGCTTAATAGCTGTAGGGAATAAGAGAGAGTTTATAAGTAGCCTGGAGGAAGAAAGAATGGGCTATTTCCCAGCTGAGGGAATCCAGGAAGACAGAGAGGGGGAACTGGATATTAGTTTTGCTTTAGAAGATACGTAGGATTTAGGCTTGTGGCAGTGTTGGGGAAGACCGTGTAGTCTATGGAAGTAATGTGAGCAGACCAAGGACACATAGATGATTAGCTGGAAAAGGAGATCTCAGGTCTAAGAGTCAGCATCCCAAGGATAACCTTGGCGCAGATCTCATAAAGCCCTTTTAGTTTTGTTCCTGCATTTTGACTTTATTGTGTTGGCAGTGGAGAATATTCCCTGGTTTTGGCAGAGCCGTGACATGAGCCGCACTTTAGTCTTAGGACAAACCGTAGTACACAGGATGAACTGGAGAGGTTCACAGTATGAAGGCTCCAGATAGGAGGAGAGGACTCGGGACCTTGGAGTAATGGGTGTGGGAGGCGGTGAGTGGGCATTCTTGAATGTCCAGCCCAAACAAGAAAAAGAGAAGACAACTGTGAGGCTTACAGCTTGAGTAACGGGGAAGAAATATTTTGACTTTAGAGGATTGGGAAATAGGATTGGAGAGGAGGAAAGAAAGTGTCCCATCTGGAACTGTATACATCTGGGGATTGATCCGATAAAGCCTTGGATAGGAGGCCAGCCTGGTCTACAAAGTGAGTTCCAGGACAGCCAGGGCTACACAGAGAAACCCTGTCTCGAAAAAACAAAAACAAACAAACAAACAAACAAAATGAATTGCCATAGAGAAGTGTTCAGGGAGAAGAACAGAGGGTTAGCCACAGAAATTAAAAGGTAAGGGTGGGGAAAGAAACAATCAGAAAAGAGATACCATGTCATTGAAGAAACAGGAGCACAAAAAAGAACAAAAGACAGTGGCCTGTGTCCAAGGGTGGGAAGAGTTTCGGGAATGACAGACAAGAACGCACTGTGTTTACAGCCCAGTAGACTGTTACAGGGGACAGAATCAATTGCCAATGCCAGATTCCAGGGCATTTTGAGGAGCTAGAGGCAGTAAATGTAAATCCAACAAGAAAGTGGTTAGGAGAGAGGATGAACTTAAGGTCTTAGCGATGTGATGCTCACCTAGACGGCAGAGAACAGGGACGAAGGAGTTTGCCCCTGGACAGTCTGAAGCCTGAAGGAATGAGTAGGTGTGGAGTTCCATATCACAGTGTCCAGAGTTGGAGACGGGAAGAGGAGAATGCCCCTCTTGGGAGTAAATAGGTTTGTAGTTAAAGCTTACTGGTTTGATTGTGGGCACACCTGTTAGTATTTCCTGGGTGCATTAGTAGATTGCCTGTGTTTCTTTGGCTCCAACAAATCTTCCTCCCAAAGTATGGAATGAATTTCTTCACTAGGGAGTCCAGTGCTCTCCGGGTTTGGGATCAATGGTTCGTGTTTGGAGGTTGGAGGGCCCAGCGGTCTCTCAGGAAGCTCATCTGTACCTTTGTGTCTCTCGGTTTTTGAGTCTGCACCTCTATTTGCCTTTCCATGACAAACTATGAAGTTGCTGAATCCTAGTAACTTTATTAGATAAATTGCACTGTAGCCCTGGCTGTCCTGGAACTCATTTTATACCCCACACTGGCCTCGAACTCAAAGATCCACCTGCCTCTGCCTCCCAAGTGCTGGGATTAAAGGTGTGTGCCACCACCGCGTGTTCACATTTTCTAATCAAAATGGAAAGGATTCTTTTCTGCTGGCCCTTTCAGTCTGCTGGTCTTTGGTTCTCAGTAGAAGACGTTTTTCCGTTGAGCTTCTTTTAAACGCCTACATGCAAACTGAAGTGCACTCAAGCTTTGCTAGGATGTCACCCACAGCTGGAACAACAGAGGCAAAGACGGGGGACACCAGCCTTGGGTTCGCACTTCTCTTAAATGGTGAAAAAGAGAAACAACACTAGAGGAAACAGATTCCACAGGAAAGCAGGCAAGATCCAGGAAGAAAGAAACAAAGAAACACAGAAAGAAAGAAAGAAACAAAGAAACGAAAGAAGGAAGGAAGGGAGGAAGGAAGGAAGGAAGGAAAAAAGAAAGAAAGAAAGGAAGAAAGAAAGAAAGAAAGAAAGAAGGAAAGAAAGAAAGGAAGAAAGGAAGAAAGAAAGAGAAAGAAAGAGAGAAAGGAAGAAAGAAAGAAAGAAAGAAAGAAAGAAAGAAAGAAAGAAAGAAAGAAAGAAAGCAAGCTAGTTAATCTCTTTCCGTGTAAGAGAAATCAACTCCTCTCTAAGCAAGATGCATCAGCAATGTGGCCCATGTTGCGTTTACTTCAGCCTTCCATGCCACAGTCAAGCAGTTGTGAACCACGACCTGTGACGAGCAGGGAAACAGTAATGGCCCTGATGATGGTGGTTAGGCCTTGTCTTGCTCTATTAAGCAAACACAGTTAGTATAGATGAAAGGTAACCCTGGTAGAAGTGAAAATTGAAACCAGGGTGGAAGGCAGCAAGCCGTACAGCTGCGATGGTACTTCCTTCTCTGCTAGCAGGATCAACACTTCTCATATGTTTTGGAAGGGATGTAGTTTTTAAAAATATCGTGGGTTTTTTTTTTTCACAGTGTTTTGTGTTTTTACATCTACCCCAGTGAGAGAAGGGTGTGGAATAGAGTTGTTAAACAGACTCTTAGACTTGTCTATGTGGGAGGATGGGGTCCACCCCAACCACCTGGTAGTTTAAGGGTTTGTTTTTTTTTTTAATTTACTTTTTACATGTATGAATGTTTGGACTGATAGTATGTTTGTAACCAACTGTGTCTCTGTGGACGTTTTAAAAAAGGACTTCAGATCCCTTGGAACGGGTGATATGGGTGGTTGTAAGCCACCATGTGGGTGCTGGGAACCAAACCCAGGTCCTCTACAAGAGCAGCAAGTTCTCATAACTGCTGAGCCATCTCTTCGGGTCTAGCATAGCCCTTGCCAGAAACTGGCTGGGTAAAAATTAGGAAAATGGCTGACTTGTGTTTGCTTCCACATTTCCTGTCTGAGAAGGAAAAAAAAGGGGGGTGGGAAGGGGTTGGATTAGCCAATCTCTGCATTCTCTTTTGCTCTAAATTCCATTGATTTGTGTTTCTTCGTGGAAAAGTAAAGCTTCCAATGTTTAAAGACTCAGTGCTTGAAAGAATAAGCAAGTACACAGCAAACTTTACATATGACAGCAAACTTTACATACGACAGCAAACTTTACATACGACAGCAAACTTTACATACGACAGCAAACTTTACATATGACAGCAAACTTTACATACGACAGCAAACTTTACATATGAAAGAGTCTTACATGCTGGTCTCATGAGCTGATTTTTTAGAGGTTTTTGTTTGTTTGTTTGTTTTTGAGGGGGTTAGTATATAAACTTGCCTTCTCCATTTCTTCTATCGTTTGGTTTTAGTTTTTTGAGACAGGGTCTCATTTCGCGTAGTCCATGCTGGTCTGAAACTCATTGTGTAGACCAGGCTGGGTCTCATACAGAGACGACCTGCCTCCTTGGCCTCCAGAGTGTTTGCACTAAAGGTGTGTGAGCTACCATGTCCAGCCAGCCTTCTATGTGTCTTATGTCCTCCCAGTTGGCAAAGTGTTTGCCACACACACATGAAAACCTGAGTTTGATCTCTAGCACCCAAATAAAGCAGTAGGTGTGATGGCAGGCGCTGACCCCAGCACTGAGGAGGTAGGGACAAAAGGCTTCCTGATGCTCACTGGCTGGCCAGCCAGCTTGGCCTGATCACTGAACCTCAGGTCCCAGTGAGAGACAGGCACTGTCTCAAAAAAACAAGGTGAGCAGTTCTTGAGGAGAAACACCTGAGTTGGCTTACACACACACACACACACACACACACACACACACACACACACACACACGAGGGTTGTAGCATGATAGAAGAGAGTACCAGGAAGTAGAATGCTGCTTACTTTCTGTGTTCTGTTCCCCCTGACTGTTCCCACCTGCAAAAAGAATGCCCAACAGTGCAGCAGCCCTTTAAAGAACAGTGGTTAGTCACCCAACTTACTTAGGTCAGATCCGTCCCTCCTCTTAAGTCTAGTCCTCTAATTAATCTAGGGTCTTGAGTGTAGTCTTACTTAGGTTAGGTCTAGCTGTCTCTTCCCCTGATTGGGTTGCACCCAGCTCATCCAGAAACGGTTCCTCAGCTTGAATTAAAGCATTACTTCCTTTGTCTGTCTCAACACCGTTCGCCAGCACCAGATTTCCTCGGCTTTCAATCACTTCCAAGGCAGAGAGATAAGACAGCCTTCCCACAGTTCACACAGAAGGAAAGCAGAAAAGCTGGCTTCAACTCAAAAGCAAAAAACAAAAAATACAAAAAAAACAGTTTCAAATCCTCAGCTCTGAATATTCATGGTCTGCAGGAAGACCTATGTGGCATCAAAATGATAGGTTCATCTTGAAACCAAAGGCCAGGTCCCATTGGTTTTTTTTAACTTTGGCCACCAAAAAAAGATCTGAAAACCTTTCTTCTCTCCAAGGACTAGGGACAGGTTTTCAGAATGTTTGTTTCATGTTCTTCTTTGTGTGGTCACACCTAAAACTTGTTGTCTCTGATCTTCTGGATAGCCTAGGACTCTGCCATTTTATGTGTGGATGTTGCAAGGGGGGAGGATATGTGTGAGTTTGTGTGTGTGTGTGCGCGCATGTGCGTACATGTGTGTACATTTGTGCATGTTTGTGCGCTCCTGTGTGCATGCGTGTGTACTTGTGTGTGTATGTGTATGCTCATGTGTACATGTTTTTGTGCATGCATACATATGTGTGTGCTTGTGTGTACATGTGTATGCGTGTGTGTGTGTGTGTGTGTGTGTGTGTGTGTGTGCTTTTGTAAATGTGTACCTATGTGTGTGCATATATGTGTCTGTTGCTCTATGGTTCTGAATTCAAACAGTGGATGGTCACCCTCACGGCACTTTCTTGTTTTGATTGTATACAACATTCTGTGAGCTTCCTCTGTCCTTAATTGTCGGTTGTGGGCCTCTTTTCTGAGCCGCTTCACAGCTTCAAATACAGACATCGTTCATTTCTTGCTCTTATGTCCCCTGCAGAAGATTCGATGAAAGTGAAAGATGAGTACAGCGACAGAGATGAGAACGTTCTGAAGCCGGAGCCCATGGGAGATGCAGAAGAGAGTGAAATGCCTTACAGCTATGCAAGAGAATACAGCGACTATGAAAACATTAAGCTGGAGAGACACGTGCCGTACGACAGCAGCAGACCGACCAGTGGGAAGATGAACTGTGATGTGTGCGGATTATCCTGCATTAGCTTCAATGTCTTGATGGTTCATAAGCGAAGCCACACCGGTAAATAGTTTCCTCCTTCCATTCTCAAAACTGTCCTCATGCATCCCCGTGAGGAGCCAAGTGGCAGAATGTGGGTCTTTCTTTGGATTCCTCCATTGCTATCTGCTATAATGTTGATGTCTCCCTTTGCCTTGGTGGTTTACCCAGCAGCTCTTGTTTGTGCTTCACTATGCATTTGGCAAACACATTGCAAATACTGTGGCTAAGAAGAGACGATCAAAGGTCTGGTGTAGTGGCACACACCTTTAAACCCAGTGTGCGGGAGGCAGAGGCAGGCTGATCTCTGAGTTTGAGGCCAGCCTGGTCTACAAAGTGAGTTCCAGGACAGCTGGGGCTACATTTAAGACTCTGGAGAGACAGAGAGAGTCAGAGAGAGAAACAGGGAGAAAGAGACAGAGACAGAGAGATAAAGAGAGATAGACACTCAGAAAGACAGAGAGAGGGACAGAGAAATATAGAGTCAAGAGAGATAGAGAGAAACAGAGAGACAGGGAGAGACATAGAGGTACACAGAGAGATAGAGACAGGCAGAGACAGGCAGGGACAGACAGAGAAAGATTAAGAACAAGCATCTAGTTTAGCCAAATGATTCTGCTCAGTCAGTGAGCAGGAGCTGAACTGTATGCTTTGCTTCTGAGAAATCTTCCAAGTGTTTTTACAAGGCACATTCATAAAAATGGGTCTTCCTACTGTAGATAAAAGGATAGGAGTTTTATCCTTAAAGACATCTTCGTACTGGGCAGTGGTGGCGCAGGCCTTTCATCCCAGAACTTGGGAGACAGAAGCAGGCGGATTTCTGAGTTCGAGGCCAACTTGGTCTACAGAGTGAGTTCCCGGACAGCCAGGACTACATAGAGAAACCTTGTCTTGAAAAACCAAAAATATAAAATAAAATAAAGTAAAATACATCTTCATATGGTAAGCAAGGATCTATAGGAAAGCCCGTGAACAAGTCACACTGAGTCAATAGATTCCATGTGATACAGAGACTCTAAAAGGCAGACTGGTGCCTTGACCCCTTGTTACATCTTGCATCTAAGCATGCCTCAGTGGCTCAGTCCCAGTACTCAGTGACTATAGCAGGAGACCATCATGATGAGTTCCACGCCATCCTGGGCTACAGAGGAAAACCCTGTCAAAAAAAAAAAAAAAAAAGTAAAAACCACCAAACAGAACAAAGACTTTAATCCCAGCACCAACATGCAGGAGGCAGAGGCAGGCAGTTCTCTGTGAGTTTGGGGCTAACCTGGTCTATATAGTGAGTTTCAAGCCCGGTCTCAAAAATACGAGAATGAAGGCTTGAATCTGTGAGTCTTTTTTGCAAGGGCAACTGCCTTCAGATGCCAAGAGAGACGCCCCTAGAAAGCTCCTGAGGCAGCTTGTTCCTTGGCACTGACTCAGAGCAAGGTGACAGCTAGCATTGTTCTGAGTGGGAGCATTCATTCTTCAAAGAGGAAGCTCCCACACGTCTCTTCTCCTGAAAAATGTAGCTCCCAAGCGATCTGTGTCACTGTGGGGAGCGGTGCCCAGAGATGGGCCTTTACCCAAGGCCTCTAATCTGTGCGCCCGCCTGCCCACTTACCTTGTGATCTCCTTTTTCGTCCTTTCTGAAGGTGAACGCCCGTTCCAGTGTAATCAGTGTGGGGCATCTTTTACTCAGAAAGGTAACCTCCTCCGCCACATTAAGCTGCACACGGGGGAAAAACCTTTTAAGTGTCACCTCTGCAACTATGCATGCCAAAGGAGAGATGCGCTCACGGGACACCTTAGGACACATTCTGGTAAGTGAGGACGCGAACATCCCATACCTAGTGACCGTGGAAACAAAAAAAAAAAAAGTCAAGTGCGGAGGCCTCCATCTGTCACCCCCCACCCTCCCCAAGGGTTGCATCAGTGCAGTCCTCTAGGGCTAATGCACTTCCATTAAGGCATTAATTGCTCTCCGTCTGCCTCACTGGAAACAGTTCACCCAGCAGCCTGGTGTCTGGAGAGCAGCAGCAGTCAAACAAATTACCACGCCTTTGTGGTTTCTTTGCGGAGAAAGATTGTATCCATCAGTATTTTTATGGTAAACTAATTGTTAAGGGATTGTTTTCTTAGTTTGTACACACACACACACACACACACACACACACATACACTTTCCAATTCTCCATTCAGAAACTACACATACAAACTATGTACAGTTTGTAAATTATTATAAAATATAAACTGGGAGGGGGGTCACTGAAGCGATGGCCCAGTGATTAAAAGCACAGATTGCTCTTCCAGAGGACCAGGATTCCGTGTTGACATCCATATCTGCTGCCTTATAACCAACATCAGCTCCATCTCCAGGGATCCAACAGCTCCAGTCACCACAAATGCTTCTTCTCATGTGTATATACTCGAACAGATACCACATAATTATAAATTAAAAGAAAAGAAAGGAAAAACTGTAACTAAGATATAAATTATTATTTGAGGTTCGTTTTGGTGGTTCTGGGCTAACTTTCTTATTCATTGTGTTTTAGTTTTTGAGCTTGGAGCCCTACTTTATAGTCCTGGTTGAATTGGAACTCACTATGTAGACCAGGCTAGCCTCAATGTTGTAGCTGTCTTCCTGCCTTTACCTTCAGGGTGTTATAATCACAGGCATGCACCACCCTGCCCAGCTTCTGGCTAAATTTCCTAACCCAAACTTCCCCCTTCTTCAGCCCTCTTATTTTTAAGCTCTAAGAGCGGCCTCGAGAATTCTTAAAAAGCCACACGTTGCCGCGATCTTGTCGCTCCTTATTTTGAACAAGCAAGATGACACTTTTTTTTTTTTTTTAACATTTAGAATTTCCCTCTTAGAAAAATAAGGCTAGTCTTATTTTCAAAATCGGGACCTCATGTTCTTGATGTTATCTGTCGAAATTTTAATTTGAGAGAGAAAGAGGTTTGTTTTTATGTCAGGCCATGTTACTGCTTTGACTAAACCCAGGCCCCATCTCAAAGCTACTCCCAATTCAGAGGAAGATTAAACAAGCCAACCTCAGCAAAACCCACGACAGATCACATGTGGCAAAGAGGGTTTCTCTCTCTCTCTCTCTCTTTCTCTCTCTTTCTCTCTCTTTCTCTCTCTCTCTCTCATTTTAACTCATTTGCCAATTAGCAATGGGCATGATGAGGAAACAAGAAAACAAAAATAAGATTTTTCTCCCATTGCCCTCTTTCAAGTATAAAACCAGTAGGTCTTTTGAGACAGATTCCAAGAGCACCCAGGTTATGCAGAAATGGAACATTTTTAGCCATTGCAAACCTGTACTTTATTTTGATTTGGGACTTCATAAGGATCCCTTGAGGATACTTTTACTCCCAAAGCAAGAGGAATTGGAAAAAAAAAAACATTTCGTGACAGAGCCGGGTGACTCAGTGGTAGCACCTAGACCACACACACAAGGCTCCAGGCTTGATCCCTCATATATCAAAAACAAAAGGGGAAAAACCCATTTCAGTCTCTAAAACACTGACTTTTTTTTTTTTGGTTATGTTTTATCAATAGACCAGAAAAAAAAATAACCTTACAAAGAGAGTTGAAAGGGTTGCTTTCCTATGGATAAACTTATGGGGAAACGCCTGCTTTGTTTTAGAAAATCAGTTGAAGTCATTTTTGCAATTTGTTCTTCTGTTTGCTTTAAGACAGGGTCTCACTTTGTAGACCAGGCTGGCCTTGAACCCACAGAGGTCTGCCTGCCTCTGCCTCCTGGGTGCTGGGATTAAAGGGTTGTGCCACTATATCTGGCTATTACAATTAATTCTTAATTCTATTATTAAAAATATTCCTTGTTAATCAGATGTGTCTAGGCCATCTACTTGTTTGAAGCCACTTGATAAGAATAGCCCACACACTCCAAAATGTGGGTTTCTGATGCGTCTCTAGCCTGATCCCAATGCCCACAAACCACCGAGTTCCTTACTTAAAGTTAGATGATTGTCACAAAGCAGGAAGGATGCCTTCCCATTCCCATCCATTTTATGGGAATGAGCGTTTCCCCTGCATACTTGTGCCCAAGGAGGTCAGGAAAGGTCAGATCTCCTGGAACTGGACTTACTCTGGATGGTGATGAGCTGCCAGGTGTGTGCTGGGAATCAAACCCAGATCCTCTCTGAGAGCAACACACACGCTAACCCACCCCAACTGCCCCAATAGTAAGTACTCTAACTGCCAAACCATTGTCCCAGGTCCCAAATAATTTGCTTTGTCTTAGTTTTGAGACAGGGCCTCACTCTGTAGACCAGGTTGACATCAAACTCACAAAGAGCCTTCTGCATCTGCGGCATGAAAGGCTTTGTCACCACATTTGGCGGCATGGGGTTTTGTACCACACTACCTACCTTGAAGAACAAATGACCCTGGTTTCTCTGTCTTCCTTCCTTCCTTCCTTCCTTCCTTCCTTCCTTCCTTCCTTCCTTCCTTCCTTCCTTTCTTCCTTTCTTCCTTCCTTCCTTCCTTCTTTCCTTTCCCCCCTTTTCCTCTTCCTTCTCCTCCTCCTCCTCCTCCTTTTATGCTTAACTCTAGATCCCCTAGGACTAGGGTTACAGCTGATGTGAACCACCCCATATGGGTGCTGGGAACTTAAGCCCAGACCTCTGGAAGAGCAGCCAGCACTCTTAACCGCTGAGCCATCTCTCCAGCCTTCTGGACCTGTTTGTGTTAATCAAAAAGACACGAGGTTTAACCTGGAGCCAAACGCTAAATAAAGCAGTGTTCGCCCACTCTAGACCCTTCCATCCGCAAAAGGCCGTCCTTTTCAATCTTTTATTGTGATAGTGGACTGTAGCCTTGTTTCAGCTTAGCAGGTGTGACAGCAACATAGACTTGGAGGTATGGGTCCGGCCAGGCCAGCGGTGTGTAGGGTCCCTGAGCGTGCTGTGTCTTCCTTCTAGTGGAGAAGCCCTACAAGTGTGAGTTCTGTGGAAGAAGCTACAAGCAGAGGAGTTCCCTGGAGGAGCACAAGGAACGCTGCCGTGCCTTTCTTCAGAATCCTGACCTGGGGGATGCCGGTGAGTCGCACAGTGCTGGGTCGCAGGACTTGTCAGTGGGTGTCTGCTCTTCCAGGTGGTGGAGACAGATACTAGTCAGAACAAATAAGCAAGGTGGAGAGATCGTGAGTGCTATGGAGAAAAACAGAGCGAGTACAGGGTAAGTAAGGGTGAGCCAGGGAAGCTGCCAACCATGGAACATTTTAGTGGACTTAAAGGCGTGGCAGTGAGCCCCACAAGTCACTGGGGACCAGTCCATGCAAAGGTCCTGAGGCTCAACTTGAAGAAATGTAAATATAGCCCAGTGTGACTGGAATGGCTGGAGCAACGGGATGTAAAGCCAGAGGGAAGAGGGGAAACCAGATCTTATCAGGCCCAGCAGGCTATTTTAAAGACTTTTGAGAGAAACCGAAAACCTTTGAGCACAGCCAGGTGATGTCACCGGACTTCTCACCTGAAAGCCATCATCCTACTTGTTCATGAAGGTAGATTGTGCTGAGGACAAGGCAAGATAGATCTGGGGGAATCCAGTTAGGAATCTGTGGCGAGAATTCAAGCCAGAGGAAGCTAGCTGTCTTGGCATTGTCGGGGGTGATGGTGTTCCAATACTGTAAACGCATTTACAGAAAAAGTAGAGCCAGGGCAGGGCCAGCAGGATTTCCTCACAGTGTTGGAATGGCAGCATCAGAATGTGTCACAGGCTGGGGGGGTGGTTAGTGAAGAATCAGTTAAAAAGTGCAAGGACTTTCTTTACCCAGGGCCCAAAGATGATGTCTTTCTGTGTGCGTGTGACTTACTGTGGATGTCTGTACTTGGCTTTGACAGATTTCCTATGTTCTCTAGGGATTTGAACTGTCTGCCTCCTGACCATGGGTTGAAACACTCTGCTTCTCCTCCATGTCCAGGGTGGCTTTATTTCCTTCTCTTCTCCTACTTGCATCAGCCTAAAGCTTGTCTTGTACGGCATCTCTGGCAGTCATCCTTCCTCCTAATCCATTTGGCCTTCAACTTGATTCTTCAGCGTGGGGTGGGGAGTTGGTTGTTTGGTTATGAGAACCAAGTGCTTGTTTAGCGGGAAGCAGACCTCGTGGGCAGTGGTGTCTGACAGAGGTAACTGCACTGGAACACTTCGAGTGGCCTGAAGCAGGGTGATTACAGAGTGTGACAGAGCAAAAGGTGGGAGTTATGAAAAGCAGAGTAGAAATCCTGAATCCTGAGCACTCGCCCCTGTGGAGTGGAAGGAAACTGTGATTTAAGCACTGGGCAGTGGAAGCCCGTGGGCCTGTGCTTGCCTCTAGCTCTCATTCCAATGGTGTCTTGGGTTTTATTAAGGACCCTCATGCCCATCTTGGTTCTGGAGAGAGTTTGTTCCTTTAATAAAACAACTAAAGCTTGGTGTTCACCATCTTTGGCAGCATGCTTAGTAGTGAGTTCAGTGTTTGCCCATCAAAGAAACATCTAATCCTATGTTCTCGATTTAGAGGTGGAAAAAACAAAGACTTGTCAATATTCATTGACTAACTTAAAAACTACTAGAACTTTAACTTGCTTATTTCGTTTGTGTGTGTGTGTGTGTGCACTCAATGTGTGTGTACATGTGCATGCGTGCATGTGTCTAGCCATATTTTTTTGTTTTTTTGTTTTGTTCTGTTTGGTTTTTCGAGACAGGGTTTCTCTATTTAATCCTGGCTGTCCTGGAACTCACTCTGTAAACCAGGCTGGCCTTGAACTCAGAAATCCACCTGCCTCTGCCTCCCAAGTGCTGGGATTAAAGGTGTGCGCCACCACCGCCCAGCTATTCTTTTGTTTTTAAAGTATGACTTAAGGTGCAATTCATACCTATTTATAGCTGAAAAAGAGTCCATGTATGAATTTACCACATTCTGCTTTTCTATTCATTAATTAATAGATATTGGACTTAGTTTCCACTTTGGGGAATAATAAGCTATATTTTCAGTGATGTTATATTTTCTGGATAGCAAAAGAAATAAAGCAACACATACTGAATAGATATATGCACATACTAGTGTGTGTATATGTGTGAGTGTATGTGTGTCTGTATATGTGCATATATGTGTGAGTGTGTATATATATTTATATATGTGTGTATGTATGTGTGTATGTCTGTATGTATAAATGCATGTGTGTGTATGTGTGTGTATGTGTGTGTATATGTGTATGTGTGTGTATGTATATGTGTGTATGTCTGTATGTATAAATGTATGTGTGTATGTGTTTGTGTATGTGTGTGTATGTGTGTGTATGTGTATGTGTTTGTGTATGTGTATGTGTGTGTATGTGTGTGTATGTGTATGTGTGTATATGTGTATGTGTGTGCATGTGTATGTGTGTGTATGTGTGTGTGTATGTGTGTGTATGTGTGTGTATGTGTATGTGTGTGTATGTGTGTGTATGTGTGTGTATGTGTATGTGTGTGTATATGTGTATGTGTGTATGTGTATGTGTGTGTATGTGTGTGTATGTGTGTGTATGTGTATGTGTGTGTGTGTGTATGTGTGTGTGTATATGTGTGTGTATGTATGTGTATGTATATGTGTGTGTGTATGTGTATGTGTGTGTGTGTGTATGTGTGTGTGTGTGTGTGTGTGTGTGTGTGTGTGTGTATGATGATTCTCCTGGAAACAGGAGGAGGACCAGCAAGTTCACTTTCATATACAATATATTTGAAGTGATTATTTGTAAAGTAACTTTTTAAAAATTTCTGAATGCCCATACCATTGTAGTAATTTGAAGTTTTAAAAGTTACTATTAGAAGTGCTGGAAGGTCCGGGAGGCACTGAGCTTCAGACTGAGCTAGTTTGTATTCATAGGCATGTTTGATGGATGCCTGCAGCATAGTTGAAGTCTCAGCAAAAAGGAAAGGGTTAAAACCAAGGCAGCAAGTTCTGATTTGATTTCTTGTTTTGGTTTGGTTTGGTTTTTGAGATGTGGTTGGCTCTCTATGTAGCCCTGGCTGGCCTTGTAGCCCTGGCTGGCTTTGGACCTGCAGAGATCCACCTGTCTCTGCTTTTTGGATACTGGGATTAACGGAGATGTGCGCCACCATGCCTGGTTTTGATTTTTTTTTTTTTTTTAGGTTACATAATGGGTAAAGTCACAGCTTAATAAAGTATAAATACCACATGCTAGAACTATATGACTGAGTCTCTGAGGTCTTAAATAGTGTCCATACATTTTTTTTTTCTGAAATCCAAAGGTGAAGACTTTCTGATCCTACCAAAGCCAACCCCTTATTGACACCGTTGGTGTCCCATTTCCATTTCCTTCCTGTAACTAGGAGTCCAGTGTGAAGACCGTGTTCTATCCCAAGCCTGACCAATGCAGTAAAGTTTTTCTGCTTCCTGCCTCCATCTCTCTCTATGCCCAGTTTGATGTGGCACTGGGAAAAGAAGCCTCTGCTCTGTGCAGGCTACACAACCAAGCAGCTGCACTTACCCCAGGGCCGCACATCCTAAGGCTTTATCCCTCGGGTCCCTTCTAAAATGCCATCCCGAGGTCTGGAGTTCATGCAGTAAGCACATGCTTAAATCAAAGCACAGTGTGGCAAGAACACTCGGGTACCCAGGATGCTGAGGCAGGGGGATGCTGAGGCAGGGGGATGCTGAGGCAGGGGGATGCTGAGGCAACGGCATTCAGGGGTACCCAGGATGCTGAAGCAGGATGATTCTGACGTGGAGGGTAGGATAGCAAGACCCTTCCTGTCTCCAAAGAAAGAAAGGCTAAAGAAGTTAAGTTGTGGTGGAGTGTGAGAGATGAACTGGGAACAGAGTTGCCTAGCCTGGGAAGCAGAGCTTCCCGGAAGGGGACAGATGAAACGGCCTCAGAGCAAAGAGCAGCCTCTGATAGAATACCAGGGTGAAGTGAAAGGACCTCTAGATGTTCATTCTTTTATTTGGACACAGCCGGTTCAGTTCTGTATGCGTCACATCCTGGGTCAGAAGTGTTTGCAAGCTCCTGTCCCTGAAGAACACACACACACAGTCCACTGAGGCACTGCTCTACTAATGGAGACGTGTGAGTTATTGCAAGCTCAGCCCGAGTCTGTGCAGATGACATCATCACAGGACTCTGCTCCCGCTGCCTGAGGGAGTCCAGGTGACCAGAAAAAGCAGTAGATGACCGTGGGCTTCCTCTCCATGTCACTCTGGTGTTCCTGAGGTCCACGTGGCCTCATTCCACACAAGTTATACTTGTAGTCTAATTTTCTTGTGAGTAATCATGAGTTCTAGCAATAAAAAAAAAAAAAAAAAAAAAAAAAAAAACTCTTGGTTTGCAGTGCCAAAACTCAAACCAGGGCCTTATATATTCTAGACAAGCACTCTACCACCACCAATAATATCTATAAAGTAATTGGCTAACACTTGGTGTGGTAGCACACACCTTTGATCCCAGCACGTGGGAGGCAAAGGCAGGAGGATCTCTGTGAGTTCAAAGCCAACTTGGTCTATGATGTAGATTCTACACAGCTACATAGAGAGACCTTGTCAAAAAGAAAAATCCTAAGGTGACTAATTAATTACGTTTATTTGTGAGTCTAGGCGTTAACATTTCTCTTCTTCCTGCTTGTCTCAGTTGAACTAATGCAAGCACAAGGGTTTCAGGATGAAGTTACATTTTTTTAGCAAAGCAACACACTTTTTCTTCTAAAAGTTAAAAAAAAAAAAAAATCAAGTCTGTCTCCCTAACAGTCTTCACGTTACTTGCTCCACGGGGCCACAGTTTCGTGGAACTTTTTTTGTTTGAGCCTGCCTTGTCTTTGATAGCAATCTGTTGTTAGACAATCTTGTTGCACAATGACTCTACTTGTTCCCGTCTCTATTAGCTGCTGACCACACCATAGAAGAGACAGGAAGCAGTGACTGGTGTAAGCTCTATTTAACACTTCGAGCCCTAAGGAAGGACTTTGCAAAAAGCAAAAGCAAAACAGCGTCATGTAGTCAAAGCTGCAATTACTTTGAGGTTTTTTTTTTTTTTAAAAAAAATGCATTATGGAAGCAATTGATAGCTAAGGCACATGCAAGGATTAAAGGCAATGGGTTACTTCTGCGATTGTGATTTTCAATGACTTTTTATTATTTTTCCAATATGTCTTTACAATCTGCTGCTAATGAAAGTTGTCATTACCTACTATGTAGTAGACAAATGATGTAAAAGGAAATTGTTCCACTCCCGCCTCCATGCCCACTCCGGAACCAAATATGCCAATGTCTACCATCCCGGATTCCCCACCCCCACCCTGGCAACATTAAACTGCCAAATAGCACCTAGGAAGGGATTTCCTGTTTCATCATTTAAACTCAGATATTCTTCCTTTGCTATCTTGCCAAACTTGTTTTCCTCCATTTACATTTCTGAGACTTGGCGAAGCAAGAAAGCAAGTCTAGACAGTTGGGTCGTAAAGGTGGCGGGAAGACCAGGAGGCAGAAGGCCTTTTCAGTATATTTCCTAAACAATTCCTGAGCTCAACCTGACGTCTGACTCAGTGTTTCAAAGGTGCCTCGTCAGTGCTTTTACTCATCAGCTGTCTGACAGCTCAGAAGTAGAAAGGCAGGGGGATCTAGGAAAGAAAATAAGAGTGCTCTCTATGTGGTTGCCATTAGCCTTTGTCCACTTGGCAGTTAGAAAACAGTTAGTCTGCGGAGATAATCTCAGCCCCTCGGGCTTGTTCCCCATGCTTGGGAGAGTCAGTGAACGACAGATCTGGCACAGAGAATCTGCCTCTTGATTTCTTGCAGGAGGATACCTCCCTCTAAGCAGAGCTGTGAAATAGGAAAACAAAATAGGACTGAAAAGGGAAGCCTCGTGCCTCAGATTATCTTTCCACCCAGGAACACTCCTGAACGTTACTTTTTTTTTTTTTGTCAGCCATTTGGTCACTGATTGCCGTGTTGAGAGTTATCTGGAAATGACTGTTTAAGGCCAGCTTGGTGGGTAACCAGGAATGAGAAAGGTGATGTTATCTCAGAAGGCTGCCATTTAGTGACATGCCCTAATTACAGTTATTTAGGTCAACGTGTCCACGCATCAGCATCCTCTCAAACGCAGAGGATGTTGATTGCGTGTGCCCACAAACCTGCTGATGCTGATGGTGACTTTGGTAAGGCATAAGCAGCGGCTCCTAAAAGATAAGTGAGAAGAAGCCAAGGCACTGCGCTTGGGGTAGGTCCTAGGTCATGATGTGCCCACGAAGGGAGCAACCACAAGGGACAGAACACAGTGGTAAAAAAAAAAAAAAAAAAAAATGGGGTCAAAAGCAAAATTTCCCTTAGTATTTTCAACATCATTTCAATAAGAGATACAAGAGTGGAGACTCTAATCCTCTCAGAATGGCACCCCTAGAGTATAGACATGGCTCCCCTTCTAAGAGAAAGGAAGAGCAAAGAAATGATCCCTCGTATTGGGAACCGACTTCAAATCCCAGGCTCTCCCTTTCATCTCTCTGCTCAAGGGGCTTTGGGTAGTGCCACATCTGGCAGTGGTTTGTGTGAACGGAAATAATATGTGTGATCGTTTCCTGTTTGGTCATTTTAACCTGTCCCTGGACTGAACAGAATTTGACCCACTTCACTCGGTAGCAGGGTTCTGTCTACAAGTACCAGAGTCCAAAGACCTTACGGCATCCGAGCGCTGCCCACGCCCCTGGCCCTGAGCACAGTGTGTTCATTTACATAAGTTGAGTCGACAACTGGAACAGAACTCAGGATATGCTTCTTCAGAGCCAGGAGTTATTTTTGACAAGAGCCAAAGTCAAGTCATGTTAGCGTTGTCGCTGCACTTTTTTTTTTTTTTCTTTTGGAGACAGATTTTCTTTTATTACTGACTTTAAAAACCACACAAAGTTTTATATTGCATAGCACCTGAGGTAGAGTTCTTTTGATGGTGGTACTAAAGTGAAAAATAATTAATCCTTGCAATGATCATTTCAATCTGGCACTGACTCTCTCTGGCCCAGGCTAACTGTCCTGCCCTGCAGTTCTTCCTCTGCCACTCATTTTCTGCCATGGTGGCCATGGTCATGTGTCTGACAGACCATGGAATGTGGGCTGATTCTCTGTGCTGGAATCTCTTCACATAGCCAGTGCCCTGACTCTTCTATTATAGGGCAAGGGCTGACCATTCCCAAACCTGTCCTAAGAATATCTCACTCTCTAAGCTATCGTTAGCTTTTAAAATCTAGTTCCTTAATATTTTCTTCTTCCTTAGACACATTAGAGATGTCTGGATATTTAGTTTAGACCTTCTGACATGCTCAGATAAAACAAGCACGTTCATAACGTCACAGTGTTTGCTAGGGCGGGGATGCATACACTATGGTCCTCGAGCCAAGTGCACCCAGCCATCTGTCTGTGCACAAGGCTTTTACCACTGCATATGTGTATGTACGTGTGATAAAGGAACCTGTCCGTGTTTGCCTGTGTCAGGCAGGCCTGGAGGCCAGAAGTTGACTTTGAATGTCTTTCTCAATCACTGTCCAGTTTATTTCTTGAGACAAAGTATCTCATGGGCTTGCAGATTCGGCTAGATTGTGTGGCCAGTGAGCCTCTAGGACCTGCTGGTCCTGTTTCCCTGGTGCTGGGGTCACAGGCCTGCACCACAGCACTGGCCTTTTAGGTGGGCACTGAGGATCCACAGTCAGGCTCTCAGACTTACGTAGTAAGCATGTCACTGGCTGAGCCACTCTCCAGCCCAATTTTTACATTTTTAAAGAGCTGTAGAATAGGAAACGTGAATATAGAAAGAGACTATACAGCCCGCAAATTTAAAAATATTTACAACCAACATGAACATAGAAGTGTGCATATGTAATCCCAGGATTTGAGAGGTTGAAGCAAGCGGGTCATACATTTGAGGCCAGCCTTGGGGCTGTGTAATGGAAAGACCCTGTCTCAAAAATAATAATGATAGGGGCTGGAGAAATGGCTCAGCGGTTAAGAGCACTGACTGTTCTTCCAGAGGTTCTGAGTTCAATTCCCAGCAACCACATGGTGGCTCACAACCATCTGTAATGGGATCTGATGCCCTCTTCTAGTGTGTCTGAAGATGGTGACAGTGTACTCATATACATAAAATAAATAAATAAATCTTTAAAAATAATAATGATAACAAATAATCATACATAGTGTTTTTACTCTTTGGGTTTTTTTTACTGAAATAATTTACTGATCCTTGTGCCAGGCCAGCATTTTAAAGTCTTAGGCCTTATCTTTATAGCAGCTAGTGAGTCTACACTCCTGAGCCGTGATGTCTCACTGGGTACCACTGGCTGTACCAAAGTAAATTATATTTATTCAGTGTATCGGCACTATCTTTATATTCCTCTAGTAGACTGAAATTCTAGCTCCTTTCCCTCCCCAGAGTTTCACATGGTAGTCTAGGATGGCCTACAACTTACTGCATAGCCCAGGTTAGTCTCAAAGGCGTGGCAATCCCCTTGTCTCCCAAGTCTTGGGATTACAGGTGTGAGCCACTGTCTCCCACTGTAGCTTCCTTTTACAATCACCTTAGCAAGCTTTGAAAGCGCTGTTGTCCTGGCCTCTCTAGAGTAAAAGGGAACCTTCCGATAGGCACATCTTAGGTGTGGATAAGGCAATTAGACAATACTACTTTGCAGCTTGGCCCTACAGCCCTCTCCTGTGCCACTCTGATATCTAGTGATGGGCTGATCATTAATCCACAGTCTCAGGCAGTTGCTAGTCTCCCTTTTCACTAGAAATATAATGGAAATGTAGCATACAAATTGCTCTTTAATTTCAAGACAACAGTGGGGTTCAGGCATACTTTAATGGAAACAATTTTCAGACGTGAGGAACATACGAAACAACACACAGAACCCAGAGAAACGGAATGTGAAAGATAAGAACAGAGAGAAACGTAGTAAAGAAAAAAATGACTCAGTATTTCAATACCCAAATCACTGAGTAGATTTCTTGCTATCTGGGTGAGTGTATCTATTTTCAAAAGTGCTATTAACATAAACAGCAGTAAATCTAGGGCACCGTGCCCTCTTTTTTTTTTTTTCAAAGTTGTTAAGAAGAATTATATCAGTGTGCAGGTGTCACACGCAGTTACTCAGAATCAGAAAGAAGCCCGATGGGGGTTAGGAGACCTCCATCTAACTATCTTTTTGCAACCAACCACGTCCAAGCTATTTCTTCAACACTTCCTCTTGCTAATGAAGGTACTAGCTGGGGATGGGTCGGGCTTTCCCATCTCAGCATAAGACTGCAAGATTTGAATGTGCCCCTGAACCGGCCTCACTGACCACAGCAGGTACAGGGGTGGGGGGGCGGGGGCCAGAAATCTGAGCAGGAAGAACAGGTAATGACAGCGGCCGTGCATCCATCCGACCGGGCTCTTCTTCCCACCTATTTCCCACCCTCCCATTTACCAGTGTGTTCTTCTCCTTCTTCTTCCAAACCAGCAAGTGTGGAGGCAAGACACATCAAAGCCGAGATGGGAAGTGAAAGAGCTCTCGTTCTGGACAGATTAGCAAGCAATGTGGCTAAACGAAAAAGCTCGATGCCTCAGAAGTTCATTGGTAAGAACACACGGCCCTTTCTTGCTTCTGAAAGCAGATACATTGAATGAGATAACACAGAGGTTGTTTGCTGCCCGTGCCTGCCTAGCTCCGTCTGTTAAAACGAGGCTTCTTATTCCGTGTAGCTGGTTCACTTTGATGGCTGTAGCATATAGAGTTTAAAAATATTAACCCAGAAGCCTCAGCTACAGAGCAGGGGAGCATTTGGTGTTGTTTCTTAAATGGAGTTGGTGTTAAAAATGCTGCTCCTTCCTCTTCCCCTGAATGACATCTGTTGCATAGATTTATGCAACTTACACCAGTAAAATGTCCAAGATAGCATCTTGGTAAAATTTTGCAATGATATGTTACAAGTTGGTTCTGTTAGCGCGTTCTAACTCTTGTTTCTGGTGTTCTAAAGCATAGGGTCACATTTTCCTGAATTTGATTGAGAGCTGGCTTTAGCAGAAAGTTGGTGGAGAAAAACGTGGATTTAAATAACTCAGTTTTGACTTGATCGCTGTCTTACTGAAGTTAGTTTTTATGTCGTTGGTTTTCACATTGTCAAAAGCCACCACAGAGTGGGATGTCAGACTATTATGTTCAGGCAAGTGTTGGGACTTACAAATGGTTGGGGCTATTTCTTTGTTCGCCCAGATGTTTACATATTTGTGGACCATAGTGTTTAAAATAGATCTGTAGCTGGAAATTGGACAGCTGAGTTTGAATGTGTTAGTTTTATTATAAGTTGGAAGTTGGTGGTGTTGAACAAAAATAGTTATCACCTAAAGAAAAATCTTCATAAATAAAGAAAATATCCAATAAAAGAAAGAAAAGGAAAAATCTTCCTCAACACCAATAATATTTTAAAATTTGTCAATACTTTTTTGTAAAGCTACTTGCTGCTTCTAACTTTATTCTTCTTGTGTTTATTGATTTTAGTGGCTTTTACACATACCAAGTGCTTGCCTGCTTTTATTTTGTTTTGTTTTGCTTTGCTTTGCTTTTTGTTTTTTTAAGATAGGGTTTCTCTGTGCAGCCCTAACTTAGAGCTCTGCCTATCTCTGCCCCCTCCCCACACTGCTGGGATTACAGGTGTGTGCCAGCACCTTCTGGTTTGCCTGTCTACTTTTTTTTTTCTTTAAGATTTTATTTACTTTATGTATATGAGTACACTGTAGCTGTCTTCAGACACACCAGAAGAGTGTGTCAGATCTCATTACAGACAGCTATGAGCCACCATGTGGTTACTGAGAATTGAACTCAGGACCTCTGGAAGAGCAGTCAGTGTTCTTAACCACTGAGCCATTCCTCTAGCCCTGCCTGTCTACTTTTAAATCTAAGATTATTCAGGCCTAAGCAACACTTTATAAGTAGACATTCAATTGAATTATATATTGAAAGAACTCATAGATTTTGAAATCACTGAAGTTAGTATTTCTGCTTATTTATTTTATTGTTATTAGCTGGATATATTCTGTGTGAGTTTTGTCAATTCAATAATAAAATGTAGCACGCACCTTTAATCCCAACACTCACAAGTCAGAGACCAGTAGATCTCAGTGAGTTTGAGACTACCCTGGTCTACATAGTGAGTTCCAGACCAGCCAGAGCTATAGAGAGAAACTCCCAAGGGTATGGTGGACAGTTCCTACATTCCCAGCACTTGAGAAGTAGAGGCCAGAGCATCAGGAGTTCAAGGCTATCCTCACCACATAGTGAGTTTGGGGCCAGGTGGACAATATGAGAAACCCTGTCTTTAAGAAAACAAAAAGCAAAAAACTAATCAGCCAGTTTGTCAGTCAGTCAGACAGTCAGTCAGTCAGTCAGTCAGTGAACCCATCAATAAATCCCGTCAGGCTGAAGTTGGTATGTTTTGATTTACGGAGATTTTTGTCTTCTAATCATTTCACCTCCCCATGAGGAGACATGTCATGGGGTGTGGGACAACTTCCACCGAAGGATTAAGCACATCGGACCAACCATGATGCCAAAGCATTACCTGGACATCTTCTGACCTTACTCGTGTGAATCCACGTGTATGGTCAGTCTCTACTAGTGGATCTTAATTGGAGGAAGCTTTGACTCTAGAAATGGCTGGAGCTGATGTGGGAAGGACACGGGATGAGAGGGAGAGGGGAGCACAAGTAAAAAGTCTCTGTTTCAGCCCTGTTTTACTCAGGGCACTAAAATTCCAGAGAGGCTCCATCGTCCTCACAGTTGGCTTAAATCTACGGCTGAGCAAAGCCAGACTTAACTGTGGCAGAGGTTGCTGCTGTGTGTTGTCGTTGCTTCTGTTGCGGCTCTCAGGTCTCCTGTGTCCAGGTCCACTTGGTTCTGCCCTTGCCTCGGGGAGCCACCCCATGCTTTCTGACCATAGGATTCCAGACCTGCAAGTTCACACAAAGCTGCCGACTGATTTCAGTCTGGAACCTTACTGCGCCAGTGGTCTTTGGAAGGTCTGGTTTCTCCGTTGCTGAGCCCCCGGTCCATCTTCTGGATCAGGAGAGTTAGTGCTTTTTGCTTATTAGTAAAGCTTGTTCTTTGACAGCTTCGTGTTCCTTTGGTGCCTAGTGCATTCCTGTCACTCTCCTCTCTGCTCCTTCCTGTCCCCACCCCCTGCCAGCTGCCCCGTCCCTTACAGACCTCTTCCCTGTATTTCCCAGTTTGATTTTGTTTAGTGTCCCATAGAGTTCATCTAGGGTTATCTGTGCGACCCTATCACGTATCAGCTGGACAGAGGCAGCTTCAGAGCCTAGAATGTTTGAGGTCCTTTTTTTTTTTTTTAAACATTATTCTCTTTTTTGGAATATGGTACTCTAGCACAATTCAGAGAACTCTTCCCAGTGTTTCTCAGCTATTTAGACAATCTGTTCTGGGACCCTGTTTATTCATCTGTGGACAAGAAAACTAAATTGGGATGAAATGACCAGGAAGGCCCCTTGAGTCTATGGGAAATGAATTGGAAATGTCTGGCAGAACCAGCTTGTGTTTCAGAGAACCTGGCCTTGTGATTTGGCAGCCTCTTCTCAAGGCTCTGAGGACTGAGATTTTGTGTCAGACACCAGTGTTGAGCTTTGACCTGGGTTGTTTTGTTTGTTGGTTTGGAGGGTGGCTCCTACGAGCCACAGCAATGTGATGTGATATGATGTAAGCACTCTAGTGACCGACATCCCTAGTCTTTAAAACTTGGGTTGGTTGGATTGGGTTCCTTTTCTTTCTTTCTTTCTTTTTTTTTTTTTTCTTGAGCAAAAAATTCTTAAAGCTCAGATTCCAGATAAAATAATTACATGCATACGTTCACTTAGGACAGCCCCATGCTGCCTGCTAGTTGCTCTCGTGTTCATTCATTCATCATACACGGAGTAACCTGGGGGTGGGGTATCTCCAATGCCTGTAACCCCGGCACTTGAGAGGCGGAGAGAAAAGTCACCTTCTCACGGACAGCTATGTGAGACACCGCCGCAGAAAGCAAAGACACAAACGTTTCTCAGCGTAGCGTCTGTTCTTATCGGTTTAATATCTGATACGTCCTCCATCCGAAGACAATATATGAAATGGATTTTTGGAAGTAGGAGTTGGCTTGCTCCATCCACTCTGTGAATTGATCTGGTATCACAGTACCTCCAAGAATGGTGCAGGAAGGGAGGGAGGGAGGGAGGGAGGGGAGGAGGGAGAAAGGGAGGGAGGGAGGGAGAGAGATTTCTTATCAAATATATGGTACTCTTATTATGGGGGCACGCTCATAATCTTCTAGTGTTAACTTGTATCCTAAGCCTTTGATTATGAGATTTTTATTTTAGGCCACACAAGAGGCAGACAGGCCAGGCAGTGGTGACACGTGTCTTTAATCCCAGCACTTGGAAGGCAGAGGCAGGCAGATTTCTGAGTTCAAGGCCAGCCTGGTCTACAGAGTGAGTTCCAGGACAGCCAAGGCTATACAGAGAAACCTTGTCTTGAAAAACTTAAAAAAGAAAAAAAGAAAAAGAAAGGAAAAGAAAAACCAAAAAAGAAAAAGAAAGGCAGACAGATCTCTGTGAGTTGTTCTAGGCCAACTGGTTCTATGCCAAGAATTCTGGGTCAGGTAGAGCTAGATAGTGGGACCCGGCTGTGGGGTAGGCTGATGGACAAGCATGAAGATCGGAGCTCATTATTTATCCCTCCTCCCAGAACCCACATAAAATCTCTTGTAATGCATCAGGAGTCTCAGAAACTTGCTGGTCAACCACTCTAGCTAAATTGGAAACTCTAGGTTTAGTGAGAGACTCTGCCTCAAAAAAATAAGAAGATTATTAAGGAAGACACCCTTAAGGCGGACCTCTGTCCTCCACTTGCACATGGGTACACACACAGAAACACACACAACAGTAAACAACAAGGTATGTACATACATACACACACACATACACACAAAAAGGAAGAAAAGAAAGGAAGGAGGGAGAGAGGAAGGAAGGAAAGAAAAACCATGGAAACAGAAAGCCCTTAGAGCTCCCAGCTGAACCACCCTCTGTGCCCGAAAGTAGTAAGGTCGAGAGAGGGAAAACAGAGCACCCCTTGTGGGATGTGGGATGCAGCAGCAGAAGCCCAGGCCAGTGCTCCCTCCCTCTGCTCTCCCTCCTCCCTTTCCTTTCCAAGGCACCATTTTCTGAAGAGCTTCATTGCCAGGGAAATGGCACTGAGTGAAGAATGAGTCATTCTCTTTCATCCTTGCAAAGAGTTGCACCATTCTCACACCAGCCCTTGCTGCCCTGACCTCTTGAACTGTGAGGGCAAAGGTCAAAAGGAACTTGGTTAGTGGACCCCTTCCCCTGCAGGGGTGGTGGCTCTCATCTATGTCAAGATGGTCTCTTTCCAAAAGACAAGATGGACTTGCTTGTAGCATCCTGATCTGAAGCTTGTCCTGTTACAAACAGTGTATGGCCATCCTATAGGTCAGGCTAGCCTCAAATAGTTGACCCAAAACAGAGGGCAGATTTTTCTCTCCCACAAGGAGTGGGAAGCATAACTTGTTGCTGAATTTTTCTTTTTCCTCGTTTTTCTCCCCTACCCCACCCAGCAAACAGAACTCACCGCATGTGAGTTACTTTATTAACGAAAGTTCTTGTGTTGAAAAGAACATGAAGAAAAAAAAAAAAAGACCTTTGCCACTGGCAGTAAACATGTGTGTGAGGTTTTGACACTTCTGCAAGCACCATCAGCTCACTGACTTTGGTTAACAGAGCAGCAGGGAACAGTTTTAACACCTGTTAAAGAGTCCCTTCCCAGAGTCTCTGTGTCACTGGTTCCAAAGACACTGAGATGTTCCTAATTAAGGCATATTCTAAGAATGTTGGGAGCCTGCAGAGAAGTCCTTAGACTCGGGAAGGAAAGAAAACCAGAGCCCTGGGAAGAGAGAGCAAGATATAGCAGGGCCAGACCCAGGTCAGCTTGATACTGAAGCCAGGAGTGACCCTCTTTCTCCAGGAGGTCATGGTACACATGCTGAGGGAGCTATCGGCAGCCACAAGTCCAGTCCCTGAGAGCTGGCAGCAGGGAAGCCCTGAATGCGGCTGTTCTATGTCCCGAGTGAAGAGCTGTCTTGGCTGCCTGGAATTCTTTATATCCAAGCAGTGTGTCACAGATGACAAAGACCTGGGCAGCAGCACCATGTGGTCTCCAGCTCAGGTCTCCTCCCAGTCGGTGTTTAGACTTTCTCCCCTTCCCGCTGCTGCCTGACCCCTCTGTGTCCTGAAAGGAGTGTTAGTAACTCCAGTCTTCCTTAAATTGAAATCAAAATCTCTACAACCACTGAGCACCCCATTTTCCTTGCTTATCTGCCCTGTCTTCTTCCCTCTCCCTCCCTTCTTTTATCTTTCCTCTCTCCCTCTCTCCCTCCATTCCCTTCCTTCCTCCCCCCCCTCTTCTCTCCATCCCTTCCTCCCCTCCCCCTCTTCCTCCATTCCCCTTTCTTTCTTGACATGTGGTTGCAGTAAAGCGAGTGGAAATAGCCATGGTACATAATAGGAAACAGCAAGAAACACACTTAAGTGACCCGAGTAACTTCAAGAATCAAATAAATCCATATATTTCCATTGCCCCAGTTGACTAGAATACTGGATTCATTTTGTCTGGAGGTCAGATCATTTTTGCCTTCCTCTTTAGATAATAAAGCCCCCCAGTGGAGTAGAATCCCAGGAGCTTGCCTCTCCTGATCTAGCAGTGCAGCCCAGCGGCCTCCGCTCAGCCTCTCTGTGCTCTTCCTTCACACTTCTCTGGACCCCTTTCCACTTCTGGGCAGGCATTCCTTCCTAAGTTCCGGGTCTGGATGCCCTCCCTCCCACATCGCTGTTCCTCCATCATGGCACTGGTGCGTAACCATTCCTCCCCATGACCATTCTCACTCTACACTTCAAACCCACGCAGTCTTCTGCCCTTTGCTGTGGCTGTGATCAATGCCTCCACCTCTGATACATGCTGATGGTTGTGAGAATTAGAAAACAGCGAACCATGGTTGCTGTCACTTGGCCCTCTGCCACATCTATGAGAACTGTCCCAGCAGAGTGTCTGAAGTCACTGTGGAAGGCTGAGCCACCATAATCAAGGAAGCATCCAGCGTGTGCTAAGATGTGACTCTTGAATTGCAACCTGGTTCTCCCGTCACCATGGACAGCCTTGGAAAAAATGAAGCCATTTGTTTGAGCTCTCGGTTCCTCTTCTGTCCGAGACAGTAATCCACCTTGAAAGTTTTCAGCTTTGAAAGGGTGACAAAGTGTAGCAGTGAGCTACGTCTGTAGCACAAAGCTCAGTGCTGTAGGGCCACAATAAAAGTGGCTTTTATCGTTAGCATCTTATATACACTATAGAGTGGATCTTACCTTAGACCCTGAAGACAGAGCTCTAAGTCTGTGTGCCCAGTCTGGGATTCTAGGCTTCCAACAACCATGTTCCCACTGCTTCAATACAGACATGCAGTTACTTGAGAAATACCAAAATACAGGTTAGGCACCTTTAAGAAGGTTTATAAGGAACAAGTGGTCCAATCAGGCAGCCTTGAAATCTGTACTCAGGATCATTTCTGTCTTCATCAGAAGAAAATCTCTATGAGCTGCTTGGAAGCAGTTATCCTCTTGTGGTTTGCCTAACCTTTCTTATGAGTGTGTTACTAAAGAAACGTGAGCTCTTGGCTTCTCGATTACTGTAGCCTACCCCTTCGGAGTTTCATACACATTGAGTCATCCGGTCTGCAGGTGACTGATAACCATCTGCAGCGATCAGGTTACGGTAACTGGGAGATGAGGGGATCTGATCAGAGTGAGCTGTGTGCACGTGAAGATCTGAGGCACTCCCCTCACCACGTGGAACAATGGTCTGCGTCAAACCACACGACTCCATTCTTCCAGGGCTTTGGTCTCCCCTCCTGCCTTGTCTCTTTCCACCTGTGGCATCCCAGCTGCTTGCTGTGCAGTGCTTTGGGTGGTGTGGATGAGAGCGGAGGTGGTGGTGTGCCTACATGACCCTGGAAAGTTCCCAGAGCCTCTCTGTCGTAAGAGACAGCGATTACAGATCTCCTGGTATTTAGGGAGTTTAGCAGAGCCAGCCACACTGGGAAGTGACCTTGAAAAGATTAAGAAACCAGATTTCATCAATCCTGTGCCGTTTCCAGGGGAACGGGTGTGGGTGAATTTGGTGTTTCCTGTTCTTGGTGTCATTGATACAGGCAGCCATCATCATCAAGGAAAGAGCCAGTCTGGGAGCTGGAAAGAAAACCCCACTGGTTATTTTGGCAAACATGTACATTCTTCTGTGGCTTCCTAGTGAGTTGTCAAGTTAGGGCTTTTTCTTTTCTTTTTCTCAGATATCAGTGTAGAAAGTAACAGGTCCACAAGGTCATGGGGATGCAGGGGAAACGCATCTCAGATCTAGCTGGCTTTTCTGCCTCCCGCCTTCGTCAGGCACATCTTACATATTGCTGTTCACTGATCACACCCGTCTTTCCTCAGAGGCAGGTAACCACTTGCTGCATGTTTGAATCCAACCACACTCTATGGCTATACAGAATGCCTATCATTTGGCCCTACTGTGTGTTTTCAAGAGTCTTCTGATTGTGGCACAGGGATTGACCCTAGGGCCTCACACAAATAGGCAAGCACTCTGCCATTGAGCTATATCCCCAAATCTGTCTTTAACTTTAGAGATAAAGATTCACGAAGTTTTCCAGGCTGACCTTGAATGCCCTTTGCAGCCCAGGCAGGTCTTCCCTCTGATCCTCTTCTCTCGGCCTCAAGAATAGCTGGGATTATAGGCCTACCTCTTTCTTTTTGTTTCGTTTTCCAGATCTTTCTTTCTCACAATATGGGATACAACCTACCTGGAAACACACAGGACATTTGTAAACTTTGATCCCTATGAACAGGAAACCCAGGCCAGTGGGGTGACTCAGCAGATGAGGGGGCTTGGCACCAAGCTTGGCAACCTGAGTTCGAAACCAAGGTCCCACATGGTGGAAGGATAGAGCTGATTCCCGCAAGTTGTTAACCTCAGCAAGCATGTTGTGCGCACTCGCACTCATGCCTTTAGACAGAGCAAGTAAATAAAAGTGAGAAGCCGGAAGGGAGGGAGGGAGGGAGGGGGAAGGAAGAAAGTAAAGAAGGAGGAAGGAGGAGGGAGGAAGGAAGGGGGAAAGGGAGGGAGGGAGGAAGGGGGAAGGAAGGAAGAAAGGAAGGAGGAAGGGGGAGGGAGGGAGGAAGGGAGGGAGGGAAGGAAGGAAGGAGAAAAGAAAAAAGGAGATGCCAGCATGTGCCAGGTGCTGTGTCTGTACCTGGCCCTGTCCTAAGTGCCTTCCAATGACCCCGTGAGGAGTTACTGTGTTCCTTTCACATGGGGTCACACAACCAGTAGCCAATGGAACCAGCATCAAACCAGCCCAAACTAGTTCATGTAGCTGAAGCCTGTCTCAACCACCACTGCTATCCCAGTGTGTGGCCATTACAGTGTGGGGCTCTGTGAAGTCTGACAAACCCTTATGTGGCTTGCTCTGCCTGACCGCATCTTTCAGGCCTCATCTCTTCTCCTCCCTCATACAGAGCAATCCTGGTCCCGACAGTTTATCAAGACCCTTCTCAAGAGTTAGATTTTTCCAAGAATTCGTTTCTTTCCCAGAGTACTTTTGAAGTCTTGGCATCCCCTTAATGCTGAAATATATAGTCCATACCAAACGGCTTCACTTTGCCTGTATAACACCTTACAACACACACACACACACACACACACACACACACACTTTAAACAGAAGATACGGTCCTCCCCTGGTTCAAGCATCAAATGGGGCATTTAGAATAAAACCCTAGGCCTCCATAGATGAGCAGCCCTCCTGCAATGTTCACGCTGTAGCTTGTCTCCAGTTTTATCCCTGAAGATCTTGCTCACTCAAGAACAGAACCTGACTCCTCTGATCCCTGTGCTTTCTTATGCTGCCATAAATAAATTAGTAAAAAGTAAATTAGGATTAGGAGGCAGCCCGAGCAAGCTACAAGCTGCTGGCTGTGGAGGCTGATCACCGGCATCCCTGTTCTTTTCAGTACCCATTACAGTGGAATAGCAGTTAGGATGGAGCCAGTGCTTTCAGAGAGCACACGGTGACAGAGCAGAGGCCCCGGACTCCTGACAGCCCACCTACCCCCAACGGTCCCACTGTCTTTCCTTCTCGTGCCCACCCACTTCCTGCAGTGGGCATACTTCACCACATGGCCTTACCTAAGGGCATCTCTACCCCTCTCCTTTATCCACTGGCTTAAATTGACAAGTCAGCCATGTTCAGCACCCCCAAACATGTGACTGAGACTCCTTGTGGCTGGGTGTCCCCCACCCCACCCTCGGGGCTGGGTGCCAGTGAGCAGCAGCCACAGCTTACCCTTCTCTTCTGGAGGATTCTGGGAAACACCTTTCCTCAGTGTGCCTCCTGCCGTTTCTTCTGTAACCTTCCCCTCCCTCCCGCCTGTTCCAGGTGAGAAGCGACACTGCTTTGATGCCAACTACAATCCCGGCTACATGTACGAGAAGGAGAACGAGATGATGCAGACCCGGATGATGGACCAAGCCATCAATAACGCCATCAGCTATCTCGGGGCCGAAGCCCTCCGCCCCTTGGTCCAGACTCCACCTGCTCCCACCTCTGAGATGGTCCCAGTCATTAGCAGCGTGTACCCCATAGCACTCACTCGGGCCGATATGCCCAATGGGGCTCCACAGGAGCTGGAGAAGAAGCGGATCCTCCTGCCAGAGAAGATCGTGCCTTCTGAACGAGGTCTGTCCCCCAATAACAGTGCCCAGGACTCCACAGACACTGACAGCAACCATGAGGATCGCCAGAACCACATCTACCAGCAAAGCCACGTGGTCCTCCCCCAGGCCCGCAACGGGATGCCACTTCTGAAGGAGGTCCCTCGCTCTTTTGAACTCCTCAAACCCCCTCCCATCTGCCTGAGGGACTCCATCAAAGTGATCAACAAGGAAGGGGAGGTGATGGATGTGTTTCGGTGTGACCACTGCCACGTCCTCTTCCTAGATTACGTGATGTTCACCATCCACATGGGGTGCCATGGTTTTCGTGACCCTTTTGAGTGTAACATGTGTGGGTACCGAAGCCACGATCGCTACGAGTTCTCCTCTCACATCGCCAGAGGAGAACACAGAGCCATGCTGAAGTGAGCATCTGCCTCTAAGCTCACGTCTGAGGGTCAGCATTGTTTTTTTAAAAGCTGATGATAGCCCTATCCAGTAGACTGAAGTCAAACCCACAGTCCCACCCAGTTATGTTAGCTCTCAATCATGTCCGCATGAGCAGTCAGGGAAATACTGTCTTCATTCAGAAACTGTTTGCTGAGCTATCACGTTACTTTGTGAAACCTTCCTTTCCCATCAGTTGAGTTTGATGGGATTTAAAAGCCAAAGAAGTGCCTGGTTCATTATCTTTTGTAGCAATAGACAGCCATCCACTGGAGCGCTTGGCCAATTGGAATAGTCCTCCGTGGGCTGCAGGAGTCATTCACTGGAATACAGCAGCCATATGTGGAAAAGCCTTTTGATCCTATGCCCAGATCCACACAGCAGAAGAGCTGCCCAGCTGCCCTTGCCCCTGGGCACCAACACAAGGCTTAGTGCATAGTCCCCCTCCCTTCACGTTCCAACAGTAAGGAAGAGATGGCCATGCAGTAAGGAATGGCTGCCAGTAATGGAAGACCCTATTCTTGGAGCACCAATCCTCTTCCTATCACATAAGCAAAACAAAACTGAAGTCATCCGAGGACTCTTCTCCTCTACGTGCTGTCGCAAGGGAGAACTTCAGACAATTTGGCCTGAGCCAGAACCCTGATCTTCCTCCCTCAGTCTGTTTTTGTTTGTTTGTTTGTTTGTTTGTTTTGAGACAGGGTTTTCTCTGTATAGCCCTGGCTGTCCTGGAACTCACTCTGTAGACCAGGCTGGCCTCGAACTCAGAAATTCACCTGCCTCTGCCTCCCAAGTGCTGGGATCAAAGGCGTGCGCCACCACCGCCTGGCCTCCTCCCTCAGTCTGGAGGAAAATTCTACTCCAGAAGAACCAATGCTTTTAAACACTGGGTATCATCGAAACCACAGAGTCATGCACTGAGGGGTGGTATTTGTCTCCTTTGACTGAGACTGGTAGAGCAAGTGGTAGGGGGGACATAGTTTAGGGATACAGTGCCTGCCACATTCATCAAACCCCCCCTCCACACACACACACACCAGGGGACAAAGGAGAAAGAAAGAAAATGGAGGAAAGAAAGGTTGGCTGAGCAGAGTGTTGGCAGTTCTTGTCACCTTGGTGGAGTACTGGCTGGAAACCCAAATAACATTTGAAGGTGATTTTAGGCAATGGAGCCCTGTGTGCTGCCTAACTCCCCACCCCACAGGCATGAGATCAGGGACAGAGCCACAGATGTTCTCTCAGGACAGTGTGACATCGCATTCTCCTGGGTTAGACATGCATGGCTTGTATTTTATTTTTCTGTTTTTAAAACAGGGCCTCCTGCTGCCCCGGCAAGCATCAAGCTCACTCCTAACTGAGGCTGGCCAGCACGCTGACTCTCCTGCCTCCGCCTAAGGAGTGCTGGGGTGAGAGGGTGTCTGCTGTCCATACATAGGAGCTGCCCCATCTCCCTGAGAGTCTTGGGAGGCTAATCTCGTTCTGTCGATGGACCGGTCAGTCACCTTTGTCACACAGGCACCAAGACATCAAGATTCTCGTGAAAATGCTCCATAAAATGAGCAGTGGAGCCGGGCAGTGATGGTGCATGCCTTTAATCCCAGCACTTGAGAGGCAGAGGCAGGTGGATTTCTGAGTTTGAGGCCAGCCTGGTCTACAGAGTGAGTTCCAGGACAGCCAGGGCTACACAGAGAAACTCTGTCTCAAAAAAAAAACAAAAAAAAACCAACAAAAAACAAAAAACAAAAACAAAAACAAAAACCCAGCACTGGAATCGAGGACACAAAACATGTTTGCCAAGCTCATAGTTGTCACTAATTGGTTAACTCTAAAAACTAAATGTCCTCAGCCATAAAATGAGAGTTGGGTCCAGACCCTCGTCATGGTCCCATCTGGCTTTGTGACATGATTATTCAATAGCCACGGTTTTTTTTTTTTTTAACTTCTTTATGTGTGGGCATTAAGCAGACGAGTCTGCATGTGAGAATGTGTTTCATATGTCTTTGATGTGAAAATATAGTTGTGTTAAGTTTTTCCTTCAGCCACTGAGTCATGACCGTGAAGGAAACGGTGAGGAGGGAACCAAGATCAGGAAGGGTTTTGATTGGGCCATCTCGTACACACGAGCTGGCATCTACAGCTCCTTGGCAGGCCCTTTTCTTCCTTTCCTTTTAAAAGAACTTGTGTTAGGGGAAATAAGTTCTGCTTGCAGGGACGGCTTCATGGAGCCTATTTACAAATTAAGAGCTAGCTTTTATGAACATTTCTGCCAGAGCCAAGAATCCCAAACTCCTGGTATATTAGCATTTTCCTTCCAAAGGGCTTATGGATTCGGCTCTCACTCAGTTCATTTATACGATGCCAGTAATTAAAACGTTCCACCTCAAACACACAAATGGCTTAGCCTGCTTTGTAGCACGGTGTCTGTCTCAGGGTAAAGGGGGGAGGGTGTATGAAATTCCATGGCAACAGTCCCATGAGTCTAAGGGCCGGGTGTCTTCAACGCATCTCTGTGTCTCGGCAGAATGAGATCTGAGCGGCGCCACATTGTTCGTGTCCACTGTGAAAGAGGACCTGCCTGTTGTATGCTTGAGATCTCTCACATCCTGTTGTCTTGGAGGTACAAAGAGAGGGCGTTGGGAAGCAGGGACTGGAAAGAAAAGATGCGGAAACGGGCATTTCCACTAGAGTGCTGTTGGCATCTGCTGCAGGGAAGCAAGCACACATGGGCATGTGTACATGAGTGTGTGCTGCAAATACACACACACATACACACACACACACACACACACACACACACACACACACACACACACACACTTTGTCATCTCAAGATGGTGGACTACCATTCTACCAGCCCAGACCCCTCTGCAGATCAGACTCTGTCCTATGACTGTGGACTTCCTGGATTGCATCCTTCCCCTAGGCTCCTCTGAGGGATGTGCACACAAAGCCTGGGTAGGAGCCCTCAGCTCCTAGGGCCTGCTGGAGCTTGAAGATCTTGAGTCTGGCAGTTGAGCCTAGTGGGGTGCCGTGGTTAGTATCGTGGTTAGCACTGCCTGGACATGTGATCCTTGTACTACCTAAGGGCCCCCCTGATGGAGGTGGGGGCTGAGATGAGAAAGGGTAGATTTGCATCCTCCTTGGGGCTGTGAAGTCCTGAGGTAGCTTCAGCTTCCTCATACAGACACCTCTACCATGAACCCTGTGGATCTTGCCTTCCTTCCCCACTAGCCCTCTTATGAGCAGACTTCCACCACACACCACAGGGGTGGGGGGAGTGCTGCGATTTGGGGACCAACCAAACCCACAAGAAGTTCCATTGCAGCCAAGGTGACAGAGTTGAGGTGAGGGTGGAAACAGAGTAGAAATGGCTCTCCAAGTGCTCCTTACCATGATCTGAAGTGCTGCACAGAGCTGAAGAGAAGTGGCCTTCCTATGGCCACTCAACATTACCACCAGAAGAGGGAAAAGGCCACAGATCTTCATAAACCAGTCATTCCCCAGAGAAACAATGCCCTGGCTCTGACAAGCCAGTTAGCCTTCTCTCTGCTGCCCATTCTCAGCCTTTCCTGACTTTGCTTCTGAATTCACCCACAACAGATTTTTTCCACCTTTTATGTGCTTACCATTCTGGTTAATCCATCCATATTTGCACACACACACACATGCACACCATACACACACACACACATACTTACATACCACATACACACACACCATGCCACATAGACACATACCACACAAACACATAGACACAGACACATGCACACCACACACACACACACACTATGACAGATAGATACACACCACACAAACACATACACCACATACACACATACACATACACACACACACACACACACACACACATACACATACGCATATACACACACCACTACCACCACCGAAGAAAAATGGGCCCAGGTGTCTTTCGCAAAGAGAAACATTTTAAAACATAAAATCCTAATTGGAATATATAACTAACATTTTATGTCACACTGACATAAAAGTTTTCCAAGAGGATCTACACTGCTATCCTCCTCAGCTTCTTGGTCCCCTTACTGAATGTGAAGGTGGTTACACTTTGAGGGGGAAGCCTTACTTCCAGGCTAGGGTGTATCTCAGTTACAAGAATGTCTGCCTAGCACTAGCATGAGAGAGGCCTTGGTTTCCAAGCCTGGCTGGAAGAGAAAGAGATAGATAAATGATAGACGATAGATAGATAGATGGATGGATGGATGGATGGATGGATAGATAGACGATAGATAGATACCAACAGAGAAATTGTTTTTTTGAAACATACCCCAGGGCAGGCAGGAAGACTATGGGGATAAAGTTGGTCCGTGGCCCTCCCTGTAAGGTGCACTTCACTGAAAGGTATGCTGGTCTCTAGTAAGGCTTGTCAATCTCTGTGACAGTCCAGATCTGTGAGCTGGCTTTGGGGATGCGGAAGCCTTGAATTAAGACTTCTGCAGTCAGGAAGGAAAAAGAAAGAGTGATGAAAATACTTTCCTAAAAATCAAGCGCCAAGAGCTTCCACAGAAGAGAATAGTCACACTTTTTTTTTTTCTGGTATTTTCGAGACAGGGTTTCTCTGTGTAGCCCTGCCTGTCCTGGAACTCACTCTGTAGACCAGGCTGGCCTTAAACTCAGAAATCTGCCTGTCTCTGCCTCCCAAGTGCTGGGATTAAAGGAATGCGCCACCGCAGGCACCACCACTGCCCAGCCACAGAAGAGAATATATAGTCACACTTCAAAGGACAACAATGCTATTTTCATGCAAAGGGTTGTTTAAGATACTGCAAGAGACAGTGATTATGGGCATCATGATTGGGGATCTACACTCTTTATCTGAAACCAAAAGCTGAATCTGGGTCACCCTAAGGTTGTTCTCTAAGAAGGCAGAACTGAGCAGCCGTGAGAATGGTCAGTAAGGATTGGGTTGGGGACCACAGTTCCTAAGGACAAGGGACTTGGAAGAGCCTAGAGGGCAGGTGTGGGCTTTGATCCAGAGTGAGCCCAGAGCATAATGGAAGTCTTTGTCTCTTGCCTTACCAAAGCTGTGACCTCCATAACCCACCAAGCCGTCAACATGCTAAAGAGGCGTTTTTAACTATGAAGAAGTTGGATGTACTGTTCCCCTAACCATTCCAACAGTAGACCATCTGATCCATTGATACCATTTGGTTGTTATTGGAAACTGGAACACTTGTGCTTTGATTTTCAAAATGAGAATCCTAATACTATCTACCTTCCAGAGTGCTGTGAGGTTTGCCACAGTCTTGTCTGTAGAGTAAAGCTGCCTTGGGGGATAGGATGCTACACTGTGCAATTATCAATTTCCTGAAAAGGTTCCCGGTCACACTAGGGCCGGTGCCATTGCAGATGGAGGCTGCCAATGCCTAACTAGCAGTTTCATGGCATTGTGCCGCGCATAAAGCTAAAGAATGGGCTGGACCTTGGAGCCACTGTGCGTGAGCCACATAGAACCTTTCATGGCCTTTCACTGGGACGGAAGACTAGCTTTGCTCTCTCCAGGTCCTTGAGACCACAGCCATTAGCTTTCATAGTCTTCTCAGACAGTCTCCACCCTCCATCACTCTAGGGAGCCCATTCCTGAGAGCCCAGAGAGTAGTAACCCCACTGGGCTCCCTACCTGTTTCTTTGCCTCCCCAAAAGACACACCTTAACACATTTTAACCTGTTAGGGAAGTGGAGCAGCCTTTGACATTGACTGGTGTGGCAGCCAGTGACTCATCTATCTGAGACCTTTCCTAGCTCACTGGTGAGGCCCTTCCTGCTTGGCCTACCTCTGTGGATTCACGGAAACCAAATTACTGTGGGTTGTGAAGAATTAGCAGGTCATTTTAAAAGCAGACATACCTTCACCCAGACTGTGGTTTTCATGTGCTCTGTCGGCGAGCCTCTGGGGGAAGGATCATTTTGGCTACTGGGGAAAAAAAAACATAACTTATTTTTAATTTTTGGTTGTCAAAGTCACACCTGTGGTCTGTGGATGACCCTCACCTGCAGAGTTGATGGGAGAAGAACAAAAGGTGGCTGGACGCTCAGAGGAGCCTTACCTAGAAGTTACCACAAGGCCTGTAAGATCGGCCTCCTCCTCGCCTGTGTTTCTCAGAAACATCCCCTGCAGTGGTATCTCTCTTCCCTCCTCTGCAGATTTACCTGAATTCCTCTATAGGGAGCCCTGTACAGTAACTCGCCACCCCATAGTGTCTGTCTAAAGTCTACTTTGAGTGAAGCCCTTGCTAACCCCGCCAGAACATGAGGAGCGCATCCCCTGTATAAAGCAGCTTGCTGATATTGTCAAGTTTTCTTTACTGTGTTTGATTTTTTTTTACAATGATAAATAGATAAATAAAATCCTGGTGTGTTTAAAATTAGTCCTGGTGCATGTCTGTCATTTGTCATGGTTCCTGTCAGAACATCGAGGGAATTCATTCTGCCCGGAGGAATATTTCCATAATTTTGTCTTGGCTTTTTCTTAAAGGCAAAGTCTCAAAATCAGTGGAATTACCACAGACGTCTCACCCAGCCACACTGCTGAGCCTGCTGTGGTGCGCTACTGGTCTCTGAAGCCTTAGCAGAGTTCTGGATCCACACCACCCTTTGAAACTCACTAGGGATTCCAGTGGACAGGGGTCTAGACAGAACAGGAGTAAACAACACCCCCAGAACAGTCTCCCTGATCCGCATTGCTTCACCACCCTCCCCTCCAACAGAGAGCCTTTGAGATAGGCAGGTAAGTCTTGGCTTTTCTCAACTGTGGCTCTCTGAAACAGTGAGAAACTCGAGGTTGCAGTTATTAAATTCAGCCAGCTTACATACAGTCTGTCGATACTTGGGGAGGCAAACTTCAGCTGAAGTGTTGCATGGGGGAACTTCCAAAAGAATGATATATCCTTGTCTTATTATCCAGTGTTGACTCCAAGACAATTGGAGAGGTATGATCGGTCTAGCCTCCTGCCAAGTTCATATAAACTCACTTGAAGGCACATAGGTCACATATGACCAAGGAGAACCACGAAGGCAGCCCAACACACAAGTTATCAACTTAAACATTAAGGTCGTGTTGAATTTGCTTGTGCAGTTCTTCGATGGGAACTTTGTAGATGATACCATCATGCCACGATGTCAAAGGTCGGACACACATGTCTGCCTCGGGGCTTCCGCAGTTTGGATTTAGCAAGCTGGGTCCTAAGCAGGTTGGTGGTGGGGTCCCCCTTGAGAGCTCTATTGCAGCAGTATCTCCCTGCCACTCGCCTTGAGGACTTCCAGCAAATTCCAGTGCAGAAGATGGGAATGGAGAGCAGCCTGCCCTTGTAATTTAGAGTAAATCACTTAAAAGTAGCTTTCCCTTAATCAAAAGCCAGACATATATGTGGCCTTCCCCAAGCCCACTCCCCCCCTCCTCAAGCAGACTCAATTGGATGGGAGAAAAGGGAGACAGGAAGGCCTTGAACCCTTTGCAAGAAGATGGGGCGGGGGAGCATTTCTCTCCAGCCTAAGGACACTCACATTTCTAGCTCCAGTGACCAGTGTTGCTTTAGAAGGGTGGTGAGCCCAGCTAGAGAGACACCTGCAGACTCCCCCATCCCCAACATCTCTCCACACCCCAGGCCACCTGCAAGGTTGAAGGACCCAAACCCCCACCTGCAAGCAACTGTCACCTGAAGGGTAGGTGAGCAAAGGACCAAGTCCCTTTCCCTCCAACCCATCCTTAAAACCCCAGGGCATTAGAGACCAGAGCTCCAGACTGCCAGGAATGGCCTGAGGAAGGGTTATGAAGTGGGGTGGTTCACCCAGGCCCTAAATTCTGTCTCTGGAGCATTCCCAGGCAGACGGTTGTTTGCATAAAAGCCAAAAGCCACCACTGCACCTGGGCCGGGGAGGTTCTCTAGGGAGGCCGGGGAGGCCCTCTAGGGAGCTGCTCCCTGGCTTGGGGAAAGGGGGAAGGAAGGTGTCATGGAAAGTCCCTGAAGGGCACAGGTCGTGAGTTTGCTGCGGTTTTGTTTTTAACTCTGTCTTGACCTGTGAAGTCTGCAGCTGCCTCCCGATCCCCAAATAGCAGAGCT
>NW_022196911.1:94427188-94440755 GCF_008632895.1 Mastomys coucha | reverse complement strand
ATGTAACAAGCGCAAGGAAAAAGGTCTCCGATGGAAAGAACGGAGGTTAGAGTGCCCGTGAGTGATGTAACCTGCCACCACCCCCCACCCAGAGGTGAGGGGGCAGGAAGCCCCAGAATCTTTTTTCCCATCAACCCCACCACCACCCGTCTCCCCCCCTGGCCTAGTCAAATAAACCACAGCTCTGGATGGGAACCAGGGGGGCAGGTGCTACCTCCTCCCCCAACTTTGTCCCACCACCAACTCAAGCCCCATCCCACCCCCACTGGAATGACAGTCTCAGCCTCTCTTGCAGAGTTCCTGTGCGTGTTTGGGGGAAGAGAGGACCTCAGCAAAGCTCGGGACAACTTGGTGCTGCTACTCATATTCCGGTCTCAGTCTTAGCCTCAGGACTCGCTGCATGACTTCAAGTGCTTCGCTTTCTGGGCCTTACTTTTCCCTGGAGTCGTGAATCTTTCCGATTTCTTTCGGCTGGGACTCTAAGCTCAACTAACCCCCATTGCTCTAGTAGAGACCTGTCCTCTAACAACAAAAACAATCCCAGGGAGAATGAATCCTGTTTCCATTCCTTTCTCTTACACCTCAGGGCTCCTGCAGGGTAGGCACGGGAGATGAAGAGTGTAGCCTGACAAACTCCCAAGAGGTCACTTTCTCAAGTGTTTGTGAGACTCTGGGACAAGAAGGGACAGAGAGGTACCAGGCTCCTACTGACTACATCTGTGGGAAGCTCTGGATGTGGGGACTGGGGTGTTCTACACCCTTTCTCAGGGTGGATGCAGATTCCCGGGGTCAGGGAACCTAGATGAGATAACGCAGTAAGAGCTCCGGAGAGGTGAAAGGGTGAGGCGCAAGGTGGGAGCCAAGGGGGTGAGGGAAGGGGCAGCTACATTTCTGAGAAACAGCCAAGCGTCCCAGCAGCCAGCAGATTAACCCCGAGCCTGCGGCTTCACAGCTCTCCCCTCCTGCCGCCCACGCCGCCCAGCGCCTCTCTGGGGTCTGCAGCCTTGACGGGGCGGTGGCCGCTGCGGACACGCAACAGATCTGGGAACAGCGGAGTGGAGCCTTGGGGCGGAAGGTAAGCGCAGGAAGGCGTGGGTCGCGTGACACCCCAGGGGTCCCGAGCGCCAGACCCCGCCTGCCCGCAGGTACCGCCCTTGCCCTCCCCACCCCAAGTCCTCCTCTCCCAGCCCCGGCAAAGCGGGATCCAGAAGTGAAACCGCCGGGGTCACAGCCCAGCGCCGCCGCTGCGCCCCGCCCTTCCGGGCACTGCAGCGAGGTAGGAGCTCCCCGCGCCCCGGAGCGCAGCTTTGAGACGGGGGAGGGGCGGGGGATTCGCGCCCGAACCAACTGGGGAACCTCGGGAGGCGTCGCCCGTAGTTCCAGGAATGGCCGCTGGGTGGCACTCAAGCCGCGTGGCTGGACTCGCTCGGGATTCCCGCTGAGCGCCAACCCGAGGTTGCTGCGCGCACCTGCCGGCACGGCGCTGCGCGAGGAAGGATTCGAGATGGCAGGTCGCTGCAGACACTAGGAAGGGTCCGGGCACCGACGGCGCGTATTTGGGTCCTCGCCCTGCAATGTTCAACCAACGTCGGGTTGTCAGCAGTTGTGTGGTCGCGCAGGCCGAGTTGGCCGCACGGGGGCAGCCGTGGACGCCGGATCACCTTGTGGGTGGGACTCCGGCGTGCATGCGCTCTCCAACTCCAACCTGGTCTCACCAGTCTGGAGCCTCTTTTTAGGCACTTACACCCACCCCAGGTCCCTTCACTTCCCGTGGTGGTCCCGTCGTCCGGTGGTGGGGGTTGCGGGAAGAATACCAAGTTCATCTCTTAGATGTGTGGGCCTGAGTGGCTCCACAGCTTGGGAGGAGGGAAGCCCGAAACTGTGAAATATAGAAACTGACGATTGTGAGAGAGCGGGCTAGACCAGAGTTGGTGAAGGTTAAATATGCTGGAATCCTATGGGGAAACTGGGCAGGTACCCAAGAAGGAAGGCGAGGGTTCTACGGTGTGCTGGAAGATGTGACTCAGGCCTTAGAAACTGGTGAGTTAAAGGATGCACATGCCTTCCAATAATCACATGTGCGTGGAGTGCCCACACAGCACATCTCACTCCCAGACAGCTTTCCCTCAACTCCAATCACAAGGCCCACTACTTCTAACCATGGATATCCTGCCACTTTGCAAGCCCTCAAAACGATTTCATTTATTTATTTATTTAGAGGGACAGCCACAAGCCTTGATGCATGTGTAGCGGAGGACAACTTGCAGATGTAGGGTCTCTCCTCCCACCAGGTGGTAGATGCCATCCCTTCCGGCTCTTAGCACCCCAGCTCCTCCCCCAGGGCTGGAAAGCATGGCATCTACCGTCTGCAGCCTGAGCTGGCTGTTTCTAACTTTCTCTGTGACCCCAGGTGAGTCATTCATTCTGAGGCTCAGTTTCCTACGTGTAAAGTGGAAGGCCTGTCGGTCTCTGAGATTCTGATTGGCTGGTTGACACAGAAGGGGTGAGTTCCCCTGCCCAGGACCTCAGGTCCTGAGGAGATGCTGGAGTTTCTTTGGGGACAGATTAACTCCTCAGACATGCTTAAAGGGTGACTCATCTTGGCCCCTTTTCTGGGACCTTGGCAGGAATACCATTGGGCATCCATGAGTGGTATGGACTCCCAATTCCAAGCCTGGGCAGCAGCCAGTAAAAGAGCTAGTTCCGGGGGGGCCATGGCCAGCTGTGGAGGGCTCTGGTCTTTGCTTCAATTCCTGCAACAACAAAAAGCAGTGAGATCTGCAGCTCTTTCAGTGCCTGGGCTACGGAGAGCTCTGCAGGGGAGGTCCCAGCAGGCATGCAAGAGTGTTAAAGGGTCTCTTTGCCACTGTCTGTCAGGCCTGGCCCCAAGCTTCCCAGCCTGGCATTAGCTAAGCATGTGTTGTCTACATACCATTTGGCCCAAGGCTTGCTGATGTTGACCGGAGTGCTCCTTGAAGGGGCTGGACCATTGAGGTCACCTCAAGACAACCTTACTGCTGAGGCCCAGCCTACAGAGGAGAAAGTCTTTTCAGAAAGGACTACCCTGAAGCTTAGGGGTCCCACCTGGAAGTCAGCTGCGGGGAGCAGAATGTGCCCAGAGCTGGCACCCAGAACCAGTTAGACATCCTGACTGCCCTACTGTCCTGCCCTCCCAGTTCATGGTGGAGCTAGGATTTAAACAGGGACAATACCGTGGCTGGCTGCAGAATTGTTTTGTTTACCCTAGTGCTTAGTGGGCCTTAAAGGGTTTAGAAAGGATCGCTGTTCTATTTTTTAGAAGTTGCAAAAATTTTCAAAAGTATTGAGGGGATACAAACCTGGATCTTTTTTAAAAAGCAAAGCTGAGCAGGGCATGGGGACACATGCTTTTAATCCCAACATTGGCGATTGGGGATGGAGGATGGGGTGTAAGCCAGAGAAGCAGGGGGATCTCTGTGTGTTCCAAGCAGGCCAGCTTGGTCTACAGAGCAAATTTCAGCCCAACCAGGAACACACAGTGAAGCTCTCCTGAAGCTCTCCTGGGAAGATCGAGAAGCCATCACACCATCTCCCTGCAATACTTCAGTCTTTCCCTTCTGCTTGACTCATCCCCACCCCCACCCTCACACCTCCCCTCCCCCATTCCTCGAATGGGTGCTTTGTCTGTTTGTTGAGATCTCACTAAGTAGCTCAGGCTTGCCCGGGACCTTTAAGTGCTGGGATTATGAAGTTTACCATCACAGAAGCCTTTTCAAGTGGGAGAGGGGTAGAACTATCACTGGGTGGTGGTGGCACAAGCTTTTTATCCCAGCACTTGGGAGGCAGAGGCAGGCAAATCTCTGTGAGTTTGGGGCCAGCCTGGTCTACAGAGCGAGTTCTAGGACAGCCAGGGCTACACAGAGAAACCCTGTCTCTGTGTATCCCTGGTTGTCCTGGGACTCGCTCTATAGACCAAGCTGGCCTCAAACTCAGAAATCCGCCTGCCCCTGCCTCTGCCTCCCAAGTGCTGGGATTAAAGATATGTGTCACCAATGCCCGGCTCGTGAATGTATTTTTACAGTAAGTTTGTGTCATTTAGTTGTCATGTCTAAATTTCTTGTCATTTCTGTCCTTGAAGTAGAAGCTGGGCTACCCATTTTGTTTTCCAGTCGAGTTGGTAACTGTCCCATGTCAACTCGTGTGTTCTCTGGCCCTTGTATTTCTGGAAAACCAGTTTGATGAAATCGTAGTCAAGTTTGATTTTTTTTCCAAAATAAAAGCTGCTTAGGGTTCTCATTCTATAAGAGGCATCTCTACAACTGAAGCAGGAAGTGCAGGTGTCACTGGATGTACTTATTATAAGGTTCCCGTTGGGTTAGGTGAAGGTACAAAACCCTGGGGAAAATGCAGCTTGCCCAAGCAGTGGGCACACTTGCACATTACAAAACTCACTCTGGAAGTTGAAGGACGGGCTGGAAAGAGAAGACAGATGTGGGTCTGCATGTCTGTTCCCTTCCAGGCTTTCTGAGTGAGAGAGACTATAGGGCCAGAGAGCAGACCTAGGAACCGCAGTGGGGAGAAGAGGTTGGAAACAGGGGCATGAGGGAAGTGAGACCACTCTCCCTCAAGGCATTCGTCCATCTGTCAGGACTCACTGTCCACCAACTAGTCCAAGACTTGCTGCTGACTCGTCTTGCCTTGGTTTGTGGGGAGAAGGGAGGGGGTGAGACAGGGTCTCATATAGCCCAGGCTGGCCCTCAACTGTTCTTCCTGCAGCTGCTGCCCAAGTGTAGAGATTCTAGTCATGCATCACAGTTCCCAGGCTCTGTAAAAAAAAAAAAAAAGCCAGTCCCTTGGGGCTGACGAGATGGCTCAATGGTTAAAGGCACGTACTACTCTTGTAGAAGACCTGAGTTTGGTTGTCAACATCCACATCAGCACACAGCTGATTGTAACTACAGCTGGGAGCGGAGCGCCCCCTTCTGGCCTCCTTGAGCACTGCATGCACATACTCATATACCCACAGACATACACATAATTTTTAACGTTTTTTTGTTTGTTTTTAAAGAATGAAAGAAAAGCACCATCCCTTGTTGTCCAGTGTCCATTCATCCATTTAACCTGCACTGGCTGACGCCTCAGGCTGCTCTAGAATACCTGCTAGGATTGGAAGCTCTCAGGCAGCTAACACCATTTTTGTCCTCAGGGTATATTCTAATGGACCAACGCCTTCACATCTGCTGGTTCTCTTGTCAGTTCTTGCCAGGCAGGACTCATGGGTGTATCAAAAAATAATCTTTATTGTCACTGGTATAAAATAGAGCAGATCAACTGGCCTCTTAGTCTGTACAGAGTGTGGGTGGGGCATGAGACCACCTGGGCTGCCCCTAGTCTTCTCATAATGCCCCTCACTGGAACAGTGCCTCAGGAGCTCTACCAAGGGGACAGGACCACAATGCCTCCCTTGGGGACAGGAGTCAGGGATGGACAGGGTTGGGGGGAAATGTTTCATGGCTTGAGAGAGGTAAAAAAAATAAATGAGAGAAAAGTGGGGGGAGCCCTTCCACTGTTTACCGCCCCCCCCCCTGCACTGAGTCCACTGAACAGAAGGGTGGTACGCAACCCCATGGCTGCAATAGTGTGTGCAGCCTCAGAGGGCCACACGGGCACAGGAGTGGCGCAGCAGACAGGGCAGGATGCCTCGGTTCAGCTGGTGGAACTCCACCAGCTGCAGCAGGTCTGTGAAACGGGTCTGGCCATCATCCATGCTGAAGTAAAGGCAGCCTTCATCTTCACTCTGTGGTGTGGCCAGAAGGCAGTCAGGGAGCCTTCCCGGGCAGAGGGGCAGCCCGTGGGGCCAGCAGTTGGCTCCAGTTTCTTTCTTTTTTGTTTCGTTTTTTGGTTTTTGAGACAGGGTTTCTCTGTATAGCCCTGGCTGTCCTGGAACTCACTCTGTAGACCAGGCTGTCCTCGAACTCAGAAATCCACCTGCCTCTGCCTCCCAAGTGCTGGGATCAAAGGTATGCGCCACCACTGCCTGGTGGCCCTTGTTTCTTGTACAGGGAGAAAGGAGGAGCATAGTGGGGCTTCAAGTCGTGGATCCCTGGGCTACAAGAACCCCCATTAGGAGTAAGGGAGTTACTCACTGGCAAAATGAGATAATGCTTGACTTTCTGCAGATGGCACAAGGACAGGACGAAGCCCTGTGGGTTCCGCTGGCTCTCCCGGACCAGGAACACACTTTGGGAAGATAAAGCAGCATTACCAGGGATTCCTGGTTGCAGATGCTCCAGGGTCTTGCTGACCCCCGGGTCTGTTACCCAGCCCAGCCCAGCCCAGCCCCTTACCCATCCACTAGGCCCTGCTGTCCAATTAACCGCTGGCTCTCCTCCCGGGAGATGCGTCCATGAAACCAGGGCTGGGTGCGATGAATGGCTAGGGTCAGAGGATAAGAGATGCTGATCATTCAAGGGAAGGGAACTTCCCCCTCCCCACCCCCACTACCAAGACTGCTCCGAGTAGTGACACAGCCCACCCTAGGGATTCCAGACCATCACCTACCTGCACTGAGGCTCGAGCCAGAACACGGGGTGGGCAGGCTAAGGCGATGGTTGGTCTTCTTCTGCAGTGAGGGACATGGAAGTCAGGGTACCCTTGGCATCCACTGCCTCCCCAAACCCTCTTCCTCCTCCCACTCCATGAAAAGGCCCACTGGGAGACAGTGCCACAGAGGCACAGATGGGTGAAGGTCCTTACTCTCCAAGCCTGGGCCTCCTCCATGGCAGCACTCAGAGCTTCCCGGGGGTTATCAATGACACGCCCAGCATGGCCAGAGAAGTCCATAGCCACTAGGGTATTATCTGAGACACTCCTCTGGAGAGAGGACATAATGAGGAGAGGAGGGGTCAGAGTAGCTGCCTTGAGCCTGCATGCCCACCTCTCCTATGCCCCAGAATATACACTCACCAAGGGTGGAGACCCCAAATAGGATAGGCGCAGGTGACGAGACTGGGCCTGCTGGTAATTCTTATATAGCTGTACCCCGTACTGGAGGCAGAGGGGTGGGGGGAGAAGAGGGCTTGAGGTTATGAGAGCCTAGGAAATGGGCTGAGCCTGCCCTTCCTGGAGGGTCTTCTGAGATAGCTGGGATGACCTCTTCATTAGGAAGGCATCTGCAGGCAGAGCTAATGGCATCTCCATCAGGCAAAGCCAGCCCCGCAGCCATTCCAGGGTCTCACCTTGAAGAGCCGGAAGGCAGCCAGCCAGCAGGTCCGGCTCTGCTCATCCTCGCTGCAGAAGATGTGGAGCCCCTTGTGGCCATTTCGAAGTTTGTTGGGCTGGGGAGAGGAAACGCACTGTCCCCTATATGATTCTGTGCTCAGTTGCCATACGGCAGGGAAAGATCCAAAGACTATCCAAAAGCTCAGGTGTAGGGAGAAGAGGCTGGGTTCCTCAATGTGGCACTCAAAAGCCACGGGTAGGACACTCAACCTTAGGCAGCTGTCACCCTCCCCCAGCCCAGGCCAGGCACAGCCCTCACCTTGACACAAAAGCCGAAGTCAGTAGGCATCCCATATAGCTTGCGGCCCTGGGTCACCACATAGACATTGGACTCGTTTATATCTGCCACGTACTGTAGGTGTCTGGGGTCCTGGGCAGCATGAGAAAGTAAGACTTGGTACAGGTCGATCCTATCTCCATATTGGTGTCCCACTAGGCAAGGAGATTTGGTACAGGTAGATTGTAGATCCTATCTCCAGGCAGGGAGATTTTAGGACCAGGGAGAGGCAGGGTCCTAAAATCCGTGGTCACACAGCCAATGGAGGCTGAGGAGGTGGTTCAGTGGGTAAAGAGCCCCAGCACCCACCTAAAGAGCGGGATGTAATGTTGGACCTCTAATCCCAGTGTGAGGAACGCGAGGGTTCTTAGGGCTCTCTGGCCAGGCAACCTAGCCTAATCCATGAATCCTAGATCCCAGTGGGGACCCTGCCTTAAAAATCAAGATAGACAGTTCCAGCGGAGATCCACCTAAGGCAGACTGCTGACATTCATGCATACACAGACACACAGAGAGAGACACACATCCACATACAGACATATCCACACACATACACAAACATATCCACACACAGAGACACACACAAAGGCATAGGTACACATAGAAACACACACACAGATACACACACACACACACAGACACACAGAGACATACACACACATAGGCACAGGAACACAGAGACACAAACACACAGAGACACATAGATACATACAGAGGCACATGCACACACATACGGACACACACAGACACACCCCACGAGAACATATACACAAACATACAAACACACAGGCATGCACACACATAGGTACAGGCACACAGAGATACAGACATACAGACACACATAGAAGGACACACACAGACATACATACAGAGGCATGCACACACACACACAGGCACACCCCACAGGAACATATACACAGACACACACAAGCAGAGGCTGATTCAAGTCACCTATCTCTTCGACTGCCACTCCTGGGGTAGATGAGCCAAATGGGCTGGGGTAGAAAGGCGCAGGCAGGGCCTGGAGACAGATAGCCCAAGGGGAGAGAAGCGCAGCTGAGGGTCCCCTGATCTGAGAGTGGAAGGGTCTAGGCAGACCAGTGAGGAAGATGTCCGTGACAGGCTGGAGCTGACCCCTCACACCCTCACCTTGGAGGTACCCTTGGTAGAGTAGTAGAGACCAGATCGACGAAGAAAGCAGAAGAATCGTTTCCAAAGCTTTCGACCTGACCCCCGGCCGGATCCCCGCAGCTGCAGGAAGCCCTGGATCTCAGGGAAGCTACCCGCATTCAGGAAGTTCTGAGGACAGATGTGAACAAAGAATGAAGGGCCGGCCTCCCCTCAGGCCTCAGGAGGAGGTGCTGGTGATGACTGTCACAAATTCACAGGCAAGGTCACCATGGTGGGGGAGGGGACACCAACAAACACACAGATGGCACATGGCCTGGTGGCATGGGGGTAAAGCACTGGATGACCCTTAGGGGGATTGTGGATATATGGTGAAGTGGGGGATATTGGCGAAGACCTCACCTGGATGAGGTCTTCATGGGATACGCCTGTTTGTGCATCTAGACAGCTGGAGACCATCTTTTCTGGGAACAGGGTGTGCTGGGGAAGAAAGAAAGGAGGAATCAGAGCTCAAGAATCCAGGCTGGGGTCCAGAGGCGGGGGAGGAGACTGCGCACGCATGCGCCCCAGGTTCTCTTTGTACACACTCACTGGAGGGCTCTTGAATAGTTCATACTTGGCGAAGTTTTTACGGAAGATGAAGCGGCTGTCTCCACCCACAGGCCAGGCCTCCTGCACTTCCACCACAAACTCATGGTCCTCCAGACCCCGCTCTGGGATCAAGGGTAAAAAAAAAAAAACGGGTTGGTTGAGATTAAGCCTCAGAGATGAGCCACCTACTGGCCCAAGATGGAAGGCATACCCCATAGCTCCTTGTACCTCAACTCACCCAGTGCCAGGTCGGGGTGGCACTCCACCAGACCCCAGCTCTCATCGCTCAGGGCGTGAGCTCGCTGCACCAGCATCTCACACACATGGCGAGCCGTGGCTCCCGCCGCCACCTCCACAGACCGGCAGGCCCCATCCTCACTGTATACCTTCACTACCTGTACCCCAAGAACTCCTGGTGACTTGGGGGAAGGCAGGAGAGATTCTACTCTCTGGCTTACCCTGTCCGCAGGGACCAGGATACCCCGCCCCCACCTTCACCAAAGAGGCTTGGCCACACCTTTCCTTTCCCTTTTCCAAAACAACTCACATAGAGGCGGCTGGAGTCTCGAGGAAGCAGCCCCCTTGCACCGGAGGAACCACCAAGAATTGGTTTCTGTGAAGGTGGGCTGCAGAGCTCAGGGAAAGGGTTGGGGATGGAGGGTAGAGAGGTTGCCTGAAACTCTTCTCGAAGTTTCCTACGGCAATGAGCAAGGGATAGAAGCCCTGTGTGTCAGCCAGCGCTGGCTAGCCTCCCTGTCCGCTGACCTCCCTACCAATGCATTCCCATTGCCCCATCCCTACCTGCTGCTCGGGATGGGCAAAGGCTGCGACCGCTTCACATCCCCTGGCGGAGGGTTATCAGGGGGCGGAGGAGTCTCAGGCGAGGTCCCAGGAGTTGGGCACACATCTTCTGGGGAGCTGCTGAGATGAGACGGGCTCAGATCCAGTTCCATGGCACCTATAAAGAAAGTGCAAAGCTGCTGACGTCACAGGCTGCCGCCGCTGACATCACAGGCTGCCTCTGAGCCCTCAGAGGACCGGACTTGCGTACTTTATACAGAAGCATGCGTGTATGTACCCAGTAGCTGTCAGACCAGTGCTTGGCCTCCAGCTAAAGCAGCTCGGGAAGACTGGGCAGGCTCCGTGCCTCACGCCCCTAGCTACAGCTACTGGGCCAAGGCAAAGGTTGCTCATTTTACTGGGCTCTGCCCCAGATTTTCCCGGCACTTTATTGTTCCGGCACCTCATTGCCAGATGCGGTTGCCAAGCCTGTTGTGGTAGCACCTGGCTGAGTGATGAGTGATACTGAGAGGGGGAGTGGAGAAGGGCAAGAATCAGGAGGGCAGGACAGTGTGCTTAAGTTGTGGTGGGAGCGGAAGGCCTAGCCTGGAGGCTAGGTAAGACCCCAGCAGCCTCTAGACTGAGTGCCTTTCTAGTCTTCTTATCCTGCCCAACTTTTTCCCAGAATCCTCCATGCTAAAGCCACCTCCCACGTATGAGAAATCCTCTTGGACTTGCCACACTCAGCCGTGTGCTGGGAACTCTGCCCCCATTACTGTGCACCTGTCTTCTCCTTTCCCTGGTCTGAAAGCACCCAGCATACACACCGGAGTGTCACCTATGCCTTAGCGCCCACGGGTGCAGAGACGATAGAACAAGTAAGGACAGGAAAGACCGGGCAAAGAGATCTTGGGAGAGGGGTAGTTCCAGCCCCTCCCCTGCAGGAATCAGCAAACTCTTGGTGCTGAATCTGGCAGTGATCAAATAATCCTAGCACCCTGTTTGTTCTCCAGACGTCCTCACCAGGACTGTGAGGCAACCCAGGACACCCAGGGTTCCCTCCACCAGGATAGGATACACACTTGACCCTTCCATGAGGGCATGAAGGAATCTGGGGGACAGGTGAGTCAAGGCGGGGCGGGACCGCTATGCCCCAGGCTCTCCATTCAACCTTGACTCATCCACAGGACTTCCTGGCTGAGAAGGAAAATAAACAACCTGCCTATGCCCTCCATCCCGGACTCCTCAACCTACAGGTAGCCTAGAGTAAGGGGTGCGGGCTGGGGAGAGATGAAGATGTGAGGAGGAGCAGCCGGAGGCTCCTCTGAGGTCACCCTCCCCACCCTTGGCCAGTGTCCAGCCCAGGTGGGAACAATCCCCTGCCCACCTCTAGTCCTGAGCCATCTCCCTGCCCATAGCCCAGGAAGGAGAGAGGAAATGCCCGGCCTGGATCCAGAGGCCTATCCGGATTGGAGCCCACCTCCTAGTGATAGACAAGCAGCATCCAGCCCTGCCTGGCCTGGGCCTGGAACCTACATACTCTCTTTGCTATTTACTAACCCCAAGATATATGATGGAGATTATGTATCTGGTCCCGGGGACTGCTCTGTGGAAGAGGATCTCTGAACGCACTCTGGGATGTCCTGACCTGAGGAGTACCACCAGGCAGGAGTGGAGTTAAAACACCCAAGAGGACGGACAGGCAGACAGCCCCCAGGAGACAGACCCCAGGAAAGCCAAGGAGAGCAAGCAAGACACACCTGACACTTAGCATCTTCAAGACACCAAGCAAGGGCCACCTGGTAGCCACTCCCACCCACCTAATCTCCCTTTTCAGGGAGGGAGCTAGTCTGCAACGGTGCCCCTCCCTCAAATGGAGAAAAACAACACCCAATTAGACAGGTGTTTGAAAGGGGAGGAAGTAGACTGAAGTCAGATTACAGTCTTAAGTTAGAAGCTCTGGTGCAGGCTAACCTAGGATTAGCTTCCAGATCCCTCCACCGCACCCTTCCAATGGACAGGACAGTCGAGTAACTAAAATTTGAGAAGATGCAGAGGAGCCTTCTGTAGGCCTGGCAGCCCCTGCCCAAAGAGATGTAAAACGTTCTAACTAGGGCCTAAGCAAAGGTTCCGTCGGAGAAACTGGTCCCCCCAGCCAATTGTCCACTCAGCCAGGCCATTCCAAAGTCTGGTTCGCCAACCCCAGCAGCTCCTGCCCCACCCTCTCTCCTACCCTCCCTGCCGCCTTGTTTACTTCCTGAATCTTGCCCCACCTAGAAAGCCCCAGGGGCGAGTGGCAAGGCCTAACGTTTGGGGACAACTGCAAGCAAGGCTACAATCTCCTCTCCCCAAGATGAGGGGAAGGGTTGGTGGGGCAGACACTGAGCTGCGGGCCTGGGCAGTCTGAAATACGGTTCTGGTCCAGCACAGGAAGCTAACACCCATCAGGACTTGGAGAGGGAAGAGGGGGCTTAACCTTTCCGGGTACCAGGACCAGGTGAGGAAGTGGGAAACCCTTAGTTGACCCGAAGTTGATGCTCCGCCCACTTTGCCGGAAAAAAAAAACCATCCAATGGAATAAAGCGGGGCGGGACAACTCTTTTAATGTTTAATTTGGGAAGAATGCTAGAGTTCTCAGTAGAGTTAATCATTAGTTTGCCTTCGGGGAGAACACAAACACACACACACACACACAAAGCACGCGCTATTGCGGGAGAGCAGAGTCCAAGGTAAACAACTCATAACCCAGAAAGCATTGCATTCTTGGGGGACAAGGAGGGGAAAAGGTTGAAAATACTATCACTTGGCCCTCAGATGCACTCTGTCTCCATCCTGCCATGACAACCCGGCCTCCTCACACATGCCCACATACTCCGCCATACACTGTCTTCCAGACCCTGAACTGCAGACCTTCACACTACAACCATCCCTCTAGCTTTCTTTGTCAACACTCATTTGCAGCCAGGAGGGATCCTCAGCCAGCTGGGCTTCCGTATCCGAGGTGGAACCACAACGTGGAGAAACGGAATTCCAACCACGGTGGGAGTTCCTCTCCTTTATCCCCTCCAAGAAAAACAGAATTGTAGAAAAAGATTGTAGTAAACTGAGCTCAATAAGGTATCGAAGGGCAACCTCCGATCCGACACCCCCTACTAACTGGTGTTGGGTAAGAACTAGTTTTAGGCGGAAAATCAGGATTTCAGGCGATCGGGAGACCTTACCTCCCATTCATGAAGTCACTGGGAGAGAAGGTGGGAGTGTGAGATGCTCCAGAGGTCTGGGGGAGCAAGGTGAGGAAGGAGAAGGATTCCAGATGCCCAGCAACAAACAAACAAAACAAGCAACGCAGCGCGGAGAGCATCAGGAGAGTGAATCTTTCCTTAGAGACCCAGGCCTAACTTGCCTCCCATCCCACCCCACCCCCCCAAGATGAAGCTCCCGCTTCCGTCTTTACCCAGACTTTAGCTCACGTGCCTGAAGCCACCGGTTTAGGGAGAAAAACTCCAGGCCTTAACTACCCCCTAACCCCCT
>NW_022196911.1:94415140-94427178 GCF_008632895.1 Mastomys coucha | reverse complement strand
ACCTGGCCGAGAGAGGGCGGTCAGGGGGAGAGCGTGGCAGCCTCCGAGCCATCTAACTGGGCAGCAGGCCAGATCCGCCTGATGCAGGCACAACCTGAGGCCCTGGTGAGGCTCTGGGTAGGAGCAGATTGTCTGAGACCGACCTCGATCGGCTTACCTGGAGCAACTCCAGCAGGAGCCGGACACCGGGCCCAAAGTCTGGCTCTGTCTAGAGATCCCAGGCACTTGGATTTGATTTCGAATCCTTTCTCTCTTCTCTACAGGTGGTAGGAGGGTTATCCCGCCTTTGGAAGTTGAGGCGGGAGAATAGGGAGCAAGCCCTGTGTATCCAGATTCCCGGCCCAGAGAAACTAAAATTATCTTGAGCAGGTGAGGGCGGAGCCTGAGAGGCGCCGTGGAGAAGGAAGCGCGGGAGGAGGGGTGGAGACAAATCACAATGCACCGCCTGGAATTGCTCTTGCCCTTCCTACTGAACAGCAGGTGCTAGGAGAGAGAGAGCAGGTGCCCGGGAGAGGCAAGGAAGAGTCAAAGAAAACAGGCTGGACGGAGAAAAATCTAGAATCCTGACTACATGGGAAGGGCAGTTTGGAGGCTGTTTGTTAAACAGGAATGGTCCCTCCCACTCCTGCTCGTCCCTTCCCAATGATGTTCAGTTCATTTGTCAAGCTTGGGGGCCGTCTTCGGCTCGGATCTCACCCCCTAGGGCAAAGGGCACTGGGCTTAAGAGGGGAGCGAGAAGAGGTGCTCTGCCCTTTGACCTCCAAGCACAATCTAGTCACCCAGGCTGTTGTCCTGGCCCTGCTAAGATACCCAAGGTGCACCCTCCCTTCCCAGTTTCAAATCTAAGAGTGGCAAGGTGGCCTAGTGGGAGGGGCCATGGTGTTCTGGCGACCGTTGTGGCCTGGTGCAGAGAGCTTCTATTACAGCAGTTCCTCCAGCTTTGTGGTTCAGCTCACAGCAAACACCGGAGGATCAGGAAGAGGTGTTGAGAGACCTGGATCAAAGGCAGCAGGCCACCTCCCAGCTTCCTATGGGTGAGAGTTATGAAAACAAACAAGCCACTGAGGTGATAAAGGGTCTGCCCTGAGGAAGCACAGCCTCCTTCAACTTTTCCCGCTTGAAAAACTAGTGTGAAAAGCCTGCTGTGGAAGTGTGTGCCTTTTAATCCCAGCTCTCTAGAGGCAGTGGCAGGGGGATCTCTGTGAATTCGAGACCAGCGTGGTCTACATGGACAGTGAGGACTGTACAGAGAAACCCTGTCTCAAAAACAGAAACAAAGAAAGACAGACAGACAGACATCAGACAGACTAGTATGAATGGAGCAAAGCAAAAAAGGTGGGGAAGGGGGCAGGTTGCTTGGGCCAGGAAACAATTTGAACAAATCACAGGAGACAATTTACTCATATCCAACCTAGCAGATCTGTGCTTGGCGCTGGGTGTACAGAGCAAAACAACAAAACCAGACCCGCCCTTAGTCGGCCGCAACCCAGTCAGGGAGACTGACCTTTAAAAGAGTCACACAAATAAGAAATGACAGGTGACAAGTTTGCCAGGTGAATGACTCACGGGAGGCAGGGAAGGCCATGAAAATAAAGCCAGGGAGGAACTGGCAGTGAGTGGGAAGCAGAGGGGTTAACCCGCCATGGTGGAGGCCCAGCACAGAAGCAGCTGCTGGGAGGGAACACAGAAGGCAGAGCTGCGAGAGTGGGGGTGGACAGGAACCGAGGCCATCCAGTTAGCCTGGGCAGGTTGTGCAGGTAAGGGAGGGGTGGAGGAAAGCCACTGCAGCTCTTAAAAGGGGGCAGGCTGGCAGGCGGGCCGGTGGGTGGGGGCGGGGAGGGGGGACACAGTCTCCAGCAGATCCCTGGGGCCCTCCTCAGCTACCAGAGTGTCCAGCTCTGAGGCAGAGCCCCAGGAATGTGAGATATTGACAAGCCCTGAGGTGGCTATTTTGCAAACCAGGTTTAAGAGCCATCCATCCTGTTTGTCCAGACTGGCAAGAGTAGTGGGCAGAAGCCAGACCCTGCAAGAAGAGACACAGGCAGGACTGCACTCTGAAAGATTGCTATGTAGAAGGCTGGAGGAAAGCCAGGCTCAGGGCTGAGTGATTCCATTTCCCTCCCCCTCCCCACTTCCCTTTTTCCCCCCTCCTCCCTCCCCCTCCCCCTTTCTCTGGGTCTGTGTTGTTGGGTTTATTTTTGAGACAGGGTTTCTCCGTGTAATAGCCCTGGCTGTCCTGAACTTGCTTTGTAGACCAGGCTGGCCTCACACTCACAGAGATCTACCTGCCTCTGCCTCCCTAGTGGTGGGATTACAGGCATGTGCCATCATTCCATTTCTCTCTCTCTCTCTCTCCCTTCCTTTCTTTTTTTCTTTCTTTCTTTCAAGGATATTTATTATATGTGAGTATACTGTAGCTGTCTTCAAACATAGCAAAAGAGGGCATCGGATCCCATTACAGATGGTTGTGAGCCACCATGTGGTTGCTGGGAATTGAGCTCAGGATCTCTGGAAAAGCAGTCAGTGCTCTTAACCACTGAGCCATCTCTCCAGCCCCACATTTCTTTCTTTTACAAAGATTTTTGTTTTTATTTATGTGCGCATGCCTCTGTGTGTGTGTGTGTGTGTGCATGTGTGTAGGTTCTTGCAGAGGAACTCTTCAGGTCTCCTACAGCTGGAGTTATAGGTATTTTGGTCCTCCAGAAGAGCACCAAGCATTCTTAGCCCCTGAGCCATCTCTTAGCCCCAGGATTCCATCCAGAACAGTGGTTCTCAACCTTCCTAGTGCTGCAACCCTCATGTTGTGGTGACCCCAACCATAAAATTATTTTTTGTGGCTACTTTGTAACTTATTTTGCTACTGTTGTGAATCATAATATAAATATATGTTTTCCAGTGGTCTTAGGCAAGCCCTGTGAAAGGGTCATTCAACAGCCACCCCCACCCCCAAGGGGTCAAGACCCACAGGTTGAAAAACACTGATCTAGAAATAAGACTTCGAGGACAGGGCAGGTGAAGAGATCTGAGGTCCCAGGGAGGAGACAGGAGGGGCTAACAGTAGGGGACAGGGGCTTGTAGGGGCTTGGGAACCATTCCATCTGGGATAAACGTATAAGGGTGTGTGTCAGGACTTGCCAAAAGCTCCATACAGAACTGTGGCATGGTGGATTCTGGGAATCAAAACTCCTGGCATCAAGCTTGACAGCAAGTGCCTTTCGCTACATAGCCTTCTTGCCCATCACGGGTGAACTTTGAATATGTTTAAGTTCATTTAAATTTAGGATAAATAATAAAAGTCACCACAAGCTGAATGTGTAATCTCAGTACTGAGGAGAGTTAAGAGTTCAAGGCTAGTCTGAGGTATGCCAGAGCAAGAACGTCTCTACTAAAAAGTGTTAAAATAAAAGGCACATGAGAAGGGAGGAACCAGCTTACTGGTGCTCCTTGTCATATGATGCTATTACATCTGGATAAAACTTAGCTTGGGGGCCTGGAGAGATGGCTCAGTGGTTAAGAGCACTGGCTGCTCCTCCAGAGGTCCTGAGTTCAATTCCTAGGACCAATATGGGCCTGATGCCCTCTTCTGGCTTACAGGTGTACATGCAGCCGAGAGCTCATACATAAAGTAAATAAATAAAATAAACAAAAGTAAATAAATCTAAAGTAATTAAGAAAACACATCTAGTTTTTGATCAGGTGATGATGGTGCATCCCAGCAGTCCAGAGGCTAAGGCAGGCGAATCTCTGTGAGTTCGAGGCCATCCTGGTCTACAGAGCTAGTTCCAGGATAGCCAAGACTATACAAAAAAAAAAAAAAAAAAAAAAAAAAAAAAAAAAAAAAAAAAAAAAAAAAGCCAGAGTGGGCAGTGGTGGCACACACCTTTGATCCCAGCATTTAGGAGGCAGAGGCAGGCGGATTTCTGAATTCAAGGCCAGCCTGGTCTACAGAGTGAGTTCCAGGACAGCCAGGGTTATACAGAGAAACCCTGTCTCAAAAAACAAAACAAAACAAAACAAAAAGATTTATTTATTTTTATTCATGTTTATGTGTTTGTCTGCATGTATTTGAGTATAGCACATTCTTGCCTGATGCCCAAGGAGGCCGGAAGAAGACATCAGACCTCCTGGAGCTGGAGTTAGAGGTGGTTGTGAGCCACTGTCTGGGAACCGAACCCAGGTCCTCTGCTGGAGCTCTTGACCACTAAAGCCATTGCTCTGGCTCATTTTTGCCTTTCCAAATGACATCTTGGCATCCTGACATGTAACCCAGGCTGGTCTCAAACTCCCTATTTAACTGAAGCTGTTCTTGCAGCCATCTTCCTGCCTCTGCTGGGGTTATAGATCTGTGCCATCATAAAATATCTTGCTTTAGATGCCTGAGAGATGGTCCCCCTTGCCGGAAGCCTGAGGACCTGAGTTCCGCTCTCAGGAACCACATGGTGAGGAGAGAACCGACTACCATAGTTGACCTCTGACCTCCACAGGAGCACCACGCACACACTCAGAATGAATACTGTTTTTTTAATTTTAAAAATACCTTAATTGGGAGCTGAAGAGATGGCTTAGCAGTTAAGAGCACTGACTGCTCTTCTGAAGGTCCTGAGTTCAAATCCCAGCAACCACATGATGGCTCACAACCATCCATAATGAGATCTGATGCCCTCTTCTGATATATCTGAAGACAGCTACAGTGTACTTGTTTATAATAATAAATAAATCTTTGGGCACCAGAGCAAGCAGGGCTGACTGGAGCAAGCGGGGTTGACTAGTGTGAGCAGAGGTCCTGAATTCAATTCCCAGCAACCACATGATGGCTCACAACCATCTGTACAGCTACAATGTACTCGTATACATAAAATAAATGAATAAATCTTTAAAAGAAAACCTTAATTGAAAAATGCACATTGATATCTAAACTACCAAGTATCAAATTCTAGTTTCTATTGAATCCTTTTCAAATAAACACTACTGTAAAGTCAAAACTTCAAGGTACATTTTGTATACAGATCCATGAAAGCATTGACAGTCCAAATGTAAACCTTTATGCTTTTAGCAGTGTCTTTCTCCTCCTCCTCCTTCTCCTCCTCTTCTTCCTCCTCCTCCTTCTTCTCCTTCTTCTTCTTCTTCTTCTCCTCCTCCTCCTACCTTTCTCCTCCTCCTTTTCTTCTTTCTCCTCCTCCTCCTCCTCCTCCTCCCCCTCCTCCTCCTCCTCCTCCATTATTGGTATCTAAGAGTTCTTTATACATCATACATACAGTATTTTTGAGTTAAAGGCCAGCCTAGTTCACAAAGTGAGTTCCAGGATGGCCAAAAACCCCGTACAAAAACAAACAAACAAACAAACAAAAACCAAGAAAGATAAAAATGTAACTACTTGAAAAGATGGCAATAGCATTACCTAATAGAATAACTATCATCAGAGAGACAACCAATATTTGTGGTGGCTATAAAGAACAAATCCAGGCTGGCGAGATGGCTCAGTGGGTAAGAGCACTGACTGGTCTTCCGAAGGTCCTGAGTTCAAATCCCAGCAATCCCATGATGGCTCACAACCACACATATTGAGATCTGATGCCCTCTTCTGGTGTGTTAGAAGCCAGCTACAGTGTACTTATGTATAATAATAAATAAATCTTTGGGCCGGAGCAAGCAGGGACTGAGTGAGCGGGGGCCAACCAGAGCCAACAGGGTTGACCAGAGTGAGCAGAAGTCCTAGAAATTCAATTCCCAACAACCATATGAAGGCTCACAACCATCTGTACAACTACAGTTATTCACATGCATTAAATAAATAAATATTTTTTTTTTAAAAAAAGAACAAATCCTTGTGTACTGTGTTGTGGCTATGAAGAACAAATCCTTGTGTACTGTGTTGCTATTGGTGGTGTAAAATGATACAGCTGCTTAGAAATAAAAACCGTGCAGGTAGGCAATCCATAACGAGTTAAATATAAATTTCCCAGGCAGCCCAATACTTTTAATTCTACTCTAAGGAACCTAAGAGAAATGGCAGCACGCATCCATACAAAGGCATCTACAAGACATTTATAGCAGCATTACTCAAAACAGACAAAACTCAAAGAAACCCAGATTAATGTTAATGGATAAATAATCTGTGCTATATCTATACAACAGAATGAAATAGTATTCATCAATAAAAAAGGAACTCTTGGGCTGGTGAGATGGCTCAGAGGGTAAGAGCACAGTCTGCTCTTCCAAAGGTCCTGAGTTCAAATCCCAGCAACCACATGGTGGCTCACAACCACCCATAATGAAATCTGATGCCCTCTTCTGGTGTCTGAAGACAGCTACAGTGTACTCATTTATAATAATAAATAAATCTTTTTTTAAAAAAAAGGAACTCTTGGTACACAGCACTGGATACAACAGAGCAAACGTCACATGCTGCAAGGATCCATTTATGTGAAATGTCCAGAAAAGTTTATAGAGAGCAGATCAGCGATTGCTTGGGACTAGAGTTGGAAGCTAGTGGATTGCAAACAGGAAAGACCTTATTAGATCGATGGAAATGTCCTGTAACTGGATGCATGATGACAGAACTCAGCAAACACAAGCCGAGCAAACAATGAACAGTCTCAAGGGACACCAGAATGGGTGACTTGTTATGATACTGTAGTGGTGCTTCAGGGACAGAAGAGGCGGGGAGGACCTAGGCTGCCTCCATTTCCAGAATTACAAACTGGGTTCAATGATACTCTTAGCAAGAGGCTGGGAGTGTGCATAAAGTGGGTGCCGGGCATTTCAGAGTCAAAAGAAGACACTTAACCCGTAAGAGACAGACCTTTGAGACAGAGCCTGACATTCGGAGTTCAATCCCTGGGACCCACATGATAGATGGAGGAGACCGAACGCTGAAAGGTGCTGTACTCTGGCCTTCAAAAGCAGCAAGCTGTGGCATGGTTCCCCACCTCCAATACACACTCATCCACAAATAAATAAATTGAGTAAGTTTGAAAGATGCCCTCGCGTGCACAAATTCACACTTACACACATATATACGGAATTAAAATGTTAAAAGTTTAAAAAAGAGAGAGAAAGAGATGTAACTATGGTGTGGTTTCAAATGCTATCATCGTGCTAGTGGGAAATAGCAACCATCACAAACCATCAGCTACCTCGGCCGCTTGCCCCATCTTCTCTTGTCTTTTGTTAATGGAAAATAGCTTTGCAATCAGAAGCAGTTCGTTAGTAAGCAAATCCATGACGTCCAGTGAGTATTGGATGCCAAAGAAATCCAGCGCTCACAGGACCCAGATCAGTGCTGGTCCAGGATAATCGCTCTGTAGCTGGATCAAGATGTAACAGTACCAGCCGACGGCAGAGGGCGCCCAGACGCAATGCGAGGTCCGTGGCCACGCCCCTCCCACGTGACTTTGGAGTGTCGTCACACCCGGAAGCAGCCCTGCAACGGAGCGGGCAGCAATGAGTGGGGAGCCGGGGCAGGTGTCCGTAGTGCCCCCTCCCGGGGAGGTGGAAGCAGGCAGTGGAGTCCACATCGTGGTGGAGTACTGGTGAGCCACTCGGGTTGAACAGGAGCCTCTTGTCTACGGGAGGCCCCACCCCCGGAACCCCAGCTCACCCCACGTCTCTCTTCTCCCCAGTAAACCCTGCGGCTTTGAGGCGACCTACCTGGAGCTGGCGAGCGCCGTGAAGGAGGAGTATCCGGGCATCGAGATTGAGTCGCGACTCGGGGGGACAGGTGAGGTCCGCAGAGCACCTGCTGAGTCAGTCCACGTTATAAACTTCAGCTCTCCTACCTTCTAGAGCTGACATTGGCCGCTGTATAGAAAACCCCTAGCAATGTCTTGACACATAGCGAAAATGCCTACTGTGGGTTTGGAGTGAAGGAACTCTTAATGGCGGGTAAGAAAGACCGGTAAGGACTCCCTAGATTCTTGGGCTGAATGGCTTAAGGACCGGATCTGAAAAACGGGTGTCGAATGGTGTCTGCAGAGACTGTGTCTTGACTCTCAGTAGTGCCAAGGACCTCCCTGAACTTCTACCCGTTCTTAGCTCATTCTTGTGTTTATTTCCTATCAGGGGCCTTCGAGATTGAGATCAATGGACAGCTGGTGTTCTCCAAGCTGGAGAATGGGGGGTTTCCTTATGAAAAAGACGTGAGTATTTAATGCCCATCGGGAGGGTGACTGAGACGAGATGCACCCTCCTCCCCTATGCGCGACACTGGCCCATGTCTCTGTCCACTAGCTCATGGAAGCCATCCGAAAAGCCAGCAATGGAGAACCCTTAGAAAAGATCACCAACAGCCGGCCACCCTGTGTCATCCTGTGACTAAAAGCGATTCTCAGAAGCTTGGTTCTGGGGTTTAAACCTTTGTTTCCTTGCAGTTACGCTAGGAATCCCCTTTACCTTTAGCTCCTCACTCAGCCCTAGGTAGCTAAGGCCCTAACTTCACTTTGCCTCTTTGGGCACAAGGAGGGACTAGACATTTCTGTGGTCCAAGGCAGAAAAGAGATGTTCTCCGTGGACATTTGCACCGTCTCCTCTCGTCCCTTTCCGGGGATCTGTGCCCTCTGCAGTGTGGTCCTCTTCCCCCCAAGCGTGGCAATACCTTGCAGATGCCACAGTTGCTATAACTTATGTTCCGTGAGTCCCAGGCAGTGTCTTGGCAATAAAGAGTAACTACAATACACACGCTTGTGTCAACTGGCTCGTGTTTATGTCCAGCCTGTGTGGGAGCACACAGGTCAGTCCGGCCCTGTTAACACCGAGTGGGCGGGGTTTTCCTGGGCAGATCCTTCCTCCTCTCTAAGGCAAGGAAAGCGAGTCACAGGACAGTGCTCTCCTCAAGCTCCACTCTCCCACTGGGAGGAAAGGACTTCGTTCTGGGGGGGCGGCCTTGGAATGAGTGTGTCCCGTGGAGAATGGCCCTGTTGCCAAAGGATCTTCAGAAAGGAATTCTGACTTCCCGGTCCCTCGACCCCAAAGCCAGTCCATCTCAAACTTTTGGAAGATCTGTACACACTTTCCTCCAGGAGGAGCCGTATGTCAGGTGAGCGGTACGGTCTGGCCAGGGACCACTCCCCAGACATAGGCTGGGGCCCCAGCTATTTGACAAATCTCATTGCAAATGGAGAAAGAGAGACACCACTTGCTAACTTCCATATAGCACCCACTCTCCTACCGTATCCTTATCTCATCTTTTAAAAAAAAACAAAAACAAAAAACAAAAGTAAAAACAGAACAAAATACACTCTGTACAAAGACCAGGAGGTAAGTGCTGCCCCGTTCTCGGGGTGCACATGTCTCAGTCCTAGTGGCTTGTCCGGGTCCCAGGATATTCCCTTGGGGGCCTCTTCCCTTCTAGGCTGAGCGTCCCTCAGTCCTCAGAACCAGGAGAGCCAGGCCAGGTAAGGAGCCATGGCCAGGATGCGCACTGGACCCTATAGTCTGTCAGGGCAGGGTCTGTAATCCACTGAGGCTATCGAGTGTGCTCGCTCTTCCAGCCAGGTGGGGCCCTCTTAGCCACTCAGGATTGAAGCAGCCAGGAGGTTCCTTAGGGCAGGTTCGTGGCATAGCCGGCTGCCCTGGATGTAATGTGGCCGGAGGACCCTCTCCCTGCTTTGTGGCGAAGGAGACCACAAGTCAGGCCTCCCCCACTCTGAAGACACAGGACGTCTGTACACGTGATCTCATACTGGCACATCCAGGCCTAGGTACTCAGGGTTCTCTGCAGTGGGGGTCCCTTCAAAGGTACTTGGTGGAGGCCCCTGTTCCGATGAGTTCTGGTCCCAATAATAGAGGTTGTCAAAGGCTGGGCTGAAGGCAGGAGAAGGGTGGGGCTGAGAGGCGGTGCCTTCTCTGGGTGCTAAGTATTCAGGGTTCTCCACAGCACCCCCAAAGGCAAAAACGTCTTTGACAACCCCATTCTTCCCAGGAGAGAGGGTCTTGGGTCTTTCTAAAGTAGCACCCCCAGGTCGGACAGGAGGCGGAGGACCCTCTGGGGTCAAGGGAGGCTGAGGTCGAACCTCTGGCTGGTTCACATACTCTGAGGAGAGAAGAGGAGTTGTTAGGGGAAAGGGTCAAGATATCCCTGACCCACCATTGCCCCTCAGTGGGTGTGGCCTGAGGGTTCTCAACTCCCCTCTCCTCCCACCCAGTCTCTTAGGCCTGCATTCCATACCGGGCTGGGGGCTGCAGGCCAGGGGAGCAACGTAGCCATCAGTCTCCGGGGGCAGAGGTAACGTGGGATCCTCGCTGTACCGCTGTAGAGGGCTGAGGTCATGTGGAGAGAGGCTCTGCAGCCCTTTGGTTACCCCCACTGCCAGGTCACCATCAAACACGTCGGAGCCAGCCCCTTCGGAGGGAGCCAGTGGAGATCTGGGGGGATCTTCTTCAGGGGGCTCCAGGCCCAGTGTCAGCTCACCACCTCCACTCTGGGGTAAGAGAGGGTAGGGTCGTGATGGGAACTGCTTAGAGGAGCCTGGGAGGGGAACAACAGGGTCCCAGGAGAGAAGCGCGGGTCACAGTGGGAGCAGTGATGGAGACAATGGGTTGGAAAGGGTTGGAAAGCAGCCATGGTAATGGGATCTTCAGGAAAGGTGAGAGTGGGGGAGCTCAAAGGGCAGGACCACCCCTATTCCAAGATGGGCACTGACCCTGGTGGATGAGCTGCGGTGTCTGCGGTGGGCTGTGCTCCCAGTGCCTGGGGCAGGGTCTGGGGAGAAAAATCCCTGCTGGGGTACCAGATACTCTTCAGCATCGACCAGATCCCCCATGTCATCATCCTCCAGCAGTGAACGGTAGAAGGTGCTGTCCATGGGGCTGGAGGGGCCCAAGTCCTCGTTCTAGGAAGGAAGGGGAGACACAAGATGACAACCCTTCCAGCCCGGTGTTTAGTTCCCTGGAAGGGTCTGCCAAGCTAAGGCTAGAGGTGGGGGTTATCCCTGCAGGAGAAAGGATGCTGTCAGACAGGAGTAGTGTGGGAGGGCCCAGTACCTGGATGACCACAAAGCGCTGAGGGTCTCTCGCCATACGGGAGAATTCTGATACCAACTCCCGGAATCTCGGACGACATTCAGAGTCAATCATCCAACCTAGGGCAGGAGAAAGTTCAGCATCTTTGTCCCAGGACCCACTGAGGACCAGCCTGGCCTAGACAACCCTGGCTAAGCTGAAAGTCCTCACATGGTGGAACACAACTGCACTCTTGGGGCTTGAGGCATAACCCTGGAGCATTGCTAGGGTCCTCCGTTTAAACTGCCATCTCTCCTCTCAACACCTGTCCTCTTGCAGGACTTCCGCCGTGAATAGGTAAAGCACCTTCGAGGCTCCCTCCAGGACACCAGCCTGTGAGTGCCCACACACAGGCCCTCCCACCTTTCCTCTGCCTGAGGTTCAACCCTGCCACGTACATTTGACCATGATCATGTAGACATCGATGGTGCAGATTGGAGGCTGAGGTAGGCGTTCTCCCTTCTCCAGCAAATCAGGGATCTCCCGGGCTGGGATCCCATCGTAAGGTTTGGCCCCAAAAGTCATCAGCTCCCACACAGTCACGCCTAGGACAGACAGATATCAGGAGTGGGGGAACAGAGGAAGTGTGGCTGTGCAAAGGAAGGGGCTGCACCAAGAGATAGGGTCTACCCAGTCTCCTCACTCCCCAGGTGGCCACAAGACTGCACAGCGTGGACATAAGCAACCATCCTCCCCTTCCTTCCATCCCCACCCTCATGCTTCTGCCTGTATCCCACCCTGCCATGGCTACTCATCCAGCCCTCCCTATCACCACCTCCACACACCATAGCTCCACACATCACTCTGATGGGTGAACCGGCGTCTAAGAATAGATTCCAATGCCATCCACTTGATGGGTACCTGGGAATGCAGAGCAAGAAGTCCTGACTGGCTGTGGTAAGGAAGGTGAACCTTCTCCAAGTTCTCCCAAAGGCCAGATACCAATCCAACCTGCCCCTCCTCTCCCTCCTCCTCCTCTCCCTCTTCCTCTCCTTCCTCCTCTCCCTCCTCCTCTCCCTCCTCCTCCTCCTCTCCCTCCT
>NW_022196911.1:94384704-94414909 GCF_008632895.1 Mastomys coucha | reverse complement strand
TTCCCTCCTCCTCTCCCTCCTCCTCCTCCTCTCCCTCCTCTTCCTCCTCCTCCTCCTCCTCCTCTCCCTCCTCTTCTCTTTCCTCCAACCTTGCCCCCATCTGCATGGTATTCTGTCTCATCAATGTCCAGCAGCCGAGCCAGCCCGAAGTCTGTAATCTTGACGTGATTGGGACTCTTGACGAGCACGTTCCGGGCAGCGAGGTCCCTGTGAACGAGCCGCACATCCTCCAGGTAGCTCATCCCCTGGACAGAGGGCGCCAGTGTGAAATGTGAGTCTAACTCTCACCTTAGGGGCACTCCCACCTCATCCTGGCCCCAGATGAAGGCAGGGATTTGCCCCCAAAGGATCTGCAGAGCCAGCAGATCATCTCCCTCTCTCTCCTCTTCCTCTCCCTCTTCCTCTCCCTCCTCTCCCTCCTCCTCTCCCTCCTCCTCCTCCTCCTCCTCTCCCAAAACACACACCTTGGCGATCTGAACACACCAGTTGAGCAGGTCCTGGGAGCCTAGGCGACCTCGGTGTTCTCGGACATGGTCCAGAAGGCAACCATAGGGCATAAGCTGTGTCACCAGCTGCACTGTGGATGTCAGGCAGATGCCCAGGAGGCGGGACACATAGGGAGAACCCACACCAGCCATCACATAAGCTTCCTGCAGACAAGGAAACAGAGGGATACAGGAAACCACCTCCCATCCACTCTCCTCTCCCGGAGACAATCACCCATCCCTCACGGGCTACAACCAGGGTCTCCAGACTAGGAAGATTAAGAGTCAAGGTTTAGGAGCTTCCATTTCAAACCCTGATGAAGAAAAAGCAGCCCAGGTCTGCACCTAGGGGCTCCTCACATTCCCAAGGGAGAGGGAAAGGGGGGAGGGGAGGGGAATCTTCACAATCCCAATGGGGATGTTGAAGAGGAGGGCTCCTCACATCCCCATAGCGAGGGGGTGGGGCTTACATCTAGGATTTCTTTGTTAGCTTTAGGAGATGTGTTTTCCCTCAACACCTTGATGGCCACGGGGATTTTCACATTCTCCCCATCTGGGATCCAGATGCCCTGAGGGGAAAGAGAAGGACTTGAGTCAGGCTTTGTTCCAGATCTAGCTGGTCCCCAGCAAGCCACTGAGAAGCAGCCTTCCCCAGCCTCTACCTTGGCCCACTCCAGTCTCTGGAGCATGCTCTTCCCCTAGATCCACCCATGCTAGAACCTGGTCCCTCCTGACCTTGTAGACAGTGCCGAAAGCTCCTGATCCAAGCACCTTCACCTTCCTTAGCTCCGTCTCTTTCAGGATCCTCATCTGAGCCTGGTTGGGCACGGCTCCACTGGGCGTCAGCGGCTCCACTAGCTGGAGGGAGAGGGTGGTAGGGTGAGTGCCATGCTGAGGAAGCTGCAAAGCTTGGGGTTGGGGGTGGGGGAGCACTAGGAGGCCCTTGCCATGTCTCACCTCAGTTTCCTGCAGCAGCCTACGCATTGTATACTTCCGGATCTTCTGTCGCCTTCGTTTGATTAGGATTCCAACGACCACCACTATGATCAGGAACAACAGGACGCCCACCACAGTTGCAATGATGAATGTCACTGGGCTGGAAACAGAGCCAGAGTAAACGTCACAGGAGATAACCACCAAAGACCTTGTTAACCTCCACTGTATAGCCTACCCCCAGGGGCTTCTGCCTCACATGAAATAGGGTCCAGTAATAATGTGTACCCCAAGACTCTCAGGTACTAGCCAAAGCATTCTTCAAGGAGCCATGGTTTCCCCTGCCTTGCAGTTGCCCCTAAGTTCCCAGAACCCTTATTTCTCCATGAAACACTCATCTATGACTCCGCTCATCTTGGGGCACACAGGGTCGCTGACATTCACCAGACCATTATTTGTTGGTATGCTTAGTTTTGAAGCTACCTCATGATAAGAGCCCAGGCTGGCTTTGTACTCACAATCCATGTGCCTCGGTCTCCCAAGCACTGAGGTCACAGGTGTCTGCCACCATGTCCAGGCAGAACACATTTTTGTCATCCTTGCTCCCTTCTTGCTCTACACGAGGCTTGTCGTTACAGCCAGCATCTAATGTCTGCCTCACAGGCAAACAGCAGCTCTTTAGAGCATACCCTAGACTGCTTTTCTCCCTTCTAAAGCTCTCCTCTGGCAAACCAGAGTCCTGGGGCCCAGGGGTCAAGACCCCTACCCTGCCCTCCAGATCTGGGCCTCACGGCCTCAGTTTACACCCTTTCTGCACTGGTGTGGTTCACAGCACACACCAGAGAGCTCTAAGCCACCCTAGATTTGCCTGACTCTCCACCTGAGTGCAAAGAAAACACAACACCCGCATCCTGGGAGCTTCTAGCTGCCCAGCTGGGATACTATGAGGCTCTGCACACTGCAGTTCTAGGAGCTTGGACCCAGCCTGCGTTCCTAGGGAACTTCATTTCCCAGCATCCCTTACCCCACAGCATCCTGAACAAGTCTGTATCTGCTTGTTGAAATAAAAATCAATAGAGAAAGAATGAGCTAAGGAAAGAGGCAATGGGTAATTTCTCTCTTCATTACTGCCCACCGAGGCCAATGAAGGAGTCGGTGGAGTACAGGGGTACCTCTGGGGCTCAGGCCTACCTGGCTCTCTGCTCTGCTGGGCAGCCTCGTTCATCCAGGTCCACACAACTGCAGAAGAGAGAGTACCATCATTAAACAGAGGAACAGCCTCCAGGGGCAGGTGTGGCAGGATTATCCCCATGTGACAAGCAGAAACTGGGCTCCAGGTCACCAATTTGCTCAGTACCAGTCTGTAAGATTCCCTCTTCAGTCTGGGAACCCACCTTCCCTGCACTGCTTAACTTCCTGTGCTGGGCAGGAAACGGCACTATTTCGGTGGGAAGCTCAGCTATTCCCTTCGTGAAAGAGGCCTAGGGTATACGGTACATGTGAGGAGAGTTTGGAAGACCTATTAAACACGCAGGGGCTGGGCCATAGCTTAGTGGGAAAAGGGTTTATAAGGTCCTGGCATCTATCTCCACCAACCAAGCAATAAAATATCAACAGTTCTGCCTCAACAGTTGGTACTACCATGCCAACACCAGTTCACGAGAAGGCATGCACACAGATGCCCCTTTGTGTTTGGAATTGAACAGCAAAGAATTGGTTTTGTTTTTTTGTTTTTTGTTTTGTTTTTTTGGTTTTTCGAGACGAGGTTTCTCTGTGTAGCCCTGGCTGTCCTAGAACTCACTCTGTAGACCAGGCTGGCCTTGAACTCAGAAATCTGCCTGCCTCTGCCTCCCAAGTGCTAGGATTAAAAGCACGTGCCACCACTGCCCGGCAAGAACTGTTTTTTTAGAGAAAAAAAAAATCAGGCCTTACTAGAAGAGGAGGTGCCTAGTCTTACTGCAACTTGAGATGCCATGGCTGATCAATATCCATGAGAGGCCTGCTCTTTTCTGAGGAGAAGGGGAAGAGGAATGGATTCGGGGCTGGGGGAACTGGGAGGGAGGGAAAACTGTGGTGAGGATGGAATAAATAAATAGGCAAGCAAGAGCGATGAGATTCTCTCATATAGGGCCAGTACTGAGTGACATGCTATGAATGGGGACGTCTGTATAGAGGTAGATGGAGAGGCACTGTGGGAAAGGATGCAGAGAGTGGGTGAAAGGCAAGGCACAGACTGTGAAGGGAAGAGCTGGATTGTATTAGGAAATGAGTGTGAGCTGGGGTGAAGGCGACTCACACCTTTAGTCCCCCTGCTCAGAGGCAGAGGTAAGCAGATCTCTGAGTTCAAGGCCAGCCAGAACAGAGCCAGTTCCAGGACAGCCAGGGCACACAGAGAAACCCTGTCTAGAAAGAAGTGAAGAGGGGGAGAGAGAGGGAGAGGGGAGAGGAGGAGAGGAGAGGACTGGAGAGATGGCTAGGAGCTGAGAGCACTGGCTGCTCTTCCAGAGGACCTAGGTTTGATAACCCATGTGAGCAGCCACATGTCGGCTCACACCCCTCTGTAACTCCAGGTCCAAAGAGTCCAACCGCCTCTTCTGGCCTACACAAGGCACCAGAAAATCGTAACGAAGGCAAACCAGTCTGCACTACTTTTAAGTCAGCTTGACATAAACGATTGCCATTTGGGAAGAGGGAACCTCAATTGAGAAAATGCTTCCATCATTCTGGCCTGTGCAAGCCTGTGGTGCATTTTCTTGATTGATGGGAAGGCACAGGTCCCAGGAGCAGGGGGTGGGGAGGGGGGAGCAGTGTCACTCCTAAACTGGTGGTCTGATGCACTGTAAGAAGGTAGGCTGAGCAAGCCATGCCGTGCAAACCAGCAAGCAGAGTTCCTCCGCGTCCCCTGCATCAATTCCTGCCTCCAGATTTCTATCTTGAGTTCCTGCCCCAACTTTCCTGGATTGGACTGTGATGTGGAGGTATAAGTTAAATAAAACAGACCCTTTCCTCCCCGAGTTACTGTGGATCGTGGTGTTTATCACAGCAAACACACACCCCTAAAAGAAAGAAATAGCCACAGCCACGTTGGTTGCTGGCAAGATGCTTCAGCAGGTAAGGGTGCTTGCCACCATACCTGACAACTGCATTCAATCCCTGGGGCCCATATGGTGGAAGGGGAGAGCGGACTCTTTCAGACTGTCCTCTGACAGCCACACAATCTCCAGTACTAGGGGCTTGGGGAAACAGTTCAAAGTCTTCACAGTACAACTGCCAGCAGTATTATTTGATGTCTTACGTGTAGTTTAAAATTTTTAATGCACTACTGTAAAGATTTAGTCTAGTTACATTATTTATTTGTGTGTGTGTGTGTGTATGCTTGGAAGGCATGCATGTGCCACAACAGTCATGTGGAAGTCACAGGACAATCTCTGGGAGTTGGTTCTCTCCTTCCACCATGTCAGTCCTGGGGACTTAAATGAAATCACTAGGCTTGTGTGCAAGTGCCTCTACTCACTGAGCTATCTTGCCAGCCCTTAATTTGTTATTTTTAACTTTATTTACATGTATGTGTCTGAGTATATGAGTGTGTGTGTGTGTGTGTGTGTGTGTGTGTGTGCAGTGTACATTTGCAGAGGCCAGAAAAAGACATTAGATCTCCTCAAGCTAGTTAAGAGGCCATCAGGAGTCTCCTGGAGTGGGTGTTAGGAACCAAGTTCCAGCCCTCTGAAAGAGCAGCGAGTGCTCTTAACCACCGAACCACCTCTCCAGACCCTAATGTGTTATTTTTTTGTAATTAGAAAAGAGATATAAAAATCACACCTCGGCCGGGCAGTGGTGGCGCACACCTTTGATCACAGCACTTGTGAGGCAGAGGCAAGGTGGATTTCTGAGTTTGAGGCCAGTCTGGTCTACAGAGTGAGTTCCAGGACAACCAGGACTATACAGAACCCTGTCTCGAAAAAAACAAAAAAAAATTACACCTCAGGCTGGAGAGATGGCTCAGTGGTTAAGCGCTTGACTGTTCTTCTAGAGGTCCTTAGTTCAATTCCCAGCAACCACATGGTGGCTCACATGGTAATGGAATCTGATGCCCTCTTCTGGTGCGTCTGAAGAGAGCAACTGGGTACTTACATACATAAAATAAATAAATAAATCTTTAAAAAAAATTATACCTCAATGTAAGTGAAAGTAGACTTTTGCCCCTTTCACAATAAGAGCTCTAAAGAGGCTCCCATCATGAAGACCCTCCTTTCTACAGAAAAGACTCCACTCCCTCCACTCACGAGTGGGTGCAGTTGATGGGGCATGGCTGACATATGCCCTCCTCATCCGGGTACTTCCAAATGGGCATGTAGGAGAGGTCTGGTTTCACACCACTGGGGCAGCGAGCCACACAGAAGGATGAATCCTTGTAGTGGGCACAAGCTGCGCACTGGTCAGCCTCCTGGATAGAGAGGAAGGGTTTGTGAGGGTTTGGGGATGCCACTGCTATAGCAGAAGGATCAGACACACTGCCTCCCTGTTCCTGGAGTAAACATCTCTGCTCTTTACAAGGAAGTAGAGGCACCCAGAGAGGGACGTGAGTTCCCTAAGGTGTGACAAGTGACAGCCATTATGTACAAAGGTTTTATTCCATGCTTGGGCGCTGTGCCAAATCCTATTTAATTCTGTTCTCACCACACCCCAACCAGGGAGGGACTATGACAACATTCACCTTATGGAAGTGAAAAGTGAGGCAGGAAACAGGACCTGCATTTGGTCCTTAGCGTAGCCACTGCCAAAGACACAGGCCTTCTTGGAACCTTGTCCCAGCCTGAAAGGGTGCTACCCAGTAGCAAGAAGGGGTAGCCCAGGATCCACAGCATAATGTGAGCAGTCCCCAGTCCCTGATCCCAGCCTCCCTGATCTTCCCTGCTCCTGCTCTCCAGCGGAAGCCTTCTCTGGGAATATTTCACCCTGCGGCAACCTGCCGGTCCCTCAGCTGGCCCCCTCCCCCAGCCCTGAGCCCACCAGCACCTCACCGATCCAAAGCAGGTCTCAGAGCTGTTTTGAGGCTGACACTCAGGGTGGCATGGCAGACAGTGCTTGTCACTCACATACTCCCTGGGGAGCCTGTGAGAGAGGCGGGTGTAGTAAGGGGCTGGGGCTGGACGGGGTGCCCCTCCAGCCACCCACTCCTCTGCAACTCGTACCCCTTCCATACTCGACACTCCTCCACACACTCCTGGCCCCGGAGGAACTGAGTGCAGTTGACACACTGGGTGGGCCCTGGCCCCCAGCAGTGCCCATGGGAACACAGTGAGTTACAGACCAAGCCCTCGAGACCTGCAGAGAGGAGAAGGAAGTGTTTGGAGAGGCTCAGATCTAAGGAAAAAGGCTGTGAGCATGGCTCCGGGCTGAAGGGTTAATAAGGATTGGTGCTAGGACATGCAGGTTCAAGAAACGGGGAAGGGATGGACGCCAGGCAGCGTGGAAGGACACAGCTGGAAGCCATGCCCAAGGCTAAGCCATCCACAGGCAAGTGAAGAACTGGGCTGTAGCTGGGCAATGGTGGTGCACACCTTTAATCTCAGGACTCGGGAGGTAGAGGCAGGTAGATCTCTGTGAGGTTTTTTTGTTTTGGTTTGGTTTGTTTTTGTTTTTGGTTTTTTTTTTTTTGGTTTTTTGAGACGGAGTTTCTCTGTGTTAGCCCTGTCTGTCCAGGAACTCACTCTGTAGACCAGGCTGGCCTCAAACTCAGAAATCCACCTGCCTCTGCCTCCCAAGTGCTGGGATTAAAGATATGCACCATCACACCCGGCGATCTCTGTGAGTTTGAGGCCAGCCTGGTCTACAGAGTGAGTTTCAGGACAGCCAGGGCTACATAGTGAGATTCTGTCTTCATACAACAACAGGGCTCTAAGACATGATGCATGGGCTACAGGACGCTGCTGCCGGTGGCTACGGAGACTCCTCTGGACCAGCCCTCAGTGCTGGGTTTCCTGTCTTACCACATTCCTCTTCCGGCCGGTTCCCACTGTGGAGCAGGGCCTGGTGCGGGTTCCGGAAGAGCTGATCCCAAGGTACAGTGTGTACAAAGCAGAGATGGGTGTTGCGGTGAATGAGAGCCAATCCACTGCCAAGCTCCCGCAGTGAGCGCAGCCCCAGCGAGTGAATTCCCAGACCTTGCAGTGTCAAGGAGTAGGCACCGCTGTGGAAACAGGGTTTCTAGTCACAAGAAGGTACCTACTCTAGGCCTATTTCTGGCCACCAAGGGGTCCCTCCCCTCCCACTTACTCATGGAGAATCCGTCCCCGAATGACCCGAAGGTTCTGGAAAACGCTGAGGTCATGGAGGCTCTCTGGCCATGCTGAAATGTATAGGTAACCTGCAGGCAGAGGAGGGGCTGGGTATGTAGAAGGTCCGGAACTCTCAGCCTCTGTGAAGGAGGTCAGACAGAGAGCTCACCTGTAATCTCCTCCAGGGTTTCGAACACTTGGAGATGCTCAGGCTTCAGTGGGGCAATGCCCGAGGAGGGGTTCCTAGAGGGATCAGGAAGAGTCTGTAGGGCAGGAGCTCCAGAAGGCCTTGGCAAACCACTCGGCACCCTCCCAGACGCCTTCATGTAAAACCTATCAAGCTTGGCTGTTCCCATCCTGCGACTCAAAGCCTAGGGTCAAAGTCTGGCAGAGAAATATTTGTGTCCTTTGGTCTAGAAGTCTTATTTGTGGTATGGCCTGCATAGACACTGGCTTCAGTTGCCAGAGGCATAAACAAGCTGAACTGTTTGTAGGAAAGACATTTGAAAATGACCCAATATCCATCAGTGACACATAAAGCCCTGATCTTTGCAAATTCAAACACAAGCACACACAGGGGGCACTCCACATCTGTCAAGCACTGTTCTAAGCATTAACTTTAACTTTTCTAAATATTAACTTTATATCAGACTTTATAACCGCCTTGAGCATAGAGCCATGATGGTCCTCACTTTATACATGAGGCACTGAGGCACAGAAAAGAGAGGAGAAGGCAATGAGGCTAAGTAGTAGGGCTCTGCCACACAATCATGAGGACCTGAGTTCAATACCCAGAACCATATAAAAAAAGCTCATGTTAACCAGGCATATGACTGTAATCCCAACACCTACAGAGGCAGGCAGATCTCTGAGTTTGAGGCCAGCCTGGTCTACAGAGTGAGTTCCAGGACAGCCGGGGCTACACAGAGAAACCCTGTGAGAAGGAGGAGGAGAAAGAGGAGAAGAAGGAAGAAGAGGAAGAGAAGGAAAAGGAGGAAGAGGAAGAGGAGGAGAAGAAAGCAGCAGTAGCAGCCCACGTGTGATACTGAGCTTGTAATTCCAGCACTGGAGAGGTAAAGACAAAACAATTCCTGGGGTGGCCATCACTGTAGCACTTTAGCAAGCTCCAGGCCAGAGAGGGACCCTGTTCGAAAAACAAGGTGGACGGCTCCCTGAGGAGCCACACCTGAAACTCCTTTGAACACAGACACACATACAGATAGACACAGATACAGAGAGAATAACAGTCAGATAGACAGATAGAGACACACAGACAGACACACAGACACAGAGACAGAAAAGGAGATAGGATAACAGTCAGACAGACAGAGACAGACGCAGGTCCAGAAAGAGAGAATAAACAGTCAGATAGACAGACAGAGACAGACTGACTGACTGAGGTGGTTTTCAAACCCAAGTCTGGGCTCTGTTGCCTGACTCTGCTGCCTCCTGTTCTGCAGCTATTGTAAGAATGAGTCAGCTTGGGGTCTGAAGAGATGGCTCAGCAGATAGAGCACTGGTATCTCTTCCACAGGCCCAGATTCAATTCCCAGCACCCACATGGCAGCTCACTACTATCTCCAGTAACTCCAGTCCCCGGGCTTCTGACACCCTCACACAGACATTCATGCAGGTAAAACACCAACGAACAAGAAGCACCTCAACAAAAACTGTCATGAGCAGTTCCCCAAAGCAAGGGGTGCATGGCAGTTTCCATGAACTACCTCCCAGTCAAAGCTGTCCCTCTGTGTCCACCAATATACAGAAGGCCTGGAGGAACACACACAACTTTAATAATGTCCCCTCTGGATGGCTTGATCACCACATTATGTCCCTGCCTATGGATTAAATGAGATTTATACAGGTAACCTCCAACTCCATGTCCCTGGCTCCCTCTGGTCTCCCACCTGCCTCTTGTGGATTCTTGGCCACAAACTCTGGGTCCTCCCTGCCACCACCTCAGGCCACTGGGTACCCTTACCCGTCAAAGCTCTCCGGCAAAAATGCCAGGCTCCCAAAGATCTTCTTGCAGCCAGTGAACTCCTGGATATTGTCACTGGTGATGGCCCTCGCCCCTCGAAGATGCTCCATGCCCAGACCATAGCACACTGAAGGAAGGGATAGTGAGGAGGGCCACCTCAGCACCACGTGGCATACCAGAGACCTGCCCGCTGTCCCCTCATGAAGTGACAAGCCTCTTCCCTATGCTGACAAGAGAAACTCAGGAGACTGATCTGGAGAGGGGCAGTGTAGGCGACAGCAGGAGAGGAGGAGTCTAAGCGAGAGTTGGGTGGACCGGGCTGGGATGGCGGTCCCGGACTGCAGCTGGTCTTGGAATGGGGTGGGTACCTCGAGCACAGGGCTTGCTGCATTTCTCACACCGCTGTGTTCCGTCCTCAGCTGTGATCTCTTGGTTATTCGGGGGACAGACCAGAGTGCAGGATCCCACTTCCGTAGAGAGGTAGTTGTCTGTATAGATTTGGGAATACACATCCATGTACAAACCCTAGACTCCACCCAGCCAACCACAATGAAGGCTACAACGCATAGTTCTAAGAACACTGCTCGCCCGCTCCTGGAAGGCCCTTTCTGCATATTTGAGCTCAGGATGATCATTTGCCCCTCTCTACACTCCTATGCAGATAACACGGTTATTTGCATTTTGCAAAAAGGGAAATCAGGGCACAGAGTTCTACACATCGGCCCCATCATTGTGCTACTAAATAACAGAACCGGGCTTTTTTTCTTCTTTTAAAGGAGTCCTCCCTATGTATGCAGCTGAGAATGACTTTGGACCCTGAAGCCCACCACCTCTACCTTCCAAGTGTCAGGGTGACAGGTTTGTGCCACCCAGGAGCCAGAACTTAAAGAATCTGTCCCCACCACTTTGTCCTCTCACCCTGACCAAAGAGAAGCACAGCCAGACCCTAAAGGTCCCACTCCACCTCCCATAAGAGGAAGGAAAAGAGGGTCCCCAGGTCCAAGCCCAGCCCCTAAGTATCCACCGTGCTTAGGGTTACTGCCACACAAAACCTTTCTCTATGCAGATGGAGGAACAAGACACATTTAAAATAGTATTTAGTACAGGCTAGACATTGTTTTCAAAGATCCACAAATATTAACTCATTCAGATGTTTCACAATTACTAGGATGGGACTGATAGTGCTCCTATTTCACAGGTGAAGAAACTGAGGCCCAGCAAGAGGGACGCAGTAAGACTATTAAACAGCAGAGGAAAGGTTTCAAATCCAAGCCTAGGCTCTTTCCCTACCAGCTGTTATGCAGCTGTTAATCAGAATGAGGCAAAACCCTGGGAGTGGCGGCATACACTTGTAATCTCAGCCCTTGGCAGGGGCAAGGCAAGCGGATCCGAAGTTCAGTGTCATCCTTGGCTGGCTATGAGGTAAGTTGAAGACAAGCCAGGTTAAGCTATATGAGATCCTGACTTTAAAAGGGGGTGGGGGGAGATAGACGAGGCAGAGACAGGAGGCTCTCTATGAATTTGAGGCCAGCCTGCAATACACAGCAAGTTCTAGGACAGCCAGGAGTACACAGAGACACCCTGTCTAAAACAAACAAACAAAAAAACAAAACAAAACAAAACAAAAAAAAAAACAAGAAAATGGCAAGAGCTAAAGAGATGGCTCTTGCAGAGGACCCAGGTTCGGTTCTTAACCCCCACATGGTAACTCCAGTTCCAAGGGATCTGACTCCCTCTCTTCTGACCTCCACAGGCAATGAATGCATGCACATGGTGCGCAGACATATGCACAGGCAAAACATGGGCACACATATAATAAACATATATATTTTTTTTAAAGAGTAAGGCAGCTGGGCAGTGGTGGCGCATGCCTTTAATCCCAGCACTTGGGAGGCAGAGGCAGGCGGATTTCTGAGTTCAAGGCCAGCCTGGTCTACAGAATGAGTTCCAGAACAGCCAGGGCTATACAGAGAAACCCTGTCTGGAAAAACAAAAACAAAACAAACACACAAAAAGAGTAAGGCGCTCACTTCGGCTACGCATACTAAAATGGGAACGATACAGAGATTAGCATGGCTCCCGCACAAGGATGACGTGCAAATTCGTGAAGCGTTCCATATTTAAAAAGAGAAAAGGAAAAGAATAAGGCACCCGGACTTGAGAGTCATGAGCCCTCTAAGGGGCACACGGTACTCCCTTCTCTACAAGCCACCTTCCCCAACCGAGGCATGGAAAGGACTTGCTCTCCCTAGTACTCACAGGGGCAGGTGGTCACACAGCTGGCACCAAAGGTGTAACGACCCTCAGGGTTGAGCATGGACTCGAAAGTGTCTGTGTTGTAGGTGACGAGGGCTGGGCAATGCAGCTCACAGATACCGCTATGGTTGAAGTGGAGGCAGGCCTGGCAGAGACAGGCCGCTGGTGGTCACTGTGAGGTTTCCACCTGTGTGCCAATGGCAACAGGGCGGTGCCAGGAGAGACGCCCACCCCTTGCGTCCTGGAGGGTTGGCCCAGGGGGCACAGGAGCGAGAGGCACATACCAGGCAGTCCGAATGTTTGGGGCCCGTGCAGCCTGCAGCACATTGTTCGTGGCAACAGTCAGTGGGCAGCCGGCCCTTGCACCGGGCACAGCCACTGGTACAGATGGTGCCAGTCACTGTTGGGGAAAGGACAGGATGAAAGCTGGGTAGGGCCTGGGCACCAGACCCTCAGCACCACGGCTTTCTGGGAGACATCTCCCAAGTAAGTCACTCCGATACTCCCAGCCATCCACCTGCCCTAGCCCCACCTCCAGACACCAGGGCTCCCTCCAACTCACAGATCTGACAGTCTTCAGGACTCTCACCCCAACAGTGATTATCTTTGCAGGTTGGAGAGCAAGGTGGACCTGTGGACAGAAGCAAAGGGAGACAGTCAGGTGGGGAGGCAGGGAAAGGGGGTGGGGCAGTGAGGGAGGAAAGCCAGAGGAAAAAGGCAGCAAAGGAGGGAAGCAGGGAGAGAAAGAGAGGCTGAGAAGGAGGCAGGGAGGAGCAGGTCAGCAGAGCCAAAGCGCAGATGCACAGGAAGGGGGATGCCAAAAAGGAAAGAGGCCCCAGAAGGTGGAGGTCTCGCCTATGGGCAAGGAGGAGACCCTGTGGCCGGAGCAAGGACAGAAAAGGGGGGTGGGTGGCTGTCTGGGTCAGGTGGGCTGTCCCATGGACATGGCTTACAGGCCCGGGAACGATTGGTGTCTACATCGACAGGAGCCAACTGGTTATTCTTGCGGAAGACATCCTTCCACAAAATCACGTCCTGGTAGCAGAGCTGAGGGTTCCCACGGATCAAAACTCCTCCCTTCAGGATCTCTGTGGGGAAAGCAAAGAATCAGTGCCCTCCTGACTGCCCTTGGGGGCTCCTGACTTCCCTGCCAGCCACATATGGGATTAACCAGGGACTAGGAAGAGGGGGTAGGGGCAGCAGAGGGGGGATGTTCCTGTGGCTGGGAGCTCTCTACTTGCCTTTCGCCTCACCCTGTGCTCACTGTGTGTGTGGGGGGGGGGGTAAACAGAGAGGCTCTGAGATGTGGGGGCAGAGCAAGCACCCATCCTGTCCCAGAACTAGGATCAATCCCCAGCACAAGAATAACAAAAACGTCCCTGAAGTCTGGAATCCCACCTCACCACTGACTGGCTGTGTGACCTTGCATGCCTCGGATTTCTCCTCTGTGGAGTGAGTGAGACTAACACTGGAGAAAGCTGGTGGTGGCATGCCTGGGATTCCAGCACTAGAGAGCTGAGGCAGGAGGACTGCTTTGGGATCAAGGTCAACCTGGGCTAGGTTGTGAGATCACTGTCTCCAAAGCCACAAAACTAGAAAAACCAAAATAAACATAACAAAAAGAAACACTTGAAGGCTTAGTAGCAGGACTTCCAGGTCTGTAGCGTAACTGAAATGGGAACCAGTATGCAAAGCGCTAGGTACCCTAGTGGGGACACGGTCAGCTCGGGGCTGTCACATACAATTCCATAGGTTGTTCACTGCATACTCTGACATGGCCATGATGGAGAGAAAAAACACCTTGCATATGCTAACCAAGCACTCTAACACCGAGCCACTGCGCAACCTTCTTTTTCTAATCTCCACTGAGGTGAAAAGAGAGGGAGGCACAGCCTGCCTGCATGGAGCTTGAAAGAATAACACTTCTAACTCTCACAGAACTTCTCCACAGCCAGAAAGGCTTAGTCAGCAACCGAGAACCAGGAACCGCTTGCAATGGCAGGAAAGGCACCTGTGAGACTTCGAAGCTGCAGCTCCCGAAGCCCTTCTGGGATTCTGCCTGGGGCGACGGTGGTGCTATTGTCCAAAGGATCTCTGTTGTCTAGCACAGCCAGGGCATACTTGTCCTCAAAGAGTTGGGTCCCTCTCACGATGCGCAACCTTTGTAGTGGGACGTGCTTCACTCGGTTGTGAGCGATGAGCATGTATCCCTGGACTTCCTGGATGTCCTGGCGGGAAGGTCAGGGGTTGGACAGTGAGGAACAGCTGGGCTTGAGAAGCACCTGCGCCTCGAAAAACCTAAGGGTAACCTAGAGTTGGAGCTATGTCCTATATGGCCCCACTGGACACTGAGCAGTCTTGACCCCTTTTGTCCAAGATGGAGTCCTAGGTTGTCCCTCATTGGCCTCACCAGATTCTTGTCTGTTTGATCAGGACTGATAAGCCAGGACCCCACCTCTCTGCACATCTCAGTACCACTTTGAAAAGGAGAGCCTGTACAAGATGGCGTCTGTGATTTAACAGACCCATGTCCGTTCCTTACAGCTTCACTCCAGGGCCTGTGGATAATGATCCAGCAAGCGGGGCTCATCTCTCTCCTATATAAAACCTCCCTCATAAATATTCTCTAGCATTCTTCACAATGGTGGGCCAGGATGTCTGCTAGTCCGATATAGAGAGAAACTGAGGCCTGGAGAGGTTAAGGGTCTAGATCACATCCACCACAGGGCTGGACTTGGAACTTAGAGCCCTAAAGGAATAGTGTTGGGGACAGCTGGACCACGGCCAGTCTCTGCAGAGGGAGTCAACTGGTTTTTAAGTAGCTATCAGAAAGGCATTCTTGATTGAGGAACCACAAGAGAGAGAATACAGGGACGTGGTTCCCCCTTCCTCACACACCTCGACTTAGGAGGCTTAGCAGGACCAGGTCTCACCTGCAGGAATGAGAGGCTGGCATTGGCAGGCAGGTAGGTAAGTTCCAAGTTGCCCTGCACCACCTGACAGCCCTGGTAGAGGTGGCGAAGCATGTCCAGGTGGGTCTCAGGACTGGCAGGGAGCCGCAACTTCATGTCTGTGCCGGTACACACTGATGGAAGGGAGGAAGTGGGTCAGGACACTGGCCGTGACCCTCTCCAGTCTAGTCACCTCCTCCACACTCACTCCCTGGAGTCATGTCACCCCAGACGGGGAGAAAGCATGGCTGACAGCCTTTCCTCCCACACCTCCGCATCCACGGGGCTGAGAGCAGAATGCTCTTCGGTTTGGGAAAGAATCAGCAAGCTGGAGAGAGCCACCCTGTAGCAGGGTCACCTTGGGCAGCCAGAGGGACCCTAATGTGTCAGCCCTTTAGGGCTTACCACCCATACTGGGTTTCAGCATGCTGCAAAGAAAGCCTCCCTTTGTCCCAGGACTGAGGGTGAAAAAAATCCCCGAAGAGAGGCGATGATGAATCAGACCCCTCTGGATACCCCCATCTGTCTCCCACGCACACAGACTCAGGGCATTCTCCTCCTGCCATCCTACCACACCCACATGTCAATTTCCCTGATCAGGACAACTGCCCCCACAGTGCCACCCAAAACACAGTTGCAAACGGGATTGACTGGAGTCACTGCTGGGACATGAGGGCAGCCAGGGGCCTGGGCATCATTGGAGAGCTCCCTGGAAAGCATCCACACAGAGAAGAAAAGCCTAGGACACCAGCTAGGGGACCTGGCTGCAGATCCTAGCCAGGGCGAGACACTCTGCAGGTTCCTACACTAGCTCTCTCACCCTCCTCCCAGGGCAAGCCTCCAGAAGCCGCTGGCAGAAGGTATGGCACGAAAACTCCTGCCACAAGGGCACACTACTCTGTGTACCTGTCCAGTGCCAACTATCAGCCAAAGGGGGTCCCCAAGATGCACTGATGTTCTTAGCCTGCCTGACCCTCAGGTTGCGGTGCCATTCCTCCCATGAAGTCCTCAAATCAGAGAAGCTGCCCCTCAGCTAGGGGGGACTCTAGGTAGCAGCTGGCATCAAGCCTGCCAGCAGGGGAGAGATTAAAGTGTCCAGTTGAACTTGTTTTTCTGCCCCGGTGAGAAGATGAATCACCTTGTGCGTCTTGCCCAGGAGGTTGGGGGGGAAGGCGGGTGGAGGTTGTCTACACATACACAGGCCCACAGGTGCCTGAGCTGCTGAGAGAGACTCCCTGTCTGTCTGTCTCCCTGTCACTTTGTCTTCCAGTGACCGGGTGCAGATTCGAGAGAGACAGTACAATGGTCAGCTCTGGGATGGGACGTTCTAAAGCCAAATCCTAGTTATCTTCTGGCTTCCAGATTTGAGGAGCAGGGCTTGCAGGGCAAAGACTGCCTTCAGGAGCATCAAGCTGATGGCCTACGAGTAGCCGTTTCCCCAGGAAGACAGGAAAGGAAGCAAGGAGGGAGGGTGGGAAGGAATAGAAATAGAACTCAAAGGCTCATCTCTTGGATGGAGAGGAGACAGCCAGGCCTTCCCACCCCATACTGCACCCACTTGCACCCCACCCTCTGTCTTCTTGCTCACGCCCCACCCCCACCCCCATCACAAGGCTCCCAGGAGAAATGGGAGCTAGGGGTGGCAGCCAAGCCCAAAATAACGCCCCTGCTGCCAGGACCTCCCCCAACAACACCGAAGCTTCAGCTGCTTATATGCACAGCTGTCTCCAGGCCCAGATCCTAGGTCCAGCCTAGCTGGGGACAGGGATGGCAGAGTTGGAGAAGAGGCCCACCCTCTGAGGCAGTTTACTCCCTGCAGCCCTCTGCTGCCCCATCTCCAAGGGGAAGGGACACCAGCTGTGGCAGCCAAGTAAAGGAAAACAACAGCACACACCATGGTAACCAGCTGAGTACCCACTGTATACTTCAGTACCTACTGTATACTTCAGAGGCTGGGGCTACTGCCTCTATTTTACAAAGAAGGAAATGGATCCTTCCAAGGTCCTAACGCTGGTTCAGCAGTAAATTGCTTACAGAGCATGCACAAAGCCCCTAGTTCCAATTCCAGCCACACAAACCAGACCGGGACTACAGCATCAGAGTGACAGAGTCTCGATTTGAATCCAGGTTTGCCATAGATCCCGGTTCCTTCCACTAAACCTCACCACACACACACACACACACACACACACACACACACACACACACAACATGGACACAGGCATGGGCACGGACACTCCACACACACACACACACACACACACATATGGACATACATGGACATATCACACACACGTATATACACATACATGGACACAACACACATACACACACATACACATACATGGACACATCACATACATGGACACACCACAAATACGCACATACACACACACACACACACGCATGGACGCACCAAACACACACATAAACAACCCCCCCACACATATACACATCACACACACACACATATATTTATACACACACTAATAGGTACATACCAATGCCACACCCCTCACAAACATAAAAACACAATAATAATTCTCCAGTGAGACCAATAAACACACCAGCTCAGGCAGGGCAGGGTGGCTGGGCTAGGCAGGAGGTCAAAAAGAGTGGCAGCCACACCCCACTAGCCAGTTTGTTTATCTGATTTGTGGTTGGTTTGAGTAAGTCTTAAAGTGTTTGTAGACAGGTGGGAAAATTGGTACCCTGAGACCTCCTCCAGGGGAGCTACAAGCTGCCAGCTGACACCCCCCCCCCAACACACACCATGCTGACTACAGCCAAGAAAGCCTTTGGACCCCTTCCAAGTCTCTGCCTCCCTCCGACTCCCCACTCTTTACCAAGCTCTCCTCACCAGTACTGACCATGGTCCCCATAACCATACTGTTCCAAGAATTTCAGGGTGGGGCAAAAGGCTCTAATTCTACACAGGATACTCTTTGCCTCCAGGACAGGTGTCCCCTCACAAGCCCCATCTTCCAACTCTTGGAGACAAAAGCAGGAAGAAGCAGGACCGTCACAGAGCAAGGCCACAGCTCACACACAGAGAGTGCTGGACAAGCATCTACTGAGGGAATGAATGAATGAATGAATGAATGAATGAATGAATGTGTGTGGACACCACCTAGTGAAGACCTTCCAAGCTGAAAACCACACGTGTTCACCCCTCTGCTCAAAGCTGGCCCCAGTCCTTTGGGTCCCTCCTGCTGAACACAAGGTTTTGCCCAGCTTCCAGCCTCTCACAACTAGTCCTCAGCCCCGGCTGTACTCTTTCTTGTCTTCACTTCCAACACTGAGGAGAGAACCAGGACCTCCTGCATCCTGGGCCCCGTGCTGCTATCTTGCTCACCGTGTGAAAGCCAACATTTCCTTTGGTGTTCATAAACTCTGCCAGGAAACTACCTACATCCCCAAAGCTCCCCAACCAGGTCAGAGGCCAGGGCTCACTCAAGTGACACCAGGGCTCCCTTGCCACACACACCTGCTCTAGAAAGCTGCTGTCAGAGCAGAGTCTAAGCTCTGGGTCTTTTGTCCAGAACCTTGGCTCAGCTACTCTTGGGCTACAGGGAGGATACACTCAGACCTCCAGAGCAGAAGCTAAATGAGACTGACCTCTAAGCCCCACAGCTTAGTCTGTGACTCAGTTGGCCCCTCGGTGGATATTTACTGACCTCAATTTGGTGGTAAGAACTGTCACTCCCCTCAGAGGGCCCTGAGCATTAGAGAGGAGGACGAGGAGCACACTGTAAACACAAGGAAGCTTTGTAAACAGGCCTGCAGCAAGCAGGCTCTCTAACCACCGCTGAGGACAGGTCCCCTGCACATCCTCTCTGCCTGACTGGTAGCCTAGCAAGTCACTGAACTGTCACCCCCTGAGGCCACTGGGAGCTCTCCACAGGGGACCGGAAAGGGATTCTCCTTCTGGATCACTTCTTCACTCTAGTGAAGACACACCTTCCCTGGTCCCTCCTTTGCCTCGGCTCCACTAGTTTCCACTTTAGCTGCCCACATCATCCCCATGAGCCTGTATGTCCTAAGTGGACCCTGTGCCTTCTGGCCCTCCATCCCTGGCACTGCCAAGGGCCCAAGAGAAAGGTTAGCATGTGCTGGACACAAACTCTGCAGCCAGGAAGGCATCTCAGGTCCCCATCTCGTCTGGGGACCCCTTCTCCAGCCTGGGATAGGGGCTAGGAAGGCCATACTGAGTAACAGAGGAACACTTTCCTGTGTGACTGCCTGGCAGCCCCAAGGCTTTTCTAGTCCATTCCTGTTTGATGACTAAAACTCTGACCACCTCTAAATGCCCCTTGATAAATCTCTTCATTTCTCTGAGTTTTGTCATCTGTACACCTGCTTCACAGGACAGTGCAGAGAGGGCACAAAGCCATCTATGGTAAAGGACCTGCCGTATAAGAAGCACATAGAAGTTTTTAAAATGGGAGAGAAGCACCTAGTGGGATCTGGGTAATTACAGGAGAAAAGAGAAAGCCTTTCCATTTGATTTTGAAATGCAATATATTTTTCTTTTTTCTTGTTAGGATTTATTTTATTTGATGTGTGTATTTTTGCCTGCCCTTGTATGTGCACTACACACATGCCTGGTGCCTGTGGAGGTCAGAATTAAGCATCAAATCTCCTAGAAGTGGAGTTACAGATGGTTGTGAGCCCACCAGGTGAGAACTGGGAACTGAGCCCTGGGTCTTCTGCAAGAGGAAATCTATTTAGTCCCCATATAGCAAAAGGTAGGAAGGACTTGGAGAGAATTATACTAGAATCGAAATAGGAATGAGCCCTACAAAGTTAAAGACCCATGTTTACAGCGTTTTTTTGAAAACTTGAGTACCATGTTGCCTAGCAACATCTTGACTCTCTGGGCCTCCCCAGATCTCCTTTTCCCTACACACCTGCCCAAGACTGGTCCTGGGGTAGAACCTGGAGCTAGAGGCAGCTTGATGGTGTGCACTGCCTTTTTTTAAACCATTCCTGGCAAGACAAACTGCATCTGAAGGGATGGAAGCTCAGCAGCCCCCTGCTCCCTGTCCGGATAGTAGACCCCTCAGATTACAAGCTCTACAGCACAGGGCCACTCCTGGCCAACTGCAGACCCCGCCTGCCCTCCCGCCCAACTCAGGTGAAGGGCCTAACCCCACTCTTCTCTCAACGGAAAGTCAGAGGGGAGGCTGGCTTCCAGAGAAACTGAAAGGAGACAAGGGGCATCTCCCAGTGTTTACAACAGATATAGCTTAGTACCTTGAGGGAGTTCCTAGAGAGGGCAGAGTTCATCCTGAGTCCTCAAGTCAGCAGAGATTGCTCATTGGCAACATAAACACCTCAGACATACAGGGGTATCCCACAGAATGCACAGCAGTGTACTGTCAGGAACTGGGGCGGGGGAGGGGTGGGGGAGGGGCACAGATGGTGATTCCCCACCAGCCTCCAGGCCCCCTGGCCTCTGGAGAACATCCACTGCTCCCAGAACCTGTTTTCTGCATCTTCACTACAGCCCACTGATGAAGGAAACAGTGTCCCCACTGTTCAGGTAGACTCGTATTTATGTGAATCATATATCATATCATGTGGCTGGTCACACTGCCTGGGGTCCACCAGTTACTCCAGGCTACTTCACTTCCCCAGTCCCGTTGTTCCCCCTGGGACAATGAGAAAGCTACTAATGTTTCCACTGTGGAGTTGTTCTTAGTACTGAAGAAGGAATGCATGCAAACCACCACCCACGGAGCCTGGCAGAGCTGACACACACGGAGCGACTATATCAGCTTTTACGCTTATGGTAGAACTGGACATATGGTCAGTATACACACTGCCGGGTCCTCCCGCCGGGTCCTCCCAGCCCCCAACACGAAGATAAAGGCAAGAAAACAACCCAGCTCTCTGTCTACCCCTAGCTGACCTTACTTCTTATCGATGCCCTCCCCCCAAATGCCCAGAAACCCTTCCCACTTTACTGTATGGAAGCCGGAAAAACACAAGACCACCCTTCAAGATCCGAGCTTTCCCAGAATCCCAAAGCACACAGTACTTAAGCTGGCTCTAGGGAAATTTGTTCAAAACAGGGCTGTGGAGTGTGCAGCACACTGGTAGAGGGCTTGCTTAACACGGGCGAGACGGGGATGGAGGGTGGGGGTGTTCCATCCCCAGCACACAGAGAGGGGGTGGGAGAGAGAGGGAGAGAGAGAGAGAACTGTTCAAAACAAATGCCTGCCCCTCCTCCTGCTCCCCCAAATCCCAGACGCTATCGAGAGGCAACTCAACTGCGGACCCGCCACTCAGTCCTCCCTGCTCGACAGGATGGGTTACTTTCCCCACCGCCCCCTCCATGGCGACCCCGCTGGAGGCTGGAGTAACTCACTAAACCCAAAGTGCCGGAGGGGGTGGGGAGGGGGAGGGGCGGGGCAGAGGGGACCCCGAAGGCATCCTGCCCAGTCCGGTCCGGAGGCGGAGGTTGCCAACTGGAAGAGCTCTGAGTAAGCGTGAGGGGGCTCGGAAGGGGGGAAGCAGGCGCACGCACGCACAGAGCTTCACACACCCTCCGGAGGAAAACTTTCCGACCAGTTTCAGAGAACTTTCCCGAGGAGTTCCCGGAGTCCCCTGGAGCCCGGGAAGCTCCAGTGTGGCCAGAAGGGGCCGGTCCGGACCTCCAGTGTGGTTCTCCGAGTGACTGTCCCATCCCCAGCCGCTCCGATCCCCTCCGGGCCGCGGCGCCGGCAGCCGGAATCGCCCCATCGTCCCCGACCGCCCGGCCGTAGAGCTCTCGGGACCCCGCGGCTCCGGCCGCCCGTGGGCGCAGCCGCAGCCGCCCGAGCCCTCCCCAAGCCAAGACCCACCTTGGGTACCCGCGGCTCCGGGGGGCAGGAGGGCGAGGAGGAACCCCCAACGGCACCAGGCCGCCAGCTCCATGACGATCACTGAGGCTCCGGCCCCATGGCTCAGGCTGGACCAGGCTGCGGGCGCGGGGCGCGGCGAGGGCAGGCACAGGCGCGGCGCCGGAAGGGGCCGCCTGGGAAGGGGCGCTCCTGGGCTCCGGGTCCCCAGCGGCGGGCAATCTCAGCTCCACAACTTCACGCCGCACTTCCTCGAGCAGCCCTCCTCCTCCTCCTCCTCCGCCGCCCGTGATTGGGAGCCGCGCGCTCCCGGCTCGCCCCCCCACCCCTCCAACTGCATTCCAGCAAGACTGGGAGTGGCTGCTCCCAGCTTCACTTTCTCCCTCCCGGCGCAGGCCTGGGTGCGTCGCGCCCTGTGCCCCGACGCCTCGCTTGCTCGCTTGCTCGCTTGCTTGCTTGCAGTTCTCATCCACTTCCTAAAAGCAGAGCATCCCTTTACCCCTCTTTGCAGTCTCGGGTTTTATCTTGGACACTCCTGGGACGTTTGCATCACACTCTTAATATCAAGTAATGTGTCTGCCCCACCTCCTCAGGTAAAATCGACAGCCTGGAAAGAGGATGTGTTAGGTCTACTTCCTCAGGTAAAATCGACAGCCTGGAAAGATGTGTTAGGTCTAATTGGTGACTTCCAGGACGCTCTGGGATATCAATTCTATCCTTTTGGGTATCTCCAGACTGATCTTAGAGGAAGGAACCTACAGAACCAGGAGGAGAGAGTCACATCTGTTCATCCTTGGAAGAACAGCTTCCCCTGTTTCTTTTTGAATTTTTTTCTCTTTTTAAGACTTATTTCGCCGGGCGGTGGTGGCGCACGCCTTTAATCCCAGGACTTGGGAGGCAGAGGCAGGCGGATTTCTGAGTTCGAGGCCAGCCGGCCTCCAGAGTGAGTTCCAGGACAGCCAGAGCTACACAGAGAAACCCTGTCTCGAAAAAAAAAAAAAAAAAAACAAGACTTATTTTTATTTCAAATTCTGGGTGTTCATATGTGGGATGGGAGGGTGTGTGTCACACAAGTGCAGTTGTCCACAGAGGTCAGAAAAGGAAGTGGGAATCCCCCGATGCTGGAGTTACAGGGTGCCGCCCACTTTGGTGCTGGAAACAGAACTTGGATCCTCTGTACACACACTCTCAACTGCTTAGCCATCTCTCCAGCCCCACGCCCACTTCGTTCTGACATCCCCCAGTTCTCAGTTTCATTCAGCATCCCCTCTGTCCCTGTCTTTTTCACCTGCCAGTTTACCCCTGAAGTACCTAGATGCCACTCCTGGAGCCCGGTGACAGAGGAGGAAAGGGAAGAAAGGTAAGCCTTTTGTTGGAAATTCCAAGAACGAGTTGCAGGAGACTTGTTTACACGGACGAACTGCCGTTCATCTGAAATTCAAATTGAACTTCATTACATCCTTCCTCTTTATCTGCTATATCTGGGGATGGTACTTGGAATGTTCCAGTCAGGAACACACCTGTGCTGGTCAAGATGCAATCAGAGGCGTCTTTGGGGGTGAGAAATGAAGGGCGTCCCTCTCTTACTCTACTTTCATTGAACTGAACCCCAGTTTCAGGCAGACGCTGCCACACTACGGGCCAGAGAACATGAGACTCTGGTATCTAGAAGACCTGAGTTCATCTCTTCACTCTGTCCCATACTAGCTGTGAGACCTTAGGCAAGTAACTGACCATCTCTGGGTCTTGTTTTACAAAGCTGTAAAACCTTGCCAGGGGCAACAGGGGAAAACACTCTAGAAGCACTCAGCTGTATAGTGCTTGACACATGATAATTGCTCGATAAATTATCCCAGATTTAGCAATTCTGGGGTGGATGGGATGTTTGTGGGGATCAATTTGAGGTATGCTAAGAGAAAGAATACAACATTATAAATCACACCACCACACCCAGAAGTAGAACAAGAAAGCTGAACCTGTGGCTTGGTGGTAATGTACTTGTCTAGCATGCACTGGGGCAGGGAAGAGAAGACAGGAAGGAAACTGAATAGAGAGAAAAGATGTATGCGCATCACATGTAGTAAGAATCACATGTGGAGATCTATATCATAGATAGGTAGATATAACGTGTGTATTATATGTGTATCTATAATATGTAATACTATAATACATAATATATATATTAGGTGATGATACTCAATGGTTTACTCCTTGGATCATCGTCAGGAATGTTCAACAAATACTGACATGTATTGTAACTAAGCCCTTCAGATTAGCTATCCCAATTTTCAGCTGAGGATGGTGGTTCGCCATTAGAATCCCAAGACTTGGGAAGTTGAGGCAGGAGGATTGGGGATCTGAGGTCAAAAATCTCACACATACACACACACATGCCTATTTGAGATTATGAAAATCAAGAGTCAAAAAGATTCAGACGTTGCTACCGGGGACATCTTAAGGCAACGGGAATAGCTGAGCCCCAGCAAACCCGGTTCTTACCCTGCCGCCATCTTCCAGCCCCTGACCCAATCTTTGTGTGCCTCAGAGCTGCAACTTCTCAGCTCTCCCGAGATGATATACCGTCCTGGCTCTCAGAGCCATTGCTGGCTGTATCCTGGCACGCCAAGACATAAAGGTCAGATCAAAGATGTCCTTTCTCCCCGAGCCCTGCCCCTCTCCTGCTCTCCATTAGCTGAGAGAGAGCTGCTAGGGATGGTCTCAGCCTCACTCTATCTCTCTGCAGGCACATCTCTCCTCTCAGGATTCCCTGAGGTCCCGTAGATTGTATCATTCACTTTGTATATTGTATTCTTCCTTTTGCAGACCAGACACGTTGAAATTCTAAGCCAATGGTTCTCATCCTTCCTAATGCTAGGACCCTGTAGTACAGTCCCTCATGTACTTTTCACTGCTACTTCATAACTGTAACTTTGCTGCTGTTATGAATAGTTTTAGCGTCAGGGGAGTGATGCAGGGGTCGCGACCCACAGGTTGAGAACCGCTGTCCTAAAGCGGTTATGACAACTTTCTAAAGTCATAGAGCTGAACCTGGAACTGAGCCAAGAAAGCTCTGGCTTCAACATTATCTTCAAGCAAGGAACCCAGGAGTCATCCCTCTCCCTAGACCGCTGTAGGGGGGCAGAAGTGGCTCCTCCATCAGCCACCAGGGTCCCTCCATCTGCAAAACAACCCTCCTCCTTTCTCCCTCCTTCCTGCAAGCAAGCCCACCGTACTGGGCATCCCAGACCCCTGGAAGAAGCCCAGCACTGTAGACAATGCTCAGCCCTAGTGGGCTGCGTGGAGGGCGGGGCCTGGGTGCTGAGCCGGCAAGGGAGAGGGAGGAGGAGGAGGAGCTGGGGTCAGAACTCACGCCCTGGGGAGGAGGCTCCGGAGGGCTGAACCTCCCTGAGAGAAAGAGTGCATTCAGAGCCTGGAAGGAAAAGGAAAAAACCTTCTCTGGTGTTTGACAAGGGGAGAGGAAGGGGGGTCAGGGGGGGCGATGCCTTTTGGATTCTCTGCTCAACTGTCGCTTTAGCAAGGCCTGCCAGGAAAGCCAAGGAAAGAGGATGTTTGGGGACAAAGACTGAAGGGGGAGGCTGGGGAGGAAGGGGGGTGGGAGGGACGGAGCATTGGAGGCTGAGAGTTCGTGAAACAAGCCCAGTGAGGGAACTTCGAAGACAGACAGGGAAGAGGGGTTGACTAATACTCCGGGCGAGAAGCAAGGTGGCCAAGATTCACCTGAGGAGATCCTGGGCAGCAGAAGAGAGGCTGTGGAAGAGATCATTGACATCGAAGGCGCAAGAAGAGGCTCTGGACGCTGGAGGTGACCCCTAAGGGTCACTAAGCCAGGGTCTGAAACCAGTGGCCTGTGAAGAGCCAGTCAATCATTGACCAGCCTGGGGGGCACAGAAGGTGGTAGTGGTGGGGATGTGTGTGTGTTCTCGCGAGTGCCTGTGCTCACAAGTCTCCCTTCTGCCTACCTCACCAGCTAGCCCTCAAGTCAGAGCATTGAAAACAAACAGAGAAAGGGAGGAGACAGTCTGGTCCACAGTCCGAGGTCCATGCCACAATCTAGGGCCTACTAAGGAGCTTTGAGACCTGGGTGCAGCTTGCAAAGGAAGTGTCTGTATGTATTAGTTACTGGCAGTCCCTTCAGTAGGCACAAGGCCTCTCTGGCACCAAAGGAGAACAATTCAGATGCTTCTGATAGGAAAAATATTTTTTTTTCCTAAAGATGACCTTTTCTAGCCTCGTGGTTGTAGTGCACATCTTTAATCCCCAGCACTCAGGAGGCAGAGGCAGGTGGATCTCTGTGAGTTTGAGGCCAGCCTGGTCTACAGAGTGAGTACCAAAACAGCCAGGGCTACACAGAGAAACTCTGTCTCCCAAAAACAAAACAAAAACCAAAAAGGTGTTTGCTTGTTTGTTTGTTTCACAACAGAGTCTCACTATGTAACTCTGGTTATCCCAGAATTCTCTACATAGATCTGGCTAGCTTCAAACTTGCAAAGATCCACAGTGCTGGGATCAAAGACTTGCATGACACTGTGTTCAATTATGCTGGCCTTTTTAAAATAGGGGCAACCTAACCAAAGAACTGATCTTTAGCCCAGGCTCAGCACTAATCTCAAGGACGGTGCTCAATTTCTGGCTGGGCTGACCCTGGGCCTGCCGGTACCTCCTGCATTCAGGAATGCAGGCCCAAGCATCTAGAATTCCTTTTATCTCTCAAAGCTACTTGAACAAAAATGAAACTCTGACAGTGAGACCTTGTCTATAAAAAAAAAAAAAAATCCTGAGGACACCCCAGGATTTTCTGCACAGAATGCCTCTTCTGTTTCTGCGCCTGTGGAGATAGGATTTGGATATGGCATCCAATCTAGTCTTGAAGTCCTGAACTCAAGCCCTCTCCACTTCCCAGGTGGCCAGCTGGTATCTGCAGTCACCCCTGCCCCTGGCTTCCCATTGGTATTCTTGGATTGGGAGCTTAAACTCCCTTGCTTGTCTCCTAGGGGCCCCACCGAGGCATTCCTTCCACCGGTTTGGCATCCCTTGTTTCCTGAGCTGAGGGGTGTCCCAGACTCCACCGTGCCTGTTAGTCCTTTGAGGCCCTAGGTTTACCTCCCAGGCACTGGGTGTGGATGAGAGCTCTGCCATTGGCTTTGGAAAGAGAAAGCATCCGGCAATCCTAAAGGCCTTCTTTGATGATCCAGCTTCAGCTTGCTGTCTGAACCCACCTTGTTGTATCTACTCTTTGCCCTGAGGTATATCCTCAGAATATACCTCAGTAGTAGAGTGTTTGTCCTATGGTGTGAGGCCCTGGGTTCAGTCCTCAGAACTGAAGGAGGGAGGAGGAGGAGATTGGCTGTTAATTGCCAAGGATGGACTTGAACTCAAGCCCAGGCAGGCCTTGAACATGTGAACTCCCCTGTCACAGGTTTGGGGGTAGCCAGGATCTGTCCTAACTTAAAGCAAAAGAAAATGATGCAAAAGCACAGTTTGCTGTATGGGTGAAGGTTGGGTGGAAAATAATTAGGTAATGCAATAGTGACCTAGCTGGGAGGGAGGGGTAGGGAGGTGGAGAAGCCTCCTTTGGGGCGGGGCTAGAGAATCCCGTTTTAAAGGGGTGAGGTAAAACCTGTCTGACCAAAAAGAAACAACCCTATGCTCCTGGGCCAGATAGTTCTAGACTGAGGAACAGCCAGTGAGTGCAAAGGCCCCAAGGCAGGAACAAGTTTGGCATCTTGGAAAAGCAGTAAAGGCTCCAAGGAGACAGGGATGTCCTGAGCTTGAGGCAATGACACACAGAGGTCAGGCCTTGGGGTCTCCTGGGTCTGGTGAGGCTTCAGGCAAGGAGAAAGCCATGGAGCCCTGGAGAGAACCCATGATCTGATGATCTCTGCTTAAAAACGATTTGGCTGCTCTGCTAAAGAAAAAATGATTATAGGAGCCAAGGGGCTGCTGGTTTGGCCTCAGAGAAGAAAGACAAGGGCTTAGACCAGCTGGTGGAAGAAGCTGAATAGGTGTGGAAAGGGGGATTCATAGGGGTTTTTTTCTCTTTTTTTTTCAGTCTAGTTTAATTTTAGAAGCAAGATTTGTTGTTGTTAACATTTTGTTTGGTTTTGGTTTTTGGTGTTTTGGTTTTTGTTGTTGTTCTCTTCTTTTAAAAATTATTTACTTAATTTTATTTTATGAGCATTGGTATTTTGCTTGCCTGCATGTCTGTGTGAGGGTGTTAGATCCCCTGGAACCAGAATTACAGACAGTTGTGAGCTGCCATGTGGGTGCTGGGAATTGAACCTGGGTCCTCTGGAGGAGTAGCCAATGCTCTTAACTGCTAAGCCATCTCTCCAGCTCCAAAGGCAGGATTTCTTTCTTTCTTTCTTTCTTTCTTTCTTTCTTTCTTTCTTTCTTTCTTTCTCTCTTTCTTTCTTTAAGAAACTGGGTTTCTCTGTGTAGCTCTCCCTGGCTGTCTTGGAACTCACTCTGTAGAGCAGGCTGGCCTCAAACTCAGAAATCTGTCTGCCTCTGCCTCCCAAGTGCTGGGATTAAAGGCGTGTGCCACTACTGCCTGGCCAAGATTTCTAAGTATGGTTAAATATACATATACATACACATATATATATGAAGTGAAAGAATACAGATTTTCCTTTGTGCCTGGTGGGATGGTGGATATTCGGGAGGCAGAGAGGCAAGTAGATTTCTGAGTTCAAGACCAGCCTGTTTTATAGAGTTCCAGCCCAGCCATGGCTGCATAGAGACCCTGTCTCCAAAAAAAAGTTGTGTGTGTGCCTGTGTGTGCCTGGGGGGCTTTTCCTTTTTCTTCTCCCCAAAGCCAGTAACTATATCTACTTACACATCTTTCTAAATATATTCTTTACTTTTTATTAATTAATTAATTTAGTTTTTTGAGATAGTCTCACTGTATAGCTGTGGCTGGCCTAGAATTCACTATGTAAACTAGGTTGGCTTTGAACATACTTCTACCCGTCCCTCCATCTTGAACCGTCACATCAGGCCAGATGTACTGTTTAAAATAACAAATAAGAGGCATTCCTCTTTTTCTTCATAGAGTGATGTATATATATATCAGTGTGTCCATGTGCATTTTGCATTTTATACTTAACAAAACTATTATGAAGATTTTTTTGCATGCCAATATATGACACCTATAGCCCACTGTTATGAATTTCTAGTCTACATTCCATTCTAGATATTACTTCTTCAAAATTTATTATCTATTTGACAGATATTCGGTTTTTCCTTTTTTTTTTCTTTTTCTCCTCTCTGTTCTTTTTGAGACAGGATCTAACTATGTCGCTGTAGTTGGCTGGTCTGGAACCTGCTATGTAGACTAGGTTGGTCTTGAATTTACAGAGATCTGTGCCTCTGGTTCCTTCCCGAGTCTTGGGATTAAAGGTAAGTACTGCCATACCTAGCCCTCTACCTAACCCCTGGGTAGGTCTAGCCTCTGGGTAGGTCTGGATAGCTGTGAAAATGCTGGGTTAGATGGTATGTGTGCAATCCAGTGGAATTAGTGTACAGCACAGTTATACAGCATGCTATTAACCTAGCAGCGAAGTTCCCTTAGTCTCTTGTTTGATGCTCCTTCACTCGTCTCCTTTCCTGGATCACAAGCACAGTGCCTTGCTCAACACTCTTCTGAAGCCTTGTACTTATAACGAGAAGCCCTTGCTGTGGACTGGTTCCCAGTGTTTGCTCTGAGAATGCTGTCAGCTTGCTTCGAGCCTTTGTCATACTGTGCAGTTGTTTCGTTTCTCCCCTCCCAGGACTCAGAACAGTTCTTTTGGAGAGTATGGGCAGGTCCTGGGGATTGAACACGGGACCTTAAATAAGTGCTGGCAACCGCTGTGTCCTCCATGGCTTGGTCCTGAAACCTGACTGGGGTAATGAGGGAATGGAAAAAGGACAGACACTCAGACACACTTAGGGAGAAGCTGGGATCAGATAGGCTGTGCTTGCTGTAGGTGGTGGGCATGGGCCGTCTCAGGTTGCAGGCATCTGGGAGGAGAAAGCTGCCATTGCTAGCTTTTGCACACACTGCTCAATTGGTCACAAACCCTAGTATTTTGACCAGAGAAAAGCCTTGCCGCTCTTCTGTGCTGGCACTGGTTCAAGCTCATCATTCCTCCCTTCACTAGTGCAGTGGCTGCCATGCAGCAGGGCTCAATAAGCCCAAATGGAAATAATGAGCCCATGACTTTTCAGCCTGTGGCTCACAGAGAACCAAATATAAATTTGAAAGCAGGTTAAGCCAACAGAAGGCAATATGAAAGGGGGCTCTCAGCTGAAGATGGGAGAAAGGGGGACACCAGGTAATTATTAGCAGGGAGAACATTCAAGAGTTGCCCCTGCCGGGCGTGGTGGCATACGCCTTTAACCCCAGCAACTTGGGAGGCAGAGGCAGGCAGATTTCTGAGTTCGAGGCCAGCCTGGTCTACAGAGTGAGCTCCAG
>NW_022196911.1:94353464-94384690 GCF_008632895.1 Mastomys coucha | reverse complement strand
AAAAAAAAGAGTTGTCCCAAGAGACAGCACCCTGTCAAAAGACAACCCCCAACCCCACCCCAGGAGCGCTTGCTCAGTGGGTAAGGACCTGCTGCCAAGAGTGACCGCTTGAGTTTGGTCTCTGGGAGGGAAGTCCCAGAGGCTGACCTCTGACCTCAGCATACTGTGGTATGTGTATGCCCCGCCCCCTTCCACAGAAATAAAGAAAATGTAAAATTAATTGATTAATTGGCTAATTTAAAATAAATAAGGCCAAAATAACAACAAAGTGACTCATGCATCTGATTTTCTTTCCTTCATGATTCATAAATGGACTGCTCCCATTTCCTTAAATAGAACTCAGGCTCACACTAGTCTTAGAGGGACCCTGGGTCTTATAAGTGGAAACAAAGAAACAGAAGAAGAGAAAAAAACCCTGACTGGGAAGTGAGCAGGAGGAAACAGGACAAGGGAAAAGCAGCAGCCAGTCCCTGCTTAGTTCTTGTCCCCAGGATGAACCCAGGGCCCCTGTGCACTGTAAGCAAGATCTCTGCCTCTCACCTCTGAGATCTGCTTCCTTCTTGTAAGGATCAAAACAGAGAGAGTTCTTTACTAAGATGACTTAGGCCGACCCAGCCCGTCTGTTTTTAGTAGCAACTGGTCTTCTTTGGGATTTAACTTCTCTACATATTCAGTTTGATTTTATGTAGCATTTAGCATGAGCCACTCTGTGTTGTCTTGTTCTGGTTTCTCAGGACCTCATGCAGGTACTCAGATCAAACAATGTAAGTAGTAGATCAGCTGGAGAAAGATTGGAAATCTCCACTGAAATTGAAGGTAGGCAGACGTGTGTGGGATCCTGTGAGATGCTGGGGACCTGAACAATGTTCATGGAGCTCCAAAATAAGAACATGAATTTTATTTTGTTGGGTTTTATTCTCTTTAATTTTTTTATACCAACGTATTAATCTGTGTATGATGAGGGTTCCAGTATAGTACCGCATGTGTGTGGAGGTCAAAGGACAGCTTGTGGGCATTCATTCGCTCCTCTCACTGGTGACCCTTCTATCTCCACCTCCCAGGTGCTAGGATTATAGGCATGTGCCACTGCGTGGACTAAACAATAATATTTTGAAATGTATATAAATATAGCAATATTTTAATTATTAAGAGCAACTCAAATATATTACTTATGAATTATATTTAATGTGGAATTTACCACAATTGTAATGTCTTGTATAGAATAGGAACCTAAGAGGCAAGAGATGTAGTTCAGTAGTAGAGTGGCTGTCTTAAAAAATAGGTCTCATTTAGCCCAGGCTAGCCCTGACCTCTGTCTCATTGAGGTGAACTTTGAACCCCTAAGTTCACATTCCCCATGCTGAAATTACAGGTGTGTGCTACTATGCCTAGCTTCAAGCACAAGATTCCCAGAACAGAAAAAGAAAAAAAAAATGGAACCTAAAAATTTTAAAGGAGTCCTCTCTCCACTTAATTAGGTCAGCTAGAGAACTTTTCTCTATCGGGATTTGGTCCTTTCATCCTAATGCTCCCTAATGCTCCATCTTCAGATCAGGATCCTCACAAAAGATACATCCTCAGAATAAACACCAAAAAAAAAAAAAAAAAAAAAAAGGTAAAGGTCTGGCTGTAATATTAGGAGTTGATTGTGTGTTTCTCATCAGCTACTGGGGAACACGGTGCCTGATTTTTCATTTTAGTTTTGTTTGTTGTTGGACTGTTTTGTTTTGGGGAGTGTGTGTGTGTGTGTGTGTGTTGTTGTTGTTGTTGCTGTTGTCGTTGAGGCAGGGTCTCCCTAAGTAACCCTAGCTAGTCTGGTACTCAAACAGATCTATATGCTTCTGCCTTTTGGTTGCTGGGATTAAAGGTGTGTGTGACTCCACTTGGCTTGCTTTCTCATTTCAGTTTCCCAGAGTGAACTGAGGTAGACAATGCCTATACTCCCCGAATTTAGGAGGCAGAGGCAGAGGCAGGAAGATTCCAATTTGGAGACCACTCTGGGCTATACATTGAGACCTTATCTCCACAAAAACCAGTAATTTCCTCATCCCTATCAACTGGATGGTCAACTTCAAGGACAGTGTTTATGTTATAGTTAACTGGGAGAAGTGTCATTCACAGAAAATTCAGGGTGACTGATGTACCCTTGGGCTGCTCTCTTGGTGAATGAAGGCCTCATTCTTCCACACCTCGCCTTCTTAATCCTTAAGTTCTACCCCACAACTTCAAGATATAAAGGGAAAATGAACATGAATGAAAAGAACGGAAGGGGGCCAGGATTTAGCTTCACGACATCAAAGCTACAGAAAGATCTGGGTGCCGGTGGTTGGCAGAGAGATGGGAGTCATTAAAGCAACTGTCTGCGTCAAGGTATGTGCATACACATGCAATACCTGAAAAGCCAAGAAAAGTTTCTCCGATCTCCTGGAGCTGGATTTACAAGTGACCATCGGCTGCCAATTGTGGATGCTGGGAACTGAGCTCCAGTCCTCTGCAGGGAAAGAATGGTCTTTTTTTTTTTTTTTTTTTTTTTTTTTTTTTTTTTTTTGAGACAGGGTTTCTCTGTGTAGCCCTCCCTGGCTGTCCTGGAACTCACTCTGTAGACCAGGCTGGCCTCAAACTCAGAGATCTGCCTGCCTCTGCCTCCCAAGTGCTGGGATTAAAGGCATGCGCCACCACCGCCCGAGAATATATCTTTTTTTTTTTATAAGATTTATTTCATTTATTTTATGTGTATGAGTACACTGCAGCTGAACAGATGGTTGTGAGCTATCATGTGTGTGGCTGGTGGGAATTGAACTCAGGACCTCTCGCTCTGGCCCGTTCACTCCACCCTGCTCGCTCCAGCATAATTCACTGTAGCTGTCTTCAGATGCACCAGAAGAGGGCATCAGATCTCATTACTGGTGGTTGTGAGCCACCGTGTGGTTGCTGGGATCCGAACTCAGGACCTTTGGAAGAGCAGTCAGTGCTCTTACCCACTGAGCCATCTCGACAGCCAGAGAATGTATTTCTTATGTATTATTATTGTTGTTGTGCATATGTGTGTGCGCGTGTGTGTGCTACAACACACCAGATGTCAGAGGGCAACTCTGTGGAGTTGGCTCTCTCCTCCCACCTTTATGTGACTTCTGGGGATCCAATTCAGTGAAGAGCCTTCACACATGGCTGGCCCACCCAGACAGTTTTAAGTTGTTCATTCACTAAAAATAGAAAAAGAGAAAGAAAAGAAAAGAAAGAAAAAAGGAAAGAGCTCTCAAAGCGTCTCACATGGAAACCAAAGCTCTACGTTAGTGCCAAAGGTCAAGAGGACAGGAAAGGATTCCATCCCATAAGGGAGAAACAAGCCGCTGCCCTGCGTATTATCCTTCCAGTGTTAACAATCGTCATTAAAAGGCATCCTTTAATTAGTAACCGAAAAACAAGCAAAAGCAAGAGGGCCAAAGCAGACAAGGACAGGAGACTGGAGAGACACGGACCTTTAAAGTGTGTCTGGAGCAAAGTGGAGACCAGCAGGCCAGGCCATGCTGAGTTGAGGAGTTAGTAAAGAACTGTAAGCAAGAAAGTGATTGGTCAAACCTGGATTTTAGAAAGTGGACCCTGCCAGGCGGTGGTGGCACATGCCTTTAATCCCAGCACTTGGGAGGCAGAGGCAGGCGGATTTCTGAGTTCGAGGCCAGCCTGGTCTACAGAGTGAGTTCCAGGACAGCCAAGGCTACACAGAGAAACCCTGTCTCGAAAAAAAAAACAAAAAAAAAAAACAAACAAAAAGAAGAAAGTGGACCCTGGTTAGTTTGGGGTTTTGTTGTCGTTCATTTTTGTGTTTGTGTCGGGTTGACACAAGCTAGGGTCATCTGGGCAACGGGTACCTCAGTTAAGAAAATAAAGACTTCCTTCAGAGTGGCCTGTAGGCCAGCCTATAGGGGACACACTCTTGATTAATAATTGATATGGGAGGATCCATACCACTGTGGGCGGTGCCAACCCTGAGCAAGTGGTCCTGGATGCTGTGAAGAGACTAAGCCAGTAGGCAGCACTCCTTGGGGCCTCCGCTTCCGTTCTTACCTCCAAGCTCCTGCCCTGGCTTCCCTCAATGATGGCCTGTGATGGGTGACATACTTTAGGTCATGGTCCTTATCACAGTAATAGGAAGCTAAATAGGGAGAGAAATGCCTACTGGAGGCGACCAGAGAGACAAAGACACCTGGTAAGAAGTTCTGCAGCTCCTGCCATGCAGTGGTGGCGCACGCCTTTAATCCCAGCATTTGGGAGGCAGAGGCAGGCGGATTTCTGAGTTCGAGGCCAGCCCGGTCTACAGAGTGAGTTCCAGGATAGCCAGGGCTACACGGAGAAACCCTGTCTCGAAAAAAATCAAAACAACAACAAAAAAAGAAGTTCTGCAGCTTTTTTTTTTTTTGGGGGGGGGGGGGTCGAGACAGGGTTTCTCTGTGTAGCCCTGGCTGTCCTGGAACTCACTCTGTAGACCAGTCTGTCCTCGAACTCAGAAATCCGCCTGCCTCTGCCTCCCAAGTGCTGGGATTAAAGGCGTGCGCCACCACCACCCGGCTCTTTTAACAGCAGCATCTTTAACCAAATGGGGAGAAGTGGAGTTCCAAGAACATCTGGAAACTGGAATCTAAGAAAGGGGATGACAGAAAGGCGTCCGCTTGAAACAGAGATCGTGGAAAAGAGAGGGAGAAAACACACTTAATTTACACCTAGACGCAAACCGCCCCTTCTCCTTGAATGCAGTATATTTAAAAGAAGAGATAGCTGATTAAAGGTGGGGTACCCGCCCACTGAATCCGGGAACTTTTATTTAAAGTGGGCGGGCGTCAGTGGAGGGTGCGCCGATGAACACAGGTACTTCCGGTTGTTACGGAAGTGGGACTTCGTACACTACAAAGCTCCTCCCTCAGCGGCCGCGCAGAGTGACAGGATGGCCGAGCGAACGACACCGCTGCTGCTGCTAACCTTGGCAGTGGGGATCGCCGGGGGTTCCCAGGGCGACCGCGAGCCCGTGTACCGCGACTGTGTGCTCCGGTGCGAGGAACGGAACTGTTCAGGAGACGCACTAAGGCACTTCCGCTCCCGCCAGCCAATCTACATGAGCCTAGCTGGTAAGCCCCACCTACCCGTGAAAGCCCCGCCCGTTGGTTTTAGCCCCGCCTACTGTGCCCTGTTGTGCTGCAACTCAGAACCTCAGTTTCCCTCAGCGTTCTCTTCTGAGTGTTAATGTCTAGAGCTTCCTGAGTGTGTGTGGAGGGGTGGGAGGGTGGGGGAGTATTGCGTCAGCCTGCCCACCTTTCTAGAGGCTTCATTTCATTTATTCAAACCACTACTTGCTAAATACAAAGAAGACCTGAAATAACCCAGGAGGCAGACCAGGATCCTGCCCTCCTGGACTTATAGTCCCCAAGTAGGTGAATATTAGCCTTCTCCAAGACAGAAGGGTTTGAGACCTAACGGACCCATAGATTAAGCACTATATACATTTGGAAGTGAAAGGAATGGAGTCCACTTCAGTGGGTGGAGGCAGGGATCAACCACAGAACAATTTAAACAGGACGGAATTGATGTCAACCAACATATTTAGCACCCACGTTTGACAGGTGTCACAGCAGGTCATCTGGCTTTCACAACCCCATCAGATACCTTCCCTAATCCATTTTAAAGATGGGAACACTTAGAGAGATTAAGTACCTTGCCCAAGGTCACACTGTCTGTAAAGTGGTAAAGCAGAGTTCCCAGTTCTGTCCTGTTTGACCAACAGCTCATCCTCATCAATACCCCCTTTCCATTCCAGACAGAGGCAACAGAGAGCTTGGAGGTCCTAGGAGGATTTGGGTACACACAACATCTTGGTTTACCCAGAGAGCAGGGAGCAGGAAGATTAGTGGCAATGAGGGAACAAAGACAACTGGGAACCTGAGGAGTTGGGTGAAGGGTCTGAGCAGGATTTTCACAGGAGGTAGGAAGGCACCAAGGACCCCTCCCTGGGTTCAGAATGGGACAAGTATGAACCCAAGTCTCCAAGAGGGGCATGCCAGATCCCAAGAGCTTGGATCAAGGGAGAAAAAACTATTCTCTTTGCTCCCACCACTCTAATATTCTCATTCTCTCTCTCTGTCTCTCTCTCTGTCTCTCTCTGTCTCTCTCTCTCTCTCTTTCTCTCTCTCTCTCTCTGTCTCTCTCTGTCTCTCTCTGTCTCTCTGTGTGTCTCTCTCTGTCTCTCTCTCTGTCTCTCTCTCTCTGTCTCTCTCTCTGTCTCTCTCTCTCTCTGTGTGTGTATGTGTGTGTTTACACCCACCCTCTCCCACCCTCTCTCTCTTCTCTGTTCAGATGGGAAGTAAGATTTTGAGATTTCCTCTGGTTCTGTCCAGCCTTCAGGTCAGGTCCTTTTGGCCTCCATTCTTACCTGGGCTCCATCAGTGGCTTATGCCTCCCTAAGCTGGGACATACCTGTAGTCCTGTTTGTCTGTTTCAGGCTGGACTTGTCGGGACGACTGCAAGTATGAGTGTATGTGGTTCACTGTTGGCCTCTACCTTCAGGAGGGTCACAGAGTGCCTCAGTTCCATGGCAAGGTGAGTCAGAGGGTCAGGGAAGGTACATGGTGGTCCTTCAGCCCCAAGCTGATCCATGCTGTCCCAGTAGCCTGAGGTACGGTGTCACAGGGAGGGAGAGATAGGACAGGTACTTGTGCTCAGAATTTCTCGCTTTTGCCATGATGCCAGTGTGTCTTGCTTCTGAATTTGGAGGAATAAGATCTGTGTCTCAAGCCAAGTGTGATGGCACACACCTTTAGTGCCAGCACTTGAGAGGCAGAGGCATGTGGCTCTCTGTGAATTTAAGGCCCACCTTAGTCTGTGCAGCCAAGGCTTCATAGTGAGCCCCTCTGTCCAAAAAACAAACCCACAATCAGAAAGATCTGCATCCCCTCGCAGTAGTGCCGAGCTTCTCAGGACCCACCTGATCCTGACTAAGGTGTTTCTCTCCCTGATCTCCAATCAGAGTCTAGATCATCAGAAATACCCTTCAGATTCCCCAGCTTCTCTGTGCCCTTTGACCCACTGTTACCTCATTTTGGCCTGTGAGGGTGGCAGGAACTGGTCACCCTAGTTTACCATAAAACAATCAGGCACCTGGAGGACGATGGCCATCGGGTGAGGAGGGATGGGACCTAGATCTGGACGGCAGGTCTGTATGGTTTCACCTTGTGTGTCTGCTGTCCCCCAGTGTCAGGCTCCCGTGGCAGTGCCTACCAGCCAAGGAAAGACTCTCATCTTAACCAGGGACTTCTGGAGACATACCCATTAACTTGACAGAACTTGAAATCCCGAGCTGAGGAACCAGCTGGCATGCTGTTAATGCAGCTGTGATGAAGAGGTGGGCCCGCTGGTTCGGGGCCACCTCTCCTCACTGCCCTCCTTATGCTCCTTTTATGCTCCTTTTTCAGTGGCCCTTCTCCCGGTTCCTGTTCATCCAAGAGCCAGCTTCTGCTGTGGCCTCGCTCCTCAATGGCCTGGCCAGCCTGGTGATGCTCTGCCGCTATCGTGCCTCTGTGCCAGCCTCCTCCCCCATGTACCATACCTGCATGGCCTTCGCTTGGGTAGGTAGCCTGCCAGGACACTCTGTACCCTGCTCTGTATGGGAGAGCCCTTCCATCCCCGGTGATGGGCTTCTAGCAACCAGCTTCTCTCTTTTCCAGAGCTAAAGTGTGTGGTAGTCAAGCATGGCAGAAACAGAAGATGCAGCAGCAGGCTTCTAGTAGAGAGCCAGACCAGTGTTCTCTTGAAGGAGGGAGGGAGGACACATGTTATTCTTGTCCTCTTAAATGAAGAAGCTTAGAGCTCTGTGAGTTGGTTTACTAACAGGGATGGGAAGTGGCTAGTAGGGAGCATGCTTGGAGGGCTAGTCTTTCCAAGACCCCTCTGGAGGATTAATATGACTTTTATTCTGGCCTAGAGCTCTTATGAGAACTCAGCCTGGTCCTGAGAACCCAGGTGGGTCCATCTGAGTAGAAAAGACCACTTAGCCTTACCAGTATGGCTGGTCTGAGGAACTAGAATCCATGGCCTGGGAACCATTGAAGAAATGTGGTCTTGGGTGCAGAGGGGCACCTCGTGATAGGAAGGACGTGCAATGGATGTCTGTCAGGGCTTCTATAGTAGGCCATAAAGGGAGAAAATTCCCACTCACCCACCTTCTTGCCATAAGAGCCTCCATTGTGTCCACTGGACACCTGGTGTATGACAAGCACTTTGCTGGGTGCTGGAGGCCCTCAAACACGTGAAAACACACAGTTCCTTGCCCTCTGGGACTACTCTCAGAAACCGTGGATTGGATGTCAAAGTACAGCCTTGAAGAAAGCACAGCAGAGGGGGGAGCTGCAGGGCACGTGATGGGGACCAGCCTACAGGGCAACAGAGGGAGGGCCTCCCTGGCTCGAGACAGGCATGAGGAGTTGAAGGTGTCAGGGTAAATACGAGGAGAGCAGTGGAAACTTCTAGACAAAACCAGAAAGTGTAAAACCAACCGAGGGTTAAGGGCATCTGTAGGCCAGAAAGGTCAAGAGCCACAGGACGGGACAAGCAAGAGAGCAGGCTGTTCCTGGGTCTAGTGGTTGGAGGACTCTGAGCATAGCTGATGGCGAAGTGGGCTGAGACGCACAGGCTGGCCTGACAAGGCGGATGGGCGTGGAGGGAGGTGATAGACCTAGTATTTGCCCTTCAGTGATAGTAATAACTGTTAAGGGCTTTGGGATAACAGCAAAGAGAAAAGAGAAGAAAAAAAAATTACGAATTTGGGACAGTTGGGCAGAATGACCATGATGTAATCCCAGCACTCAGGGGGCAGAGGCAGGAGGATCTCTATGAGTTCAAGGCCAGCCTAGTCTACAAATCGAGTTCCAGGAAAGCCAGGGTTGTTACATGGAGAAACTCTGTCTCAAAAAACAAAAACAAAAGCCGGGCGGTGGTGGCTCACACCTTTAATCCCAGCACTTGGGAGGCAGAGGCAGGTGCCTCTCAGCACTTCTGAGTTCGAGGCCAGCCTGGTCCACAGAGTGAGTTCCAGGACAGCCAGGGATACACAGAGAAACCCTGTCTCAAAAAACCAAAACCAAACCAAAACAAAACAAAACAAAAAAACAAAAACAAATTTAAATTTGAAAGTAAGAGTTATAGCTGGATGCGGTGGCTCATGCCTGCAATCCCAGAACCTGAGAGGGGGAGGCAGGCATGAGTCCAAAGCTAACCTGGGCTACATAGTAGATTCTAGAGCATCAAGTGCTACTGAGAAAGAACGCATGCATGTAGTACCGGGCTTATCCTCAGCTCTTGACCAGCATGTCCTTGTGGGATCCTCGTCATGTACCTATGCTCTCTGAGTAAGACTCAGACACACGGGGCTTAGACCCCAGACGACAGCTAACAAGTCAGCAGGTAGAGGAGACAGGGCTAGCCTCTAGCACCAGACCACTGGGCTCCAGGGCCTGAGTGTTCTCTGGGATGAACACTGGCGGAGCATTTGCTAAAGGCAGAATCATATTTTGCATTTGTGTAGCTGGGGATTCCAGTGCAAAGCCCGCTCGTAGGCCCGGTCGGCCTAGGAAGCAGGTCATAGACACACCAGGGAAGCTCAGAAAAGCCTTAGAGCTGGAAAGTAGGGCACAGGTCCTCTAGCTAAACTTATTGGGACCCTTTCTTGCCTTTATAAGGTCTTCTAGAGACACAGGGACACAGAGTCCACTGATTGGATGATTTAGGTTTTGTTTTGCTGAGACAGTCTCGCTGTTTAGCCCAGGTTAGCCCTTGATGTTCACTCTCCCTGCCTCTGGGCAGCTGGACATTGCTGTAGTAGGCAGGTACCACAGCATGTATTCTAGGCTGGGTTTCACACTTGCCATTGAGCCTGTGTTTCTGCTTGGAGGGTGTGGAGGTGGACTTTATCCTGGGCTGGGTCTTCTGGCATAAGTGTGGCTCTCATTTGTGCTGGGCTGTGGATGGGAAGGGCCCCTTGCCAGCTCAAGGTCCTGCCTTTTCTCTGATAACTTTATCCCTTAGTGACTCTGTGAAACTTCAGCAGAAGAAGGGGGGCCCCTGCCATGCCGGTTAGACCCAGGTTTGGCTGCACAGGTACCAGGAAGGGCTGTGGAGCCTGCCAGAGTTCTACATGCTGTGGCCCTTTGACGTCATGGAATGGGGGGCCAGAGGGCCACCTCTGCCAAAGCTAGGAGGCCAAACCAATTCCCCACCTTTATCTCGCAGGGAAAGGTCCTCAGATGTAGATGCGAGATGAGGCTCCAGGCACTGACCGTACCACCTCTCTAGAGGGAAGAACAAGAGAAGAGATAGGCTGAAATGATAGCAGGATAGGGGCTAGCCTTCAGGAAGGACTTCCCAACTGTCAGACAAAAAAAAAATCTAGTGAAACAAACAAGGTTAGGAAATGAGAAACGTTTTAAAAATATTGATTGATTGATGTGTGTATGTAGGCATGCAGTGATCATGCTGTGGCTCACGTTAGACTGTAAGATTATTATTATGTTATTGACTCTCTCCTATCATGTAGGTCCTAGGGTTTGAGCCCAGTCAGGCTTAGTACTTCACCCAAAATGCCTCAGTAGCCCAGGAATCCTTCTTTGATGAAGGGAAAAGAGCCCCGCCTCCCCTTGGAGGGAGCCCAAGGCAGTCTTGCTCTGCTCTGCTTGACTGTGGCCCTTGTGGCCCCGAGGAGACACAGACATCATATTTAACATTCTGCCTCCCTCACTTCTGAGACACCAAGCTATTTAAAGATCCACTTGTCCCCACCGTGATGGTGTCAATGACAGCCCGGAGCACTGGGGCTTAACACTGGGGTCAAATTCCTGACAGAGCTGGCTCACTTGGCATCCAACCAGTTTCACGGCTGTGGTATTTTTGTCTGTTTTTGTATTTGCCAGCAAACTAAAACAGCCAGCCCCCTGCCTCCCCGCACCCGTCTCCTATCCCCTCACCCCACCTCCGACACCCACCCGCTGCCACCCTGGCCCGTGTCCCCCATTCTCATTGTTTACACATGATTCTCACCTCCCCTGTGGTCCCTCCCACCACACTGGGCACAACTGAGGAGTATAGAACAGTTGTGTATGTGTGGGGGGTTCCCCTCCCTTCCCTGTCCATCTGTCCTCTGTTTGTGTCTGACTATAAGCTCTGAGGAGAAGCAACACCTGCTGGGACCATACTGATGGGACAGTGGAGCCATGCTCATGGGACAGTGGCTGGGGAACATGAAAACCAGCTCTTCCCATAATTTACACCATGGGAGCCGGGGCCCCTAGAGTTCTGTGGTGTAATCTTGAATTTGGTGGCCCTTGAGGAAAAAGAAATGAAGGAACATGGTGGGGTCAGCCTGGTGGATGTGATGGAGAAAACCTAGGTTCATGGGTCACCTGTGTGTGTACCAGGCAGCAGCAGTAAAAACCATGGGTGGTGGGAAACTGAGGCAGATCAGGTAAATGCGTTGCCAGGGGACATACAGGAAATGCTGTGCTGCAGTTAGAGCATAAAGCCCCAGGTTTGGCTTCAGGGCCTGCTTTCTTAGCAACACTGCCTTTGAGTGCAAGGAAAGTATCAGAAAGACACCATTGTTCATGGGACACTCCGAGAGAAGAGGGGGAGAGAGAGAGAAAGAGAGAGAGAGAGAGAGAGAGAGAGAGAGAGAGAGAGAGAGAGAGAGAGAGAGAGAGAGAGAGAGAGAGAGAGATCCCAGGGGTGTAGAGTCCAGGCTTCAGGTAGGACTCAATAAGTAGAAGGCCCCTGGGAGACATGCAAATAAGGAACCCAGCAGCCCCCACTGTCTGTGTTGCTCAGGCCTGGCCCAGCACACCTCTATCCTCTTCTTCCAGTGTTCCAACTGCCACTTAGATCAGCCCTCTTGTCACCTCCCCCTTCCTGCTGTGGGTGACAAGGACTCCTGGCTGGCTGCCAGTGCCTGCTGCCTTCCCCTCCTCCCTCCCACACTGGTTCCAGGGCCACCATCCTCCCTAAGATATCCCTGCACCTGGTCTGCCTGGTCCTTGTGATTACTTGAGCCCTGTCTCCAGCCCAGGGTCACCCCTCTCCTCACACTGACAGATCTCACTATTGGCCTTGTATAGAGAGGAGGTGAGGGCCACTCAGGCCTGCCCCAGTTGAAGAGAGAGGGCTTAGACTTGTTCTGAACTTAAGGGTCACAACCTGTGTCCCAAGCCAGATTTGGCTACTCATCCCTAATAAACCAATTTAAAAAGCCAGACTAATAGTGGAAAACCACAAAAGCAGGTATGTGGCCACATCAGGAAGTCCACTTATTAAGAATGAGTGGCTGAACCTGGCGTGGGACACAGGCTGTGACCTCCCCTCTCAGACTCGGTACCAGGCTAAGAGGCACAACCAGGTACCCACAGGAAATGTAAAGCTGCCCTCTAAGCCTGAGGAAAGAGCCAGAAGAGGCCTGCCCACGATGAGATGCACCCCAGAGCCTTCTGAAGGCTTCAGAGGCCATTCTTCAGGTAGCCTTCTGTAAGTAGAAGCCACTGTGAGGGACTAGCTGGCAGAGATAAGCCAGGCTCAGCAGTGGGTGGGGACAGAGTTCCCAGAGCCAGAGAGACCAGCATCAGGGAACCTGCCTGGCTCCAAGCCCTGCCCTCTGTGTTACCCTCAGCTCTTAGCAATCACAGGAGTTTGGCTATGTCTCATCCTCCTATCATGGGATCCTCCAGACTGGCTTCCTGGCCTGCTCCTGTGTCCCCTGACCGGCCACTTGTTGTGGTACCTAAGTGGGCAGCTCCTACAGGAGGTGTCTTCTACAGGCCTGTCTCTGCCCACTCTCCCAGGTACGGCAGGCCGAGCCCTGCTCTTCCCTTTGTGACTGGCTGCCACCGATTTGATTTCTCAGTGTCTGGTGTGTGTCTCCACCCTAGCTCCCTCTTCTCTCAGTAACTGGGGCCTTTGCTGGGAACGGGTCTTGAAGAAAGCACCAGCATGCGGACTCCCGCAATACGGTGCATTTGAAAGTCTTGTTCACTGCCCTGTTCTGGGAAGAGGGCCCCCGGCATTCCCCTAGGCCGTTCTGCTATTCCGCTCCTGCTCCTCCCAAAGCTCTAGAGCAGCAGCTACTGGCTTAGCGGGTTAGGCTGGCCTGGCAGGGAGGAAGCCTGGCTAGGTTGGCCACTGTCTTCCTCAGAAGCTCCCAGGGGATCTGCTTCATCTCCCTCCCTGGATTGCTGTTCCTCCTGACACACCCCAAGCCAGCTCAAGTCCCCCCACCCCACCCACCTCATTCCCGCCCGCCCCCAGAAGCTGAGGTCACAGGCTCCCCTGGGCTGGGGTGGGGTTGTCATCACCTGGCAGTGGGGGAGGAGGCAGGGCCCTGGGGGCTGTTGTCTTAGAGATTGGGTAATTTGGGAACTCGAGTCTGCCAGGACTGGTTCCCTGGCCAGGCCAGAACCTGTGGAAGCTGCTCTTTTGGCCTGGGGGATTTGGGTGGTAGTTTCCAGTTGGTGGGAAATCCTCCTGAGGGGACTGGGTAAGGTTGGAAGTGAGTCCTCTGCTTGTTCAATGGAATCTCAGGGCACAGGAAACACTCTCTTACAGAGCTCCATAAGTCTCCCTCCACCTCGGGCAGCCTGCTGACTGGCCTCTCCTTCCTCAGGTGTCTCTCAATGCTTGGTTCTGGTCCACAGTCTTCCATACCAGGGACACTGACCTCACCGAGGTGAGCGCCTCCTAGCCCCCTGCATGGGACAGTTCCAGAGGAGCCCAGGAGAGGGCAGGGCAGGCTCCACAGAGTGAAGGCAGTTCCATCCACAGAGCTTGCATCTCTGCAGAGCCTCGGCTCTGCCTGGCATCCCAAACCAGGCAGTGCATGGAGCCATACCTGGACCTTGCCAGGAGAATTTTGTCATTGGGTTTCTGACCCATAAGGCCACCTAGTGGGATTGGGGAGGGGGGATGAAGTCATTTTCCCAGGGTGACCCAGCTAGTGTGATCACAATTGCAGTCCATGTCTGTCACATCCCAAATGACATTTTGAGTCCATGGTGTGCTCTCCTAGCAAGGGCCCTCTCAATGCCATGAACGCTGAGACATTCTAAGTGTTCTGTAATGTGGACACAGTGAAACAGCCATAGGCAAAGGGGCTCTGTCCCCTTCCAACCTCATCCCCCTGGGGCTCCTCTGTGGGCCCAGGTCTGTTGTCTCACCTGGCCCCATGGGTTCTCCCACCCTCAGAAGATGGACTACTTCTGCGCTTCAGCTGTCATCCTGCATTCTGTTTACCTGTGCTGTGTCAGGTGAGCACCTGGGGCTAGGACAGAGAGGGGACTTCCCAGGCCCTTCTCCCGTTTCTACAGGCCTGACGACCCGGGTGGGGATACCTGAGAGAGAGAGACCTGGCTTCTCTGGGAGCTGTGACCCTTGGTTTCTCTGAAACAGCTAGCTTGGTGGGCTAGGGTGAGGACAGTGGCTTTGGAGAGCCCTCCACCCTTTGGGTGAGGAAGTAGTTGAAGGAGCACAGCTCTGAGGACAGCCAGCCATACTCTGAGTTGTGCTGGGTGCCTGGACAGGACCGTAGGACTGCAGCACCCATCTGTGGCCAGTGCCTTCGGCACCCTGCTGCTGCTGCTGCTGACGGGACACATCTCCTACCTGAGCCTTGTCCATTTTGACTACGGCTACAACATGATGGCCAATGTGGCTATAGGTAAGCTCATGCAGAGAGCTGTGGTCAGGCACGGGGTGGATTCGTGGGGGGTGAGGGTGGGATTCTGGAGAGCAGGGAGAAACTGAGATGGGAGGTTGGGGTTGGGGAGAGTCGGAGGAGGGCAGCCACAGTCTAGGGGAGATCCCGTGAGTAAGCCTGTCCTGCTCCTGACCCCCAGGCCTGGTGAACCTGGCGTGGTGGCTGGTCTGGTGCCTACGGAACCGCCGGCGCCTCCCTCACACCCGCAGGTGTATGGTGGTGGTGCTGCTGCTGCAGGGGCTATCCCTGCTGGAACTGCTTGACTTCCCGCCCCTCTTCTGGGTCCTGGATGCCCATGCCATCTGGCACATCAGCACCATCCCCGTCCACACCCTCTTTTTCAGGTCAGTGCTCCGCCCAGCTTCGGGATTTCCTTTTCTCTGCCCTTCTTTGCCTGTTCCTAAGACAGGCTGGGACTCCCCGTACCCACTTGGCCCTCCTACTCGCCTGCTGTCCCCCCCACCCTCTGGGACACCTTCTCAGAACTGGGTGACTGCCTCAGTGGGCTCATCTTTACACCCACAGATTTCTGGAAGATGACAGCTTGTACCTACTGAAGGAATCTGGAGCCATCTTCAAGCTGGACTAAAGAGGCTGGGAGAGGGTGGATCCGCCTCGTCCCTGAGGCCTCTCCCTTCTCCCTCTTGAGATGACTGGCTTTTCTCCTTTTAGCTTCTTGAACTTGACCATGTGGGGTTTGAACCTGGAATCCTGTAGCCACCTGGTCCTTGCTGGCCCTCACACGGAACCTGTCTTGGGAGCGGCCTCCTCACATCAGGGACAGGGGACTAGGCAGCTGTCTGGTGCCTGGGGCTGAACTGAGACCAAGTTTTGCGGTCTACAGAGAGGAGGACTCCCTTTGTATCCTCAACCCCTCCCTTTCCACATCACTCACCCCTATAGTGCCACCCCATACCTCCACTTAACCCCCAAAGCACACCCGCAGGCCTTTGGAGTTCATTGGGATCTCTTTTTGCCAGGGCACCACTAGGTGGCACTGGATGCTTGTTCATCAGCTGCCCAAGTTTCTCTCTGGGTCTGAGGAACTGGGCTGCTGGCCAGTTCCTCCGAGATTTCTACCCTGCCTCCCGCTACCAGCAAGACTTGCCTTCAGGGCCAGGACCCCAGAAAGCTCAGGATCAGAACCTAGTCCACCGCTCTGGCTGGGATTGGACACATTGACACATAGAGGGATAAGCCAGTAAGCAGAGATGACCACGTAGTCAGTGAGCTGGGGGATTGTGGGTCTTCACTTAGAATGTACAGTGTGGGTGTGTGTCCAGGGGACAAGTGGCTGAGGGTGGTTTGGGGAAGGTATGCGTAAGAGATGAACGTGCACAGGATACGCTGTTAAGAGGCAGAAGCAGAACGGGGGAATCGAGTCATTGACAAGTCACTAGAGCTCCAAGCCTGCCCCAGGCCCCAAGGCCATCCAGCTGCTGGTGTATGCACATGATCTGATAGACTTTGGGATGCTGGGTGTGAGTATGGGTCCCTGCCCAGTGCCCCTTTACACTCCACGTAAATCACATACCTCCTTCCACATGTCTTGAGAGCACCCTGCAGAACTAGCCCCTGGAAGGTCGGGGGTAGGGGGAAGTGCCCCTTTACACTCCACTTAAATCACATACCTCCTTCCACATGTCTTGAGAGCACCCTGCAGAACTAGCCCCTGGAAGCGGGGGAGGAGAGGGAAGTGCCCACTCCTACCCCCTGGTTGTTTATATTGCTCTCCCACTCTGTTCCCTTTGTCAGAGCTGGACTCTCCTAGGGCAATCCCAGGGCAAGCAGGGCCCATCCAGCCTGTATCCTGAACCAACCCATCAGGAAGGCCGCCTGCAGTTGAGCCCTGCCTCTTTGTCCTCTGCCCCCTCTTTGTCGGGGGAGGATAGCCATGCCAGGGCTCCAGCTCAGGTACTTGGGCAGCCTACTAGGGTTTTGGTTTTTGGTTTGTTTTGGTTTGTTTTTATACTAAGAACAATTTTAAGGCCGGAGGCAGGAAAGGATGTGCTCAATAAAGCAACTCCTGGCCTCACTCACCCTGACTCTGCTTCTCTATGTGCATGAGGTGGACTGGAGGGAAGGAGGCATCCCTGGCCAGTGGAGAGCCTGGGCACACAGAGTGAGGGTCCAGGCATGGAGCCGAGCAGAGCTGGAGCGCAGGGGCTCGAGTCAGGGCTGGTATTGGCTCTTGCCTTCTTGGGTCTCGGCCTGTATTTGCATCCGGATCTTAACACCTTCCACTTCTTCACTTCAGCCTTTGACTCTCCAGCCTTGGCTCTTACCCAGGCTCCCTGAGCTTCACCTGGGGACAAACTGGAGGGACCTGCTACCCAGCTGGGGCTGGGTAACAAGCCACTAGAGCCACACAAGCGCCTGGCACGCAGCGGGTGCTGCGAGGCCTCCTGAACGTGGCCTTCCTGGGGTGGGGTGGGGGGAATGGGTGGTATAGAAAGCAGCCTTCATGGAGGCTTCTAGGGAGAAAAGAAAAGCTAGGCTTGGTTCCTCCAAACCTCGGAGGCCTTGGCATAGTCCTTGCTTCCAGAAGTGCCACAACCCACACAGACACCATAGGGAACTCTTGCTTTATTAGGTGCTACTTCAGGTTATAAGGAGTTTGGGAGGCACTGGGCACCTGGCACATGGGCCCCTCACACCTGCACCTCCATTTTCTGGGCCCAGGCAAAGAAGACGCCCTTGACATCGTCTACACCCGTGCGGAGGTGGGCAGGCATGATGTAGGTTCGAAAGTCTCGGACCTCGTAACCACCAAGAACCAGGGCCTCCCTCACCTCCTCCTCCGACACGGGCACTACAGATAGGCTGGCCTCCCCAGCAAGGTACCACGACTCCTCCAGGGCCCCGATAAGGAGGAGATGACCCCCGGGCCTCAGCAGGGTCGTGATATGATGCAAAGCCCGCTGGAAGCTAGCAAGATCTGGGCTCACAGCCTCCAGGCAGAAGGCAGAGACCAAGGCATCTGCAGGCAGCGGGGCCAGGCTCGAAGTGCCCAAGGGCTGGGGCTTGTGCACATCAATGGGCAAGACTCGCTTCACCCTCTCTCGAAGCTGGCGTTCTTTCTCCTGCCAGGACTCACTGTACAGGGGGCACAAGGCGGGGCTCAGGACTAGTCCAGAGGCTCAGTCCTTTGCAGCCCTCCACCCACCCACCCACCCATCCACCTCTCCACATGAAGCTCCCAGCCCAGCTCTCACCCTTTGTCCTCAATGAGGCAGGCATGCTGGCTATACACACTCCAGTCAAAGGCTCCCGGTTCCTCTCGAAGCCAGAGTCCCAGCTCCTGCCGGTTGACCTCCAAGAAGTCTGTCATGGTGATGTCCTCAAAGTGGGCACAGGCACTAAGCAGCTGGTATATGGTGGGGCCTGAGCCAATGTCAATGAGGACCCGTCCAGACACCTCACCTGGTAGAACAGAGGAGGGGATAACAGGTGGCTCCTGCCTCAGTCCCACCCCCATGCTCTCCCTAGCACTTCTTCAGGGTAGTGTCTGGAGCAAGTGTTGTGCTGACAGGACTCCTCTGACTCGGGTTCCACCACTCAGAAATTAGCTCTAGTTACGATTTAGTGGGGGAGATCCCTAGGCATCAAGGAATGGAACCTCTTCAACCCCTCTCCCTCTCCCGTTCCCATCTGTCTTTCAGTTTTAAGCATCCTCCCCTTGTAAGAAAAGGACTCTAAATTGTCTAGTCAGTCTTCCAATCCCGGGCCTCAAGTGGTCCTCCAAGCCTCAGCATCCCTATAGGCCGGCTCCTGTTTGTGCCTGCTAGACATCTTTCCCCGTGACTCCTGCTCTCATGCCTCCGTTTCCAGTGCTCACCGGTGGCAAAGACTTGTGCCATGCAGCGCAGCTTCCAAGGTCCGACGCCCTCAGGGTTGCTCAGGTCTCCACGAGGAGGTGCATAGTTGTTGCGAAGGTAGGCGCGGGGCTCGAAGCGCTGGTAAGCCAAGGCGACAGCCGCCTGGCCAGGGTCGGAGTCAGGGTCCATCCCTGCAGCGTGCTTCGGGTCTGAGCCACGGTTCATGCTTCTGTTGGGGCCTCCTATCTATCCCCCTGCTAACCTCCCCATCCTTTTATCTACCACTGCCGCCCCCCCCCCGCCCGGACCCTTCCATCACAGGGGCGGGTGGCTGCTGAGGGATGAGGCGCCTGAGGCCACCACATCTCTGTCACTCCATCCATCTCAGTTAGTGTCTGAGCAACAGACGCGCGGGGGCGTGGGGGGGGTGCCCTTTAGAACATAGCGCCCACCCCACCCTTGCTTTACACTTACTCGACAACCCTCCACCCTTCCCGGCCCCTCATTGCTCCAGGGTTGCCCTACACTCCCAGCCTCAGTTCCGGCTGTACCCCAGTTCCTCTCTAGCCTCCCACAGACTCTTTGCTCAGCATCTCAGAGACCCTTCTCTTTCTCAAGGTCTGAATTAACCCGCGTTCCCAGTCCCAGCATCCTTTCCACGCCTCCTCCCCTCTCCCGGGGCACCCCTTACAAACTCCGCTTCTTTATAATGCCACCCCTACCTCCAGACCTCTAACCCATCTCTATCTTGCAGTGCCCCTTCCCTCTTCCAGAAAGGACACTCTGTTCTGGCCTCTGTCTTGGGGACCCTGAGCAGGTCTCTGCCCTGAGCTTCGGGTGGCAGCAGAGATAAGAAAGGTGAGCAGTACTAATGCTTTTAGCAAGCAGAACATCCGGGCACCCCCTGAGGGCCTCTGGGGCTATGTGCTGCTTATCTGGGGGCCCGGTAAGCATGGTTGGTTCAGGATGTTCCTACCAGGTCAGGGACACTGGACTCAGGTAGGAACAAAGAGTGCAGAGCACATTCTTGGTACTGCCGCAGCCGCTTGAGGGGCGGCGCATGCGCACTTTTGGCGGTACAGTTTCGCAGGTACAGGACGTCCCTACACATCTCCTTCAACCCCCGACCCCTCAGTCAACAATCGTGTTCCCACTAGGGAGATGGCAGGGCCTGGCCTTCAGGTCTTGCTTGATGCTCCAGGTACCTGGCACATAATCTGCCTGTTTTCCTTCCCATGTGCTCAAAATGGCAAACCACCCGGGCAACAGCATCTCCTGTCCCCGTAAAGCAGAAATGCTTTGAGTCCTATGCCTTTGTGGGGGGGGGATACCAGCCTCTGCTAAAATAGTCCTGGTCTTCTGTCCCTTCCTTATCCCAAGGGCCAGACACCCAGGCTGGGACAGGAATCGTCACAACAGCTGCAGAGGTCACAGGCAGGAACTTAAACCCTGTCCTCCCACCCAGGCCAGGAACAGTGGAACACCTGATGCCAGCCAAGGATTGATTCTGTCTGGATCTACAACTGACATGCCTTAAGGTCACTGACCCCATCCACACCCCAAGGCATAGCCAAGGACAGTCCTGGTGCCAGCCCCTTCCATAACCTCCACAGATATCATTTAAACAAACCCCGATGCCAGCTGGCCTGCTGGACACTCTCCAGTGCCAGGAACTGGGCATGGAAACCGGGCTGGGCAGTGGCACAGGAAGGGGGATCAGACAGTAGCTCTGTTTACATCCCCTGTACCCCACCCCGAAGCATGGAGTGTACCCTCTGGTTATGCCATATTTAGCTCAAATGCTTCGCTGTTCCCAGAAGTGCACGGGGGACATGCATGCCCACCCCCCAACCACAAAGAAAGAAACAAGCCTGGAACATGGCTGAGCATTTATTGCAGTGCTAACAGAGGGTGCTGGGGGCCTGCCCGCTTCCACCCTCTTCACATCCCCCTCCTTCCAGTCTCCGAGCCTCCTTTCCAGAGCATTCCACATCCTTCCTTCTACTCCATCTGTTACCGAACAGGCCGTTTCCAGGGGCCTCTCGCTCTCCCCGGTATCCCTTGTCCCTTCTTCTGGGGCTGAGGGTGTTCAGCTCCTCACTCCTAGTGCCCACCATCCTTACTCCCCTCTCTGTGGGAACTCAGGACACCTTAGGCATCCTGGCCTCTGGCTCCCTCCTCCCATAGCCCCCACCTCTGGGCAAACTACAAAGCAGCCATGGCCAGCGGCTCTCCTCCATGGTCCTAGCCAGGAAGGGCCCAGCCCAAGACAGACACAGTGGAGCCTGAGTCACACAGTCCATCTCAGCCTCTCTGAGCTTCCTGAGACATGGATCGAGACAGGGTACGCCGCAGGGGCCCCGGTTTGCTGACTGGCACCACAGGGGGAAGCTGCTTGGTGATCTCAGCCACGTCCTGGCGCTCCACGCACTGGCCACCTAGGGCTGTCTCCAGGGCCAGCAGTTCCCGCAGCTGGATGGGGGTCTCCTCGCGCTCCTCCTTGGCGGCCCCCACCTTGGTGGGGGTGAAGATGGGTAGGGGTAGCACCCGCTGGTACGGCAGCTGGTATTCCTGCAGCCCACGGCCGAGGATACCCAAGCGCATCACCAGCCACGGCGAGCGCTGTACCACCGCCTGACACTGTCCCTGCCGGTGGTAGGTCTCATGCCTCTGTGTATCCTCCTCGTGCTGGGAGCATCTGAAAGCAGAGAGGAGACAAAGATAGTGAGCTCCTGAGAGCAGCTGTCCTCTGGTCTTGGGCTAAGTAGGATCTCCCTCGGATGGCCAGATCCCTGGAGCAGGGGAGAGGCCCCAGAAACTCCAGGGGCATGTACTCTGATATGTAGCAGGTGTTTTGGGGGGGGGGGGAGCAGAGGCAGAACTTCCAGATGATCCACACTCACCCCTCTTCCGGCCGGGTAGACAGAGTCAGGTCTTTCCACTCAGCCCAGAAGGCTTCCCTGCGTTCCTGGTTCTCCTCAGACACTTGGCAGCTCAGCTCTGAAGTGGCCATGATTCCTTCTTGCTCCCTCTGCTATGCGCTGCTCCTCCGGAACCCTTTAAATAGCCCCCTTTTCCCCCCTTCCTCCCCTCCTCCAGGGGTTATTTTCAGCCCCTCTGGCGTCAGATGCTATAAGCAGAGCCAAGACTCACTGGTGGCGATGGGGCTCTGTGTCCAGGGCGGGGGTGGGAGGGGTGGGGTGGGGCGCTGGGGTACCCAGATTCTGTTTGCTCCCCGGTCAGAAATCGGCTTCCAAAGCCTGCAAGATGCTCTGCTGGGGGCCTGGGTCCTCAGAGTAGCACCTCCGGCTGTCTGGCGTGTTGCAAACACCACCTCGGACCAGGCACATGGCCAACCTCGTGCCATCTTGGCGCTGTCTTCTGCTGCTCCCCCTTGCCCAGGGAGGACAGCAGCTTGTCTGTAAACAGAACAGGAGAAGCAGGATCTGATGCCCCCCTCGCTCTGCCCCATGGCTATCGGATCGTCTCCCCTTCCTGGGCTCAAGGGCACATACCATAGTGAAGTCCCTTGACCAGAAGATCACATAACGGAGTCTTCAGGGCGCCTGTAGACAAAGCCTAGTTCCTAACCAGTGACACACCAGCAGGGGAGAGGACATTTCTGCCACACCCGACCCCTGGGTATGAGTCTGTGCATTTTTAGTCCCCAGGGCCAATCATTAGAGAAGTGGTCTCTTAAATACCACCAGTCAGGGTGAAGGAGGTTAAGAGTGGGGGAGGTGGCGCCGCCTCCCAGCTGCCTGCATGGGGAGAAACACAGTGAGACAAGAAACAGAGAAAGCCCATTAAACAGGGTTAGGAGACCCAGATCAGCCTCAAGCTGGCTATATTGTATATAATCATGAAGGAGCCTCTGCCCCTTTCTGAGTCTCCCTTTATCTGCTTTTCTGGCCACAGCGGAATGAACTCTGGGATTGGACAGCTCCACTGCTTTACCTGGAAGAGGACTAGCTTCTCTCTCAGGAAGCAGAAGAGAGCAGATGTCATGAGATTCCCCCAAGCACCTAGGGTGTAATTCATGGTACAAGAAGCTGGTATGAGGAGGAGGTGAGGCTGGGGGAAAGGAGCAGGGACGAAGAATGAGGGTGCTGAGGGAGTGAGCAAAGAGCCTAGAAGCAGCAGCAACAGATGCTGAGCCTCCTAGGGACAGCAGAGAGAGCCCTCAGCTCCTCTCAGACTCAGAATGGGGCATTACTGAATCCTGAGGCCTTGGCCCACCTTGTACAACATTCATGTCACAACCCTACAGGCCTGGCCCCCTTTGTTTGACAAAATAGGAAATGGAGGCTCAAAGAAGGGTAGCCCGGGGTCTTGCACTGAGCCAGGACCAAGGAAAATCTACTTGGCTCCAAGCGAAGATTCCTTCAGAGGTCTGTATGGAGGGAGGGGAAGAGGGAGAGGGGACCTGACTGGCCCTGGAACCCAGGCTTCGAGGTGCTGCCTATGTGAGGACACTTGGGGCACAGGGCCAAGGTGGGCCTTGTAAACTCAGGGTCTGTGTCTGGGGTGCCACAGGTACCTCAGTAACCCTGAAGCTCAGGGGTCCCCTTCAGGCCTGCTGTGGTTCAGGGGGCAGCTCCCCAATCTCCAGCTGCATACAGGCCTGAGCCTGTGACATCTCAGTAGACCCTTGCAGGAAATGGGAACCTAGAAACTGCTCGCTCTGGGTGCTGGTGAGGGGCTGAGCGATGCTTCTGTCAGCCCCCTACCGCTACCCCCCCTGCTCAGCCTTGCAGTGTACATCACACCAAGGCCTCACAGCAAGCAAAGCTCTTTCTTTGTTTGAATGAATTGTTTTTTTAGTAGACAGGGTCTACCTGAGCAGTCCTGGCCGTCCTGGAAATTACTATCTCGAGCAAGATCTCAAACTCAAACATCTACCTGCTGTTGCCTCCCATGTGTTGGGATTAAATGAATGTACCACCATACCCTGCATTTTTATTTTTTATTGGCTCAAATCATTACAAAGATCCCCAAGAAGGCCTTCATAGAGTGTGAGGGCGTGGAGAGGCAGGGATGCAGTGCCATCGTTCCCTGCCTTACATCCCCACGATGTCTGGGGTCACAGACCCCTTTACTAATGGTACAAAACTTAAGAGAGCTCCCTCAGCTTCACACTGGCAATAGGATGCTCTCCTGCCCCACCCAAGCCCAGGTCCTCTGTGACCAAGTCTAAGATGCCCAGTGAGGCAGGGCGGACAGTCTCCTCCAGAAGGCAGAACACTCCCGAGTCCTCCAGCCTGGGAAACCCCGAGTCCAGGCACGCAGCCCCACAACTGCTCAGAACCGTGTTCCTGGGCAGTATGGCTTAGTGGAATACTATAGCCAGGGAATGAGGTGCCACCTGCTGCTTAGCACAAAGTCCTTCATAAGCAGCAGGAAAACCCAAATAGTTCCACGTTCTGGCTCCGGAAGTCGTGGACAGAACCCTGGCCCGCAGGGTGGCGAGGGAACAAGGTCAAGCTCGGGCCCCCAGCTCTCCAACACGCTGACGCAGGTGAAAGGCAAATTCAAACATGGTGGCCCCAAGGCTCTGGTGGATAAGGTACCGAGGCAGGCGGCCCTGGGGAAGGCATGAGAAAGTCACATCACAGCTCGCCTTCAGCAGGGTCTCTTAGCAGCCCGCTTAGTAGGGGTATCCTGGGCCAGGGGCAGATGTAGTCCTGGAATCTGCCTGGGCCCCCCTCCCTCCTTGTTCCTGGAGGGAGGAACATGTTGTATGCAGGTCTTGGCACTAGCCACATCAACAGACTGGCAGCCAGCCATCCCTCCTGGGGCCTTAGGAATCAGGAGTGAGGAGTGTGTGTGTGTGTGTGTGTGTGTGTGTGTGTCTCATGTGTCTCTCCCACAATTCAAGGCTAGGAGGCCACCTGGACCTTGCCACCAATCCAGTACAGGAGACTAAAATTAGGGGTCCCTGAGGAAAGCAGAAGAGGAGCCATGTTCTCATGGCAACCAGACTCCATTCCACAGCCACCCTGCTTCCTGCCATGGCCTCACCTTGAGATCTGTGTTAAGAATCCAGACGAAGGTGCAGACCCGGGGGTTGTTGGCTGACTTGAGCACAATGAAGCCTCCGGGGCCATTCTCCCCCCTAAGGAGAGAGATACACAGGGGAGGGCTGCTGAACAAAGCACATCCCCAGCCTCCTCACCACCACTCTTGGCCCAGCTGGACTGTGGTGACAAGGGGCAGTCTAGGAACTACCTCCCTGCCTCAGTCTAGCCCAGAGCCAGTGCCAGGGGCAGCAGGACCTGCCTTCTACCCCCACTTGCCCATCTACCCCAGCCTGCTGGTGCTCACACTAGCCCCACAGTGGCAGGGAATTCACCACCAACCGGCCCTTATCTGCTCCATACAGATAAGTCCAGTAAGCTGTAAGTGGGGGAAGTGGCCTAGGCTGGTACTTTCCAGCATCATGGCCTCCAGAAGAGGGTGTCTTTTCAGGAGGCAGCAGGCCCACAGGCCTGTGTTCACCTCCCGTGGCCTTTCTGCTGAGCACGCTTAAGCCACAGATAAAGAGGTGACACAGAGGACACAGCCTGCCAATCCCCTAGCAAGGCCAGGACACTGCAGCCAAGGTAGAGAGCCCTAATCTCAACTTCTTGAAAAGTCCCCACCTCTTGGGGAAATAAGATATAATCTGGCACCCCAGCACTGCAGTCTCGGTCAGCCAGGAGGAATGCTAGGGTACCCTCCCACCTTCCACAAGCAAAAGAGCCTAAATTCCACTCTCCCCACCCCATCCGCAGATGAGGCAGTGAGAATGGGGAGGGGAGAGGGGAACTCAGAACCCAGCGCCACTGCCCGCTCCTCAGCCCGTTCCTGGGGCTCTCCCAGCCAGCTGCCCGCTGCCCAACCCCCTCCAGCCTCGGGGTGTGTGTGTGTGTGTGTGTGTGTGTGTGTGTGGCAAAACGCCTGGCAGGAAGATTAGCAGGGTTAGGCTGGGATGGACAAGACCTGGTAAGCAGGGACTAGAACAGGGCTTCAGCCTCAGTGTGGGGGCCAGAGGGGAGTTGTTCAGCTGTACACACTGTACCCTGAGCTGTTTACAGCTTTAGGGAGGCCAGCCTCACCTGACGTATTTGTGCGTGGGGGGCTTGGAGCAGTGTGTGGTGGCAATGCCAGATGACAGGTATCGGTCTCTGCGCCGCTCAATACGTCGGACATTCACAAAGTCCCTGGGGGATAACGCAGGTTAGAACAGGCGTCCCGAGTATGGGAGGCGTGGCTGGGAAGAGAGGACCCGCATGCTTACCTGGGCGACACCACGCCACCTGCAGCTCCGGATGACACATCATAGGAGACAAGAGTGTTGTCCTCCACCCGCTGCAGGATCTAAAGACCAACCAGGGAGATCTGAGGTACAGGGAAAGCTCCCATTGCCCCAGGACCTCAGGAACTCTGGATGAGCCTCCTCCACGCTGGTGCCACTGCCCCCTGCAGGCCCAGGCTGGGTACAAGGTAAGCACTCCGAGCCTTCTTGCCTCTTGGGGCAACCACAGCAACACCTATTTTATAAGGAGAAGCTAGAGAAGCTAGCCACTGGAGGAAAAAGGTTTCAAGAAGGTATCACTGTGCCGGGCGGTGGTGGCGCACGCCTTTAATCCCAGCACTTGGGAGGCAGAGGCAGGCAGATCTCTGAGCTCGAGGCCAGCATGGTCTACAGAGCGAGTTCCAGGACAGCCAGGGCTATACAGAGAAACTCTGTCTGGAAAAAAAAACAAAAAACAAAAAACGAAGATATGACTGTGCCTGATCCATGTGGGAAGAGGTGGCAGGCGGGACCTGGGTGGCTCACCTGGCAGGCAGTCACCGTCTTGTTCCACAGCACCATCCTCTCCGGCTGTAGGATCACTTCCTGGTACACCAGCTCAGCAGGACAGGGCAGGAAGGTCTGTGGGAGGAGGTCAAGGCTAAGTGATGCCAGAAAAGCGACCTCTGGTCAGGAGAATGAGCAAGGGCATTTCAGATGGAGCAGGTGTCTCTGGGATCCCGTTCCCTACTCACCTTCAAAATGAAGGTCTTTCCATGAAAGGGAACTTCAATGGTGTACACAGTGTCCCCATACTCCTGTGCCAAGGACAGAGGGTGACGGGGAAGAGGGTGGTTGACACCGGTGGGAAAGGGGAACTTTTGGCCCAGGACAGGTGACAGGTGACAGGTGAGGTCGTGAAAGCTCCAAGGTCTAGGGACATCTTAGCAGCATTTAGAACAAGGTTGTTCTAGCAAGCAGGAGCACGTGCAGAGCCCAGCTCTGTGCTCACGTTGAAAGGCAGGAGGAGCTCAGCTGTGACTACAACCATGAGAAACAGAACCACAGCTCCAAGCTGCCAAGGGCCACTGGAGGAACTGGCCAGCAAGGACCGGGCACGCTTCCCTGCTTCCCTGGCTCCCTGCGATCTTTTTTAGATAACGTTGTTTTGATCATGAACCAAAATACCACACAGGACAGAGGTTGGCTCCCCCTCAAAACCTGGATCCCAGGGATCCAAACATCAGGGAGGTGAGGCCTGGGCTGTGGAAAACGGGGAGACAGAGTCCAGCCCAGCTTAGCCTCCTGCTGAATGGCTGACCCCAGGCTGCAGCTAGCTCCAATTCTGTATCCCACCAGCTCTCAGAGGCTGGGATATGGTTCCAGCTTCCTCAGCCCTCAGGTTCACTTCTCAGGGCTCAGAAAAGGGGTGAAGGCTCCTAGCCCACGCAGGTGAACCAGGTTGGGCGGGGGGCTCCTTACATTACTCCTCTCGAACTTCCAGTTCTCCTCCTGGGCCAAGATCTGATCCACCACTGCAGTTGCTTCCTTTCCCTGACGGATGTATTCCCGCTCCTGGCCAGGGGAACAGAAAGGTCAGTCGGGGACCTGTGCTCTCTCTGCTCCCAGCCTGTTCTTTCTCCACACATTCCACAACCCTTCCAAAGGCTAGCCCAGGGGGGCTCCAGGTTGCTGTCCCTGGCCCTGACTAGCCAGGGGCATGGCAGATACTCCAAGAGAGTCCCTAGCATGCACTCAAGCCAAGGTCTACCTTCTGTGCGAGAGCCCAGCACTGACCCAGTCCAAGGGTGGGGTAGAGGTGGGCAGAGAAATACCTGGGCAGAGAAACTTTTCTTCCCGGTGACTTCCTCATCTGATTCATTGTCAGACCCTGTGGAAAACAGGAGCAGATGACAAGGGGTGGGGAGCGGGAGTAGGAGGTGGTGGGGTTCACAGATGAGTGCAGGAATGTGGGGGCTGAAAGTGTGTGGGAGAGGGTTGCTGGCTTTCCCCAGGGAGCCTGAGAAGGAACAGAAAGAACAGACCCAGCCTACCTGGCTCCCCACACAGCTCCTCCCTGAAGGCAGCTACCCTACCCAGCAGCACTCACCTGCAAAGGATTCTGGGGGAGAGTAGAACTGCCCCTCAGACAAAGCACCGGAGAACAGCAGGGGTCCACGGGCAACAGCAGCCTGGGCAGCAAGATACCCTGCGGGAGGAGACATGGGCAGCCATTATCCCAGACCAAGAGTTCCTCCACCTTGGGCTCAGAGAAGCTGCTAAAGTGGCATTTGCCACTCAGACTCAGACTAAGGCATTTCTTGGAGCTGAGAGGACCCTCTCCGAGCCCAGGTCACCCAGGCCCTAACCCTAGACTCACATCTCTCCTCTTCAGCCTCCTGGGGTAGGACTTTGAAATCAAGGAACCAGGTCTCCAGCCAGGCCAGGACGAAAGAGACGATGGGGAGCAGGTACCCGAACGCTCCTTTGCTGAGCAACTGACAGAAGCAGAACACCGAATTCCATGGCAAGGGTTACCCCAAACCTAGAGCCCTCTCCTGAGGCCACCAGCTCGGGCTAGCCACACTAGATAGACCCTGTTCCTGGTGCCAGCTGTTTAGGAGCCAGCAATGTAGGACACATGACTCTAAGATGAATTATATCTGTGGCAGGAAAAACGGATTCTGGCTAGATGGTGTAGCTCAGGTAGCAGGGAGCTTGCCTAACACGTGCAAAGCTCTGGGTTTCCATCCCTGGCACTTTAAAAATCAGCAAAGTGGCACAAGTTTGTAATCCCAAACTGGGGTGGTAGAGGCAAGAACATCAGAAGTTCATGGTTACCAGAATATGAAATCCTGTTTTAATGAAAAAGAAAACCATGTGGTGGTACACTGGGGAAGCAGAGACGGGAAGACCTCTATGAGTTGAAGGCCAGCCTGACTACACAGTAAGTTCCTGGCCAGCCAAGGGCTACAAGTATAGATCTAGGTCTAGGCATAGGCATAGGTATAGAATTATTGATCATTTGGGTGACAGGGGTATAAATTAGGGAAGCCAGTAAGGATGACTCATTGCAAATAATGAGGAAGAAGATTCCCTTCTCTCCAACATAGCAGGAACAGACAACCCAAACCTTCCAGAAGAGAAGCCCACCCTCAGGCTGGATGTCTATCAAATCAGCAAGATCCTGAGCCACTGACCTCAGAAAGGATGACCTTGACAATGAGGAACGCACTAGACACCAGTGTGGTGACCTGCTGGGCAAAAAGTGGGGCAGGAAGGAAGGTGGAGGCTGGGGAGGGAATCCTCTCCACGCACCCCTCACACCAGCCCTGACCAGGGAGGGCCTCGGAGTTGCCACAGATGGCATCTTACCGCAATCACCCACCAGTGCTGGAGCCGGAGCACAGCATAGCCCAGGAGCAGCCCAGAGAAGCGGAAGAAAGCCAGAACCTGGTGTGGGGAGGGGAGAACATCAGAGGCTGGCTGGCCTCCCCAGCCCCACTGCAGGGCTCCCCGCCACTCCTGCCGCTCCAGACTCCCACATGGGTAACCTCACTTCAGGGGAGGACAGGGCTCGGTGTTTCCTTGGCAGAAGCTGTATGTAAACTGCTCCAAAGTCTTTATCGTCTTGCCCCTTCCTTGGGCTTTCTGAAGGTGGGAGCTTTGTGAAGACTGAGGGCTGCCAGAGGATGGGCTAACTACCCCCTACCGGACCAGATGTAAGATGGAAAAGGAAAACCCAGCCAAAGGTGCTCTGCTGTGCTCTGGGAGCCTGAGCTCACTCACAAAGATGTCGAAGAATGAGCTCTGAAAGCTGTAGTGGATCACCTCCTGCTCCAGGTTTTTCCGGATGCCAGTGTTGGTCTGCAGAGGAAGACAGGAAAGGCTCTGAGAGAAGGCCTGACCTGGAGGGTGTTCCTCCTCCAGTAACAGTGAGAGGCCCCGGCTAAGGGCATCCGGAGGAGACCCACCCAAGACAGCTCATGAAACAACAAGGGAACTGAGCCAGCAGCCCAAGACCGCAGACACCAGTTTGGTTTCTCAAGGATCCAGGCAGCCCACACAGGCCAGACTGAGTTCAAGTATATTGCCCAGGAAGGTCCAGGCCCCAAGGCCTGTGGCTTGTGCAGGGGAGATGGCAAGCCCAAGCAGAGCTGGTAGATGGGTCCTGGAGACTGCCTGTTTTATAATTTCATTTCTCTCCCCGCACTCTACTTCTCCATCTTGCCAGCCACCATCCGAGTGGGACGAGGGGGGCTAGGTGGGTAGTGGTGTCAGACAGAGCCCCAGGTGGCAAATCAATCAATTAGGTTTGTGCTTAATGAGTGAGATCCATCACAACCCTGCTGCTGCTGAGCCTCGAGAGGGAGGCCAGCATGGAGTCAGCCCAGCAGTGCTTGCTCCATCCCTGCCCAGCCCACCACGGATTGTCACTAAGACACTTAGCACCTTGGCTCAGACTCCAATGTCCAGGGATCTGAGAGACAAGGGAATCTGGACAGATTCCAAGAACCAGACTGTATCCCAACCCTCAGAGGGGACTGAAGATCCCGGCCCTGGGGAGAGGGGAGGATTTTGGTAATGGAGCCCAAAAGACCCCTTGACGACCAGCTAGACTTGGGGCTTCCTGCTCCGGCAGGTCAGCTGACATTTTGGAATGAGTTTCTCTGATACAGGGTCTCCTTTAGTCCAAGCTGGGTTCCAGCTCACTATGTAGGCAAGGGTGACTTTGAAATCCTAGTCTTCCTGCCTTTACCTCCCAATTACTAGAATCACAGATGTGTGTCACACCCAGCTTGGGGCCACAGGTTAAAAGCTCAGGCCGCTGAGCTTGGATCTTGAGTACAGAAACCTTTAAAAGCTTCTAAGTGGGACAAACAAGATGGCTGTTAGTAATGGTGCTTGCTGCCTGGGGAGGCAAACAAACCTCACCATCTACGTTTCACCCGACACGTATCAACATGGAAAAAGAGAACTGACTCTGTAAGGGATGTGCTCTCTAACAAACACACACACACACACACACACACACACTCACATACATATACACCCATACACACACACCCATACACACAAACACATGCACACACACATACATATACACCCATACACACACACACACTCACATACATATACACCCACACACACACACTCACATATATATATACACACACATACATACACATACATATATACCCATACACACATACATACACACACTCACACATACATACACACACATACATATACACCCATACACACACACATGCACACTCACATACATACACACACATATACACACACATACACACACACATACATACACACACACATTCCCTCTCTCTTCCTCCCTCCCTCCCTT
>NW_022196911.1:94344314-94353340 GCF_008632895.1 Mastomys coucha | reverse complement strand
CCCCCCCCCCCCCCCCCCCCCCCGTTTCTCTTTCTGTCTCTCTCTGTCTCTTCCCAAAATAAGAAGATAAAACGAAATGGCTGAAATTATAACATTTTCAGCCGGGGCTCTGCACGCACCCTGTCTCCCTTTGTCTGCCAAGCAGAACACTGCACTGACTCTGCTGGGAGCTAAACCCAGTGCTCTCAGACTCACTCCGGAAGGCAGTTTGTTTGTGGGTTATGTTCTATCACTTTGCACCAACTCTCAAGGATGCACGATGACTTCTGAGCAATCGCAGCTGTCAGCCAAAGAATTTCAAAAGCAAAATCATCAACATTTCCCCACGTCTTCTCTGGTTATAAAATATGTATTCACTTAGGGGTGTGGGTGAGATGCAGGGTTGCTCGGATGCTAGTCGGGACCTTCAAAAGGAAGGCACCGTAGGACCTTAGGAGCTCAGCCGTTTACCAGTAAGATGAGCCAATGCCCTCTTCACTGATGCCTGTGTCACCCCAAGGGTACCAGTTCGACTCAGATGCACATGGGAACTCACCCACCCTCAGAGTCCTTCCTTACTCTCCAGCTTAACATGACCAGAGCCAAATTTACTTCTTGTCCGTCTTGCTGTTAACTAGCCCCTTTCCCAAACTATTCATTGAGATCAAGGAAGGCCAAGCTTGGGACCTGGAAAAAGGACCGTTGCCCACCATTAATTCTGACGGGAGGCACTGGGAACTGAGATCCTACGGCTAACAGAGAAGAAACTGAGGCAGGCCCAGGCCTGGGACATCCTGCTTGGGGTCCCCTGACTTTATGCGTGCTGAGGCCCAAGGGTGTGGATGCTGAGCTTTGAGACAGCTTCATCTCTAGGCCATCAGGCAGCAGTCCCCAAAACCAGGGCCACCAACCAGGAACTGAAGTTTTTGCCCCATGTTTTTGCTTTTAGTGTAGTACCTGGGACACAGAAGGGCCTCAAAGCATGCTTGTTGAATAAATGGATAAATTTGAGCCAGAGAGCGAAATAAGGCAGGGAGAAGGCAAAAATGTCCCCATCCTGACTATAGGTGCTTCTCTTCCTGTTTGCATAGTACCCACTAGGGGGCAGTATGGTGCAGAGGCAAACTGCATAGCTTAGGAGTTAGTGGTCTGTTCAACTAGGCTCCTTCAGGTTCTTGGGAGCCTAGGAGAAATGACAATCTCTGTGGTCCCCCACTCAGGCCTCATTGTCTCTCTTTATGTGGAAGGTAAATATGGCTATTCTTACTTCCCATTCTTCATCAATCCAGATAATCAGCCCCAGAGGTGAGGCATCCCTCCCAAGTGGCAAGTGGGTGAACTAAGACCCAGGGGCCCGCCTCCCCCACAACATGCCCCCCCCTACTCACATTTAGCTCGATGATCCAGAGGAGGGAGATGAAGAGCAGGTCAAAGGTGACGAAGAGGCAGAAGGTGCGGCGGACATCAGAGATGGCCCTGCGCTTCTCCAGAGGCGGCGGGATGAAGTGTGAGGAGAGGCTCTGGCTGTGGGACAGTGAGGTGCCCAGGGAGGCCAGGGCCGGTAAACTGCGCTCCAAGTCACAGGCCAGATCACCAGACAGCTTGCTCATCCTGGTGGGCCCCCACGTTGAAGTGGGGACAATGGGGCCTCAGCGGCAGGGCTGGGGGAAGAGAGAAGTGGCTGTCAGGGTCCCAGGAATGCCACCCCCTTTCCATAGCACTTCCAGGTACCCCTGCCCTATACCAAGGCCTACAGCTCTGTGTAAGTCGCCTCATGCACCAGGCTTCACTAGCTGGCTAGACACACACACACACACACACACACACACACACACACACACACAGTCTTATAGCTTGTGGTTTCTGGGATCCCCAAGAGGGGCACTTACTGGCCCCTGAATCTCACACAGCCTGTCCTGCACAGACTGAGACTAGCCGTGGGTCCTGTCAACAGCCTTCGGACAGCCTCCACCCCCACCCCCAGGAGAAGAGGGCCCCAGGCTCTGTTCTTTGTTTTCAAAGCACAAAGCACATTCCCTCCTAGCGGCCAGCCAACCCCTCCACTAATCCATGGCAACTGGGAGGGACTCTAGAGCAGTGTCTTAGTGTGCCTGGAAGATGGACATCTTGGCCCCTGTTCTCAAACAGTCCATCCTAGCCCCAACCACTACCAACTCTTCTTGTTCAACAGCCCCTTCTTCACGAGGCAGCTGGGGGAAGCTTCCAAGGCAGGAATCTGCCATTTCCTCACCTCCTACCCTCCCTCAGCTCCCCAAGTCCTGGCAGAGGGGTGAGGTGGGGTAAGCATTCCACCAAGTTCTTCTAACTGTTCAGCACCCTGACCCTGACTTAGCACAGCCACTGGGATCTTCAGTCAGGTCCCTCCATCCCACTGGATGGCATCAAGGGTAGGCATAGGGCTTTAACTGACTTGGTCACTGCTGTCTCCCATGAGCCTGGCACCATGCGTGGCACACAGCAGGTGCTCTATAACTGACTATTGGATAAGCAAACAGCCCAGAAGGTCTCTTGGTCCTTGGTTCCATGAAGCACAACAAAGAGAAATGGGACAAATCCTAATCCTGCCACCGCCAAGGCTAACCCATTGCTGCTGCCCAGCATCCACATAGCCATGGCCACGTACATGCCCAAGCAGGACAGGATGGATCTTCATACAGGTGAGACAGCCAAGGCTCCGGGGCGAGGGAACCGATCTAGCCCTGAACATCCTGTGCAATTGTGGAACTCTAGTAGACTACAAAGGCAAAGTGAGCCCTGGGTCTTTCAATGCCATGAGGGTCCTATGCCTAGGGTCCATGCTGCACACCAATCTGCTGACCTACAAGGGGTGCCGTCCCCTGGGTGAGAGAAAGGAAGGCCAGAGACTGGCTAGCTCCAGCATGCATCAACACAGCATCTTGGGAGTTGGTGGGGGTGGGGAGGTGGCTAGTGAAGGGGAGTCCTAGATACCTGCCCCTGATTCGGAGAGAGAGGACGGAGCACCCTCCTATCTGATCTGTTGATGTTGTCTCTGTCACACCTCTTTTCTGTCTGTCACCTTTCCGGTCCTTAATCTACCGGTCCTTAATCTACCGAGTCCTAAAGGGACCCAGTTTGTGGCCAGCCGAAAATCCATCCCTCTACCTCTGAGAACCCCACAAATAGTCGAGAAGCCAAAGCCACCACCCAAAGCCAAGGACTCCCCTGTACATAACCCTCTAGAGTGTACTGGGCGATAGCTGGGCTTGGCTCCAGAAGACAGGCCGTCAGCAGAGGGGATGTGACAGGCCAGGGGCAATGGGACTCTCCACATCCACCGGCAGCTTGAAGCCAGACAACAGACTCAGCACAGACATCCCTCGCTGTGACAAGCCCCAGCTCCAGGACTGGTGACATTTCCTATGTCCTCCCTCCGTCTCCCCTGTAGTCTGCATTCAGAGTGGCTTAGAATTCACTTTTTTCTCTCTCTTTTTTCTCTCTCCCAGATGCTTGCTTGCCCCTTTGTCTGAAGTCAGGGTCTCATGTAGCCCAGGCCTATGGAGCCAAGGACAGTCTTGAACTCTTGATCTTCCTGCCACCTTCTGAGAGCTAGGACTTGAACCCAGGGTTTAGTGCATGCTAGCGACAAAACACTCTGCCAGCTGAGCTATACCCTCAGTCCAGCTTGTATGAAAGAAATCTGAGCTGTGCAGAGATGTGTGCCTACACTCCAACAGGAAAGAAGATGAGTTCAAGGCCAGCCTGGGAAACAGTGAGATCCAGCCTCCCCTTCATCTGCTTCACAAAAACCCAAACCCAGAACAACTCTCCATAGGAATCTGGGCTGCGGATGTAACCCAGAAATAGAACCCCTGACTAGCATGTGCAAGAACCCCAGAGTTCAACCCCCAACAACACAAGGAAGGAAAGAGAAAGAAGAAAACAAAACAAACAAGTTTTAAAAGCTAGAACGATCATGCCCCACCCCCACCCCCAGCTTCCAGAGTCTAGAAGTCTGAAATTAAGGTGCCAGCAGGGCCGTCTGCAGTGCTTGGCTCCCTTGCTTCTGGTGGTGCACAGCAATCTGGCACTCCTTGGCTCTCCAACTCAAGCCTGTCTCTGCCACACTCTCACAAAGCACTCTCCCTGGCTCTGTCAGCTTCTAAGGACACTAGTCACACAGAACCACTGTTTTTAGATTAAGAGCCTACTTGCTCCTGGGTGATTGCATCTCATCTTTGGTGGCTCTGTTTCTAGATAAGGCCACGCCCTGAAGCATAGGAGTGTTAAGCCTCCAACACACCCCTTTTCAGGGACACAACACAATCTGTAACCATACCCTGTTTTTAAAATTAGTATTGTAATGTGTATGGGTGTTCTGCCTGCATGAATGGCTGTGTATCAATCACATGCATGCCTAGGGCCCATGGAGGCCAGAAGAGGATGTCAGATCCCTTGGAACTGAGGTTGTGAGCTGCCATGTGGCTTCTGGGAATTGAACCTAGGTTCCTCTTTCTTTCTTTCTTTTTTTTTTTTTTTGATATTTTGAGACAGGGTTTCTCTGTGTAGCCCTGGCTGTCCTAGAACTCACTCTGTAGACCAGGCTGGCCTCGAATTCAGAAGTCGGCCTGCCTCTGCCTCCCAAGTGCTGGGATTAAAGGCGTGGGCCACTACCACCCAGCTTTCTTTTTCTTTCTTCCTTCCTTCCTTCCTTCCTTCCTTCCTTCCTTTCTTTCTTTCTTTCTTTTTTTTTGAGACAGTGTCTCACTACATAGTTTTGGCTGACCTGGAGTTTACTATGTTGACCTGGCTGGCCTTGAACTCAGAGACCCTCCTGCCTCTCCTTCCAAGTGCTGGTATAAAGATGTGCTCCACTATCGTTGGCAGGAATCCAGGTCCTCCTCTAAGAGGAGACAATGCTTTTAGCCACTGAGACATCTCTCAGCTTATTATTTTTGGTGTGCACATCTGCATGTTCATGGGGGACACATGTGTCATAGCATGCCTGCCGAGGTCAGAGAATAACTAACGGGAGTTGGTCCTTTCCTCTTACCATATGGGGGCCCCAGGAATTGAACTCAGGTCCTCAGGCTTGGCAGCAAGCTCTTTTAACAACTGAGCCAGCTCATCAGCCTTATTTTGTTTTTAGAGACAGTATTTAAGTTGCCTTGAACTCTGTATGTAGCCACCGGCTAGATCAGTTGTGCGTACCACCGTGCATGCATCTAGTGATGGGTGCTGAATATGTGCGAGGCAAGCACCCTGCAACTAAGCTACAGACCAGGACACCCGGCTTTATAAAGCAGCTCATTTGTTTATAGAAGTGACTGGTACTTTTTGTTTTACTTTGTTTTTATTTTTCAAGACAAGGTTTCTCTGTATAGTCCTGATTGTTCTGGGACTTGATCTGTAGACCAGGCTGGTCTCGAACTCAGAGATCTGCCTGCCTCTACCTCCCAAGTACTGCCCAGTGGTTTTTTTTTTTTTTTTTTAAGACTAGATCTCACTACATAGCCCAGGCTGACTTCAAACTCAAAACCCATCCCTGCCTCCTGGGAGCTAGGATTAACAGTCAAGTCACTACAGGAGCCTTGGCGCTCTATTTATATATATATATCTCCCTCCCCGCTCTGTACTGGGGACTGACACGGGGCTGTGCATGTGCGTGGCGAGCGCTGTGCTTCTGAACTATGTCCCCAGCCCTAGCTGCAGCTGACAGATGAATTACATCTTACTGGATCCATGTCCTACGAACAAACGTTTATATTTGTAATGACACTGAATGACGTGTATGTGTACGCGTTCAGGTTGTTGGGAGTGTACCATCCAGACAGATTCCCTAGAAGCAGGACTGCTGGGTCATCCCTCATGCGTGGTTGGGTTAGACATTGCCAGATTCCCTCAGCAGTTGGCATTCCTAGCAGTGACGAAAAAGAACGCCTGTTTGCCCACAGCCCACAGGAAATCCTGTCATCCATGTCTGTCTGGGCCTTCATCTCTAGGTCTCTCCCATTCCAGAGCAGCTCTCAGCACCTCTAACCATCTCTCTGCCTCTCCCTTTCTTTTCCAATCTCACTTCTAAGCGCTGTGGCTTCTCCACTCCTGGTCCGTTCCTCTCCACTGTCTATCTTTGTCCCTGGCTTGCCCATCCCTCCCTGGGCACAGGACTTGGGTGGCAGCAGCCTGGGTGTGAGACATGCTTGGAGCAGCAACCACCCTGACGCTCACACCCTGACATCTTTGTGTCGGCGAGAGACTCAGATGGGGCTGAGAGCAGAGGTGCTGGGGGGGCCTGGGAGAGCGGAAGATGCCAGCACGTGGGAGCCATGCACTAGGGCTTAGAGAATGGCTGAGGGGAAGCTGGCTAAGAGCCACCCTCCTCAAAAAAAAAAAAAGAAAAAAGAAAAGAAAAAAAAAAAAGTAGCTCAAAGTCCACAGAGAGCTGGAGCACTGGTGCCCAGAGGAGACCAAGGCTGACTCTGAGCCCCTGTAACAAGACCTATTTACAAACTTCTGTTTCTAATCAAGAAAAAAAAAAAATAGATAGATAAATAGATGGGGCTTTATCTAAATCTTTAGATAAAAAAGTTAATAAAAATCAGACTTCTGGTAGAGTTGGGGGTAGAGGGTGTACCTAACATGAACAAGCTTCTATCCTTAAGCTACAAAAACCCAAATCTACTCTGCTGTGGGCAGCACTTGTGGTAGAGACCAACACATCATTTTTTTCTCCAGTCCAGCATGGCCCTGGAGAGCTCCTGGGGGACAGCATGCCGCTCAACTCACTCAGGTGGCTTCTAAAGGCTTTTGGTAGCCAGACCAGCTGCTGGCTCACAGTAAAAGTCACCTTGACCTGGATGGGCCCCTAGGAGTCCCCCAAGCACTTGTTTGGCCCAGAGGGCAGAGGCCTATAGCCACTGGAACAGTCTGATGGAGGCAGAAATGAAACCCTGGGAAGAGCAATCCCCGCCCCACCGAGCCCACTCCTGCTGTCACAGCACCACCCAAGTGCCTTGGAGGTGTCAGGAAGGAAGAACACACTGGCCTGAAGCAGTTCGCTGAGGATGGCCACAAAGGGCTTCGAAGGCTTGAGGGAGTAGAAAGGAAGCAGAGAGAAGGCTGGGAGGGCAGGGAGTGGGGATGGAGGCAGGTGTGCAAGCACAGTGGGTCAGCGCCTGTGGCTCCCAGCATGAGGAAAGGGTCACCGCAACCTGACACCAGTTAGGTCTCTTACTGGCCCCCAGGACGTGATGGCAGAAGCCCAGCTCCCAATGAGGATGCTGAGTTGAGCAACGTCTCTGGCAAATGCCAAGGATGCAGCTCTGTGGTAAAGCACAGCTGCCTAAAACCCAGATCCAGCACCATATGCAAAACAAGTATGTAAGCAAAATGGAACAGACTTGAGGAGAGAGTTCAAAGCTTGGCTCTGTGGTCTGGGGCACAGCAGAACTTTCCTGAGACTTGGTCTCCTCAGCTCCATCATTTGAGCTTTTCCCAGTACTGGAGATGTAACTCAGAGACTCACACACTGAGTGAGGGCTGCATTGATGAACTATATCCATCGCTTCTAAGCTGTACTTATTTTCTTTTCTGAGATTCAATCTCATGCATCTCTGGTTGGACCCAAACTTACAGTGTAGCCAAGAATAACAATGAGCTTTTGGTCCACCTGCCTCCAGCCCTCCCAGGTGCTGGGATTACAGGTGAGTGCCACCAGTTTATGCAGCGCTGGGAACTAAACTTAGTGTCCCATGTTTGCTAGGCAAGCACTCTACAATGGAGGTGTGTCCCTAGCCCTAAGCTGCTTTTTTTTTTCATTAATTTTATTTATTTTATGTATGTGGTTGTTTCGCCTGCATGTATGTCTGTGCACCACATGCATGCCTGGTGCCCTCAGAAACCAGAAGAGGGCATTGGTTCCCTGGGAACTGGAGTTACAGATGTTTGTAAATTTCCATGCAGGTAGATGCTAGGACTTGAACTCAGGTCTTTCTTGATATAAACATCACATCACACCTGGACTATATACTTAGAAGTATTAAACTGGCAAAATTTTTGTTACATATTTTATCACACACACTGATTGCTCTCTTCTGCCTACTGGCTCCTCCCCGAAGCCACCCGAAGTTTTACAGCTTAGTTCAACAAATACTAGAGGCATTAAAACTCTTACATCACAGGGATTCTATTTGTACAAGTGTCAGAGGGGAGGGGAGGCAAGGGCTTGATCAGAGGCTGAGGTACAAGTGTAGCAGACAAAGGGGAAAGAGAGAGCTTAGTCGTGACAGATAGGAAAAGCCACCCTGAAAGGTCTGGGTTCAAAGCTGTACTATGCAACCAACCTGCGGGGTGGCACAAAGCAAGCGCTCCAGCCCCTCACTCCTATCCCTGGTCATGCAAAAGCCAAGTTACTCCCCTCCAGGCATAGGTAGACCTCCAGGTTAAGGTGGGGGCAGAAGTTGGTCTGTTCTGGCTCCCTGTAGAAGATTTAGGGAGTGTGCCAGGATGGCTCTTTAGCACTGGCCCTTCCTGTTACCTTCCCATGCAGATGGGGGAAGCAGACAGGAAGACTCCAACTGAACCAGAGCCCTTAAGTGGCAGGAACACAGAGAGAGTTCTTATAGCTTTTTTCCCCAGACCAGAGGCCGCAGCCATCTGCCAGCAGCTCCATATCCTGTGGACTACCTTCCAGTGAGCACTTCCTGCACAAGGCAAGTGTGTGCCATGGCTCCTGTGACTACTGGCTAAGCCTCGGCTCTTGTACCCGCTGTACCTGCAGACTGGGAATACTTGTCTTGACCTTAGCTGCCTGGCAGTACACAGAAACAAGTGCCAGCTACAGTGGATTCTGTAAGAATTCCAAATACTTCCTAAGGACAGACAGGCAGTCCACCCCAGGAGGCTCCGTGTGCCCCAAGAAATGTAAGTCTTTGGAGTTGCTATGGGGGACTTGGGGGTTCATACAGGGGAGTCAGAGAAGCCAGCTGAGAAATGGGCTCCAAGCTGGGAGAAGGATCAAGCCCTGGCTTCTCACCTCTCTCTCTGATTCAATCCCCTTCTGCTGTAGA
>NW_022196911.1:94285730-94344304 GCF_008632895.1 Mastomys coucha | reverse complement strand
AAAAAAAAAAAAAAAAACAAAACCATGAGTTGTCTTTGGGTCAGGACTGGGTATCAGGTGAGCCCTGGTCTGTGCCCTGCTGGAGACACACAGGTGGCAGGCCCAGGTGATAGTGGCCCTAGGTGCCACCCAGTGCACAGTCTCCCTCTCTCATCACATACCCTACCAGGAGACATAAGGATAAAACCCTGGAAAGGAGGAGACCGAGTTCCAAAACCTGCCCACTGCTACCTTAGAGAAGAGCACAGCTGACCCACTGCAGGGGTCTTTCCACTGAGGAGACCTACCACACAGGAGGCTTCACTGGCCCCCAACAAGCTCAGCAGCTGTCCAGCCTTCACATGGCCCTCTCGCCATATCCAGACCACCAACAAAATTTTGAGCTGGTCCTTCCAAGTCCAGCCAGTACATACCCTCTTTCCCCTTACCTCCATGTCACCCGCCTGAGCCGTCTCTCACAGCTTTATCTCCTTCCTTCCTCCTTGTACTTGACCAGAGTTTACTCTTAACCTAACAGCCACAGGAACCCTGTAAGGTCAGACATCACCCAAAGTCCTAATCCTCTAGTGGCTTCTAGAGCAAGCAGAGTAAAAGCCAAAGTCCCCACTATGGCCCACGACACACACCCCGCCCTTTGTCTCTTCCCCCTTAAATTCTCCACTCCAGCCATACTGGTCTTTGGTGTCCCTGGACACACCAACTTTGTTCCAACTCCAGGACTCCTGCAATGCTGTCCCCTTGCTCCATTCTGGTTTCTGTGGAAGCAACCCTGGAGAGAGAACTTTCTAGAGCCCCGTATTCAAGCTCCATCCCCTCTTTAGCTCTCTTCTTGGTCACAGCACTTGTTACTCTGACACTGTCTTTTTCTGGGTTTCCTGCCACTTTCTCATACTGGAAGTTACACTCCATGAGAACAGCCTTGCCCACTGCTGCTCGCCCTGAGAAGCATACCAGGAAACATGTGGATGATTATTTACATACTTCTCTCCTGGACATATGTTGGGATGCACTGGGTTACTCATGCCCAGCCCTCAAGGTAATCTTCCTGAAATTGGATCTTGCCCATCCAGCATCCTGCCCTGCTCAGGGTCCAGGGAGCTCTTCCACAGCCAACACGTGAGCTGATTTCCCAGGCACCTGCATGCAGGATGGTTTGCCCTGTGGGCAATTCGAGGGGAAGGAAGGGCCTAGGTGAGCTAAGTCCCTTGAATAAGGAACATTAGGAAGGAGAGACCCTGGCTCTCTTCTCTAGACGTGGGGTTTAACACCTGACCCCCATATAACTGAGGGCTGCTCCCAAACATGGCACAGCAGGCTCTCCACTTCCTCATTCCAGAACCTCCTCCATTGCCAGAGAGCAGTCACCTCAGAGGCAAAGCTTTCCTTTGCCATCTAAGTTCTTTTGACCTCAGGACTCCGGGTCAGCACCACCCTTATCTCATGGCTAGACCCGAACCTTGCCTGCCCAGGTCATGGTGGCAAGCCACAGGTTATCTATTAAGTAAGCTGTTCTACAGAAGTGTGAGTTCTGCCCGGAACTGGAGAGAGGGAACGGGTCTGAAATCAAAAGCCCAGAGCCGCTCCATCTTGGGCTATGTCCTTGCCCAAGTCACTGAGCCTCGTCCATTCAGCGTCCTTCTCTGTAAAATGGAGATCAGAGAGTACCTACCTAAAGAAGCTTGAAGGATTGAGAAATTCCACCTGCATGGTATCTGTGCATAATTAATGACCGCTCCCCTACCATTCCCTGCCACACGATGCAGGCCAGGGCCAGGGCCAGGGCCAGGCAGATGCAACAGGGCATCATGCCCAAACCAAAGGTCCGTCTAGCCTGCTGGTTAGGAGGACTCTGCTTCAGGAAGCTTATCAGGATAGCTCTCCTATTCAGTGACTCCTGCCCTCAGCCTAGGAACGACTGACCTCAGACTCCCTAGCCACACACACCCAAAGAGGACTTATGAAGGTCCCTGGCCCTGGGGAAGTGGAAGTCTGAAGAGAACAGTAGTGAGAAACAGGACTGCAAAGCCAAAGTAGTTTCCATTTCCCCTTTCCCTGGGGTTAAGTAGGAAGAGGAGAGTCAGGATGCACCGGAAGCGAGCACTCCTTCCTAGACTCGGTTATGACCACACACTAACTGGAAAGCCCACCACATGTGTCCACCCCCACCCTGCCCTTCTAGGATGCCCCAGCTCAGTGACTCTGTGACCTCTGGCCTGCCCGGCGGCTGGCGAATCAGACTCCACTCTGTTCTTTACTAATCCTGGGTAAAAACTGAGGCTGAGGAAGTCAAGTCCCCAGAGTCACTCTGGAAAGGGCCAGCACCTCAAAGAGCTTTGAGCTCTCTCATGAAAAGGCCAGATCGCACAGGCTCCTCCCAGGCCCAGCTCTGGCCAGACAAAAGCCTACATTTGCCGCACTCCAGCCAAAAAACATTCAGAGGAACACACAGCTAACAAAATGGCATGCTATTCATTGTCCTGTCCCGCTGATGTACCAGCTGCTCTCTTGGATGCTGGGACAGAGGCAGTGCCTGGGACATGGCTATGCATCTGAAATTAAGCGACACGTCTTTAAATCTCTACTGAGTGACTTGAACCAACCTCCCCCAAGGCTCAGCTTCCTCATCGGCAGAAAGGGGGCAAACAAACAAACAAACAAACAAAAAAACACCAGCATTCAACAGAATGAGAGGAGCCATCCAGCCACAGGATTTCCTGGTCTTAATCCACACTGCAATCTTCCAGTAAGCCCAGGTGTGAGAGAGCTCAGCTAACAGCTGGACATGGGAGGACCTGAGTGTGACAGACTCTGGCTTAGTCTATCAGGGTCACCAGGTCTAGTGAGGAAGACTGACATAAATCCATGCTAGTCTGATATAATGAGCACTTTCAGATATATACACAAGGACCCATGTCTCCCAGAGAAAGAAGCATGGGACCTGGGCTACAGTGAGGGAAGGGAAGTCACAGGGTGGAGGGACTTTCTGAGGCTCAGGAGAATCAGTCTCAGGTGGAGGAGAGGGGGATGGGCATCCATAAAGGCAGAAGAACACCAAAGGTCTGAAGTACTGTTCATGGTCAAGAGCAAATGTTCTACTACTGAATGACATCTCCAGCTAAGCCCAACTCCACCACCACTCCCATTGCTTTTTTTTTTTTTCCCCCAAAACAGGGTTTCTCTGTATAGCCCTGGCCATCCTGGAACTCTGTAGACCAGGTTAGACCCACCTACCTCTACCTCCTGAGTGCTGGGATTAAAGGTGTGTGCCACCAGTGTGCCAGGCTGGATTTTTTGTTTTGTTTTGTTGTTTTTTTGGCAGTGCTGGAAACAAAACTCAAAAGCCTGGATCTTTTTCACCCTTGAATCTTTTTTTTTTTTTCTTTTTTCAAGACAGGGTTTCTCTGTGTAGCTCTGGCTGTCCTGGAACTCACTCTGTAGACCAGGCTGGCCTCGAACTCAGAAATCCACCTGCCTCTGCCTCTCAAGTGCTGGGATTAAAGGCATGCGCCACCACCGCCCGGCCAACACCCTTGAATCTTTACTCAGTAGATCCAGATCTTGTTCCCAGTGAGTCCAGGATTTCACTTAGGACCCGGGGACAGAATGAGAAGCAAGCCATACCAATCACTCTCAAGCAGCTTATGAAATTAAGTCATAACCAGTGAACTAGAGTGCTCTTACACAAGACATATTAACTAACGTGTGTTTATTAGGCACTCACAGGCCTGGTATCTTTATGCATACACTATACAGTACTTCATTTATCCTCACATCATTTTGTTTTGTTTTGTTTCAATACAGAGTTTCTCTGTATAGCCCTGGCTGTCCTGGAACTCACTCTGTAGACCAGGCTGGCCTTAAACTCAGAAATCCGCTTGCCTCTGCCTCCCAGGTGCTGGGATTAGAGGCGTGTGCCACCACCGCCCAGCATGTCCTCACATCTTTACAAGGTAGGCACATTACTATATCCATCTTCCAAAGGAGGAAAGGAAGACACTGACTTCAAGGTCTCAAAACAATATCAAAACTCAAGCAGGCTGGTGTGTAGGTCTACATCTCAGCCATGATACTAAGGGTGTTCAGAGGACACAGAGGGGCAGGGTGGCCAGCCTTTGGGGTGGAGGTGGGTGCTATCTGAGCAGGACACTAAAGGGATAAGTCAGAATGAGGCCCAGCAGATCGGGGAGGAAAGAGGTGCCGATGTATACAAAGGCAGGAGACAAGAAGAACCCTTTGTGAGCAAGGCACACCTTACAGTAAACATGAGCACAGAGTGCTCTCCTCAACCGTTTCCCCACAGGCAATGGGAAGCAAGCAAAGGGCTTTGAGGCAGCCAGTGACATAATCAGACTCGTGATCTAAAAGTCTGCAAGAGTTAGCTAGAAGACTTGTCCGCAAGCAGTTGGGACCACAAGCTGCTGGAAATGGCGAGAGGCACGTCAACAAGGGTGGTGACAGAGAAGGTTCAGGGAGTTAGCTATACTGACACCTGTGAGCAAACAGGGTAAAGGATGTAAGGCAATTCAGGAGCTTTTCTCCTGGATAAGACGAGAGCGGAAGAATAAATTTACAGAGAAAAGTTCAGCTCAGGTTTGAAACATGTGAGCGCCTCCTGAAGTGGAGGTTATCTATCCCATAGGCATATGACAGACGGCTATCTGGAGCCACGGGCAGGGAATTGTGCAGGTATCGTCAATCTGAATAGTCTACAACAACAGTAGATGAGGTCCTCCAAGATCAGTGTCCGCAGAAGCAGGTTGGGACAGAGAGAATGTAGAGCAGCTCTTCTGACCTCTCGTCGGAGAGGTAAGAGGAAAAATCAGGAAATATTGAGGAGTCAAAAGTGGAAGCTCGTCGGGAATGAGGGCCAATAGTAGCAGGCACTTCTGAGGAAAGTTTAAAGGGCCTTTCTGATATCACCGGGAAGTTATGCGTGGATGTTTCCAACGGAAGTAGTGGGAAACAGCGGGTGGCAGAGAGGCAGCCTATTAGAATGTTTTTCCCTGATTCTGATCCCTTCCCACACCCAACCACTGCCCCATAATACTCAGAGACCGACTCTTTCCCTCTCCTCTTACTATAAAGAAGGCTTAGGAAAGCGACCGCAGACGTCCTCCGGAGGGACCCTCTTGGGTAAGGACCAAGGCAACCCCACCTCCCCAACCTTGCGCGCGCAGCAGCGAGTGGAGAGGAAGGGGGCGGAACCCGGAGCGCGAGGGGTTTGCGAAGGATCGGACCGAACCAAAGACGGACACCGGGCAGGGAAGCGGGATCCATCGGGTAGAGACAGCTCTTGTACCACCATCCCGTCCCAGAGACCTCTGTAGGACCCACCTGCTTCATGTCACCACGGCCCCCACTCTTCCTGCCTCAGCCGCAGTCCCGCTCCACGGCCGGGCAATTCCTCAGAGCGGAAGGAGATCTCCCAGCGGCGCTACTTCCGCCGCTGAGCCCGGCCCCCAGCCCGTCCCCAAAGCAAATCGGGATTGGTGCGACCCTGAAGCTCCGCCCCTAGTCCGCCCCTCTCCACTGGGAGCCTCTGAGACAAGGTCCGGAAGGCGAGCCGCAAGTTAGACTGTGTAAGACAGTACCGACACACGAGAAAGAACTCCAGGGTATCATGATTATTAGGCCATACAGGCCTGACACTGTGGAGTAAAGGGGAACCGATCTGTGGGCACAGATCCCTTGGTGAAATCCATTTTTTTTGTTGTTCTGTTTTTGAGACAGTCTTAGGTTGGCCTCGACCTCGGGATCTTTTTTTCCTCAGCCTTCCAAGTGCTGAGATTACAGACGTGTACCACCACATCCATCACACACTTTTAAAGGGCCTTTGTTCTCCCTTGGCTTTTAGCCATCTCCCTCAGGAGCCTGCAGGAAAGGCTCCTGGGAAGGACTGGACACAAGGGTCAAGATCCTGACCCTAAGATAATCACTGTTTCCCCTGTCAGAACATACCATTACTTCCTGGTCTCTCCTCCCTCCCCTGAAAGAGGAGTCTCAGAACAATTATTTACAAAGATTTATTACAGCATAGGAGGGGTTCAGGCCTGGAGTCAGGGAAGACGGGAAAGGGAACCAAATTGCTGGAGGACAAGGAGAACCAGGCTCCCCCACTGTGTGGCCCCTCTAAGGACATAGAGTAAGTGCATTCCTGGCACCGAAGCACAAACAAAACGCAGTAAGCAACCTCTGCCAGTCCATCTTGCAGGCACCCAGCAAGAATGGGACACTAAGGGAGGGACATCCAGAATGTTGAGGCCCTGCAAAAGAAATGCTTGAGGCCTAGGCCCTGGCTGAAGTCTAGGAGAGGGTTGGGGACTCAAAGCCCACCACAGGAAGAGGGGATGGAGGAGCTCTCAGGGCACCTGTAGGCTCTCAGTGCCTCCTTTCCCCAGATATTAGGGCCTGCCCTGTGGGTCTCCTGTGCCCAGGGGAGAGAATCTGGAGAGGGGACTTGTGAAGGGTGAACATTTATTTATGCCCTTCTGGGGTTTCCAGTGTGGGCTCTCTCACCTCCCCCCCTCCCACCGGGTAAATAGAAGAATGACTGGCAGGGGAAGGCATTGGGGACTCTGGGCTTCAGCCAAAGCAAACACAGACCAGCCTTAGTCTTCTAAAAGTCAGAAGCCGCAGCCCTAGCAGGTGAAAGACAGGGTACAAAGGAGGGTGGGGACAGAGTGGGTTTCTCAGGAGCACTTCCTCTTGCGAGATACAGGGCTCTGGGCTTATGTGCCAGGCTCAGGGGGGCTGGAGCACTGATGCTCATCTCCCGGCTCTGAAAGACAAGTAAAGAGGACTCAAGGCTGGGCTTGGCCCCTGAGGTTTCCATCCACCTCCCCAGCCGACACTCCAAAGCTCACCACTTAGTGTTGCTCTGCCTCCCACTTGGTCCTCGGAGTTTCCATCTCTCTGCGGCTCATCCAGAGGAGGTGGGCGCTCCCAGGGCCCCTCCAGACCCCGGCCACAAGTAGGCTTCTGCCCCACTGGAAGAGAAGGCATACACACATAGGCTGAGTGCCCCTCTGGTGCTGTCTGATGGCTTCAGGTTGAGCTTCTGAGACATGCGTCGCTGCATAACGGGCAGAACACTGGCCCTGTGATTATAACTTAGTTCATGGGCACTTTTCCAAAGGAAATATTATGTAAGAAGATCGGTGTAGATTACCTTAGATAAGACCTTCTGGGAAGCTGGGTGTGGAGGCTTATGCTAAGAATGGAGGCTGAAGCAGGAAGATTGCTTTGAGTTCAAGGTCAGCCTGAGATGCATAGTTAAGATTTGGGCCAACCTGGGTGGCAGAATGAATGAGACCTTATCCTTTTAAGAGGCCCAGAACTGGTCTCCAGGGTTATTCAGGAATGCAGGACATTGGTGTTGTTCCTTGAGGGTCCAGTCATGTGACTCAGGGTCCCATTCTCCTTCCTGAGGTTTCATCAATTTCCCACCTGTTCTGGGGTGGGGGTCTCAGAAGGAGCTCTCAGAGCTCTTCCAGCTCTCTGACACCCTCACAGCCAGAGATGCAGAGAGGAGACCCAAGGCTTCTTGTCAGGGCCCAACTCAGCCTTTTGTGGCCAGGCGTGGACGATACAACTGTGGGAGGGGGTGAGGTCTTTCTGCCTAGGTGTCTGGCATCAGGGTCTTCTGTGGGGTTCTTTCTGGCTCTGCAGCCTCCTGTATAGGTTTTAGGTACCTTGTCTCCAGGCTGAGGTTAAAGCTGAGGTGCAGACCAGACTGGCTCTTAAATCGTCAATTCTACATCTGGACACTAGAGGGCACTCTCCCGCCCCATCCTAGGAGGGAAAAAGACACCCTCGAGGGTCCTGAAGAGGACACATCAGCCAGCAGAGAGCACATGCTGGGTTTAGAAATGCATGAAAGGGAGTGTTAAGCTTTCCCTCTATCTCTGAACCTCCTCACAATTCGCTTCCATGGACAGAAAGTTCCTTTTTGGGTCTAGCCTCCGTTGTCCTGTGCCTCGCTTTAATTTTTAGAAAGGAATGGACAGTGGGGAAAACCTAATCAGGTGAAGGGTTAACCAAGACTAAGGGATAGCAAGTCTCAGAAGCTGGTCATAGCAGGACATCACAGGATTCTTCTGGAAGAGCCGCGACTGACCCATGGTAGCAGAAACCACAGACCACAGCCCCTTTAGCTTACCAGTGCCCCTGCTGCCTTTCAGGACCTCTGCCTGGCTGTCTTCTTCTTCATCCTCATCTTCATCCTCCTCCTCATCCTCCTCTTCATCCTCTCGTGGATACCCAAGCTCCCGAAGCTCCCCTAACTCATCCTCTTCCTCCGAGGCCGGGTTCTCACTCAAGTTGCTGAAGGTCTGCAGGTGGGACTCCGCAATGCGCTGCACAGCTGGCAGAGGGGACCCGGGGAGGCAAGGGTCAGCCAAGATGAAGGAGCAGCTCATGCATGCAACTGAGGTAGAGGTGATGCCCTAAGAGGCCCAAGTTCCATGGTAAAAGGCCACAATCCATTCCTCAGAGGGTGGCCAGTGAACCAAGGTGGGAGCCACAGACGTACATTTTAATCATATTAGCTCTTAAGCTGCTTCAAGATGCTGCCTCCTCCAGAAAGACTGGCACTAGAAAACTCCCCCGCACCACAGGGTACCTGCCTGGGCAAGACCAGGCCAGCACAGCAGCAGCTTAGTATTCTCTAGCCAGGGAGCCTCCAGAACCAGGTGTCCAGTACTGGAACCCCAGTGTTAAGCTCTGGCAGAAGGCGCCAGGCCTATAGGCCAAAGCCATTTTTCCTAACATTATTCACAACGATCCATTTTGCTGTGGCCTCCCTGCCCCAAACTGCCCAGCATTAGAGCTGCGCCTCTTCCCCAGGCAGGAACAGTCCCCAGCCTGAGGTTGGGTTGCAGCACTCGGCAGCTTGTAAAGTCCTTGCTGGGCAAGTGGACTGTTCAGATGCAGCCCTCACAGTCGTGACCCATATCCCTAGTCTCCCAGCTCCCTCTGCGGTGACCCAGAAAGCAGCAACACCCCACCACCACCACCACCACGAAGACCTGCTCAGATGCAGCCGAGGAAAGGAACAGTGTGGGCGGCTTCCCAAAGACGGAAAGCCGGGGAGGGAAAAGGGATGGGTTGGGGGTTCTGGGGATTGTCAGTGTTTGAAGGAACATTATTGGGTTAAGACTGGGGTGGTGGAGGGACTGGGGATGTAGCCTTTCCAGGGCCCTGGGTTTTGTTTCTTGAAGAAGCCTGTAATTACAGCACCCAATAAGATCAGGAATGTATATGCATCCTCAGCTACATAGTGAGTTCCAATCTAGCCTGGGCTATATAAACAACACTAAACAAAACACTAGAGCAGGGTCAGCAAGGGGGGACTATCAGGGACTATCAGGACTTTAGAGTAGGTGAGACATTAGGTCCACTGCTCCCAGACTAGACTCTGCCGTGGTCAGTGGTTCTGGGCTACTTAAGCCAACAGTGGCCCCTCCCCTTAGCAGTCCAGGGGGTAGGCTGGAAACCTCCTGTGCAGTGAGCAGGGCCATAAACTCCTGCCAACCCAGGAACAGGCACAGAGGATGCATTGTGTACTCCCCAATGCCCCGCCCTGCTCCCAGCTCCCAACCTACCTCGTCCAACTGCCTGTGGGTAAGCTACCCAGGCAATAAAATCGCAATAAATTGCTCTGCCCTGGCCTTGGGGACCCGGCAAAGTTTCACCTTGAGCCAACCCAGAGAGCTCTGACCTGACCTCAAAACACCCCCCCCCACCCCGCTGCTCCCCTGAGGCTTGGTGCTATCTGTCCTTCCTGGAGGGCTCTTGAATCCTGCCCTACAAAACCCATGCCCTGCCAGACACTTGCCCTTGTCCAGAAAGGGCTAAGTTTGCCAAACAGAACCATCTCAGTGCAGAAGGGCCTCTGGGCTTGGGGAGAGGCGGTGGCAGGCAGGCAGGCAGTCGGGGGAGGAGAGTTATTTAGTTCGTGATCCAAGGTGCTGGCAGGTGTGTGCAGCGCCTCTGTTCCCCCCACTCCTCCACCCCCCACACTGTGAGCTCCTGTTTGCATTACTCAGTCTCTCGGGCCTCGCTGGGCCTTCAAGAATCTTTCCCTACAATACTGTCTCCTCTTACCTCTCCATGTCTGGGACCCTAAAATCCCCCGACCCCAAGTCTTCCTTGTGAAGATTCAAGAACCCAGCAGGGTGGTGGTGGCCCTATATGCCTTTAACTCTAGCACTTGGAAGGCAAAGGCAGGTGGATCTCAGAATTTGAGGCCAGCCTGGGCTACAGAGTGAGTTCCTGGACAGCCAGGGGTACACAGAGAAACCCTATCTCAAAAAGAAAAAAAGAAAAAGAAAAGAAAAAAGGAAAAGAAAAAGGAAAGAAAGAAAGAAAAAAGAAAAAAGAAAGATTTAAGAACCTGAGTACAGCCCTCTCTTGATTCCTTCCCACATCCCTGTGTCTCTCTACCCAAATGCTATAGAGGCTGGAGTAGACAGATCTTTGGTCAACTTTTGGTACACAAGAAATTTCTTGGCCCTAAACTCCTACCTCAGTCCTCTCCCTAAGTGTACAACGAAAGCCAGGGAGGGCTGAACTGGAGGTGTAGCTCAGTGTTATACTGTGTGCTTAGTGTGTAAGACCCAGCTTCCACCCCTACCAGCTCCCCCAAAGGGACATGGGGTGGGGTCCCCAGCATATTCACCCAGCCTAGAGTAGAGAAGACTCGGGCAGATTGTCTTAAAACAGAATCTCGGCCGGGCGGTGGTGGCACACGCCTTTAATCCCAGCACTTGGGAGGCAGAGGCAGGTGGATTTCTGAGTTTGAAGCCAGCCTGGTCTACAGAATGAGTTCCAGGACAGCCAGGGCTACACAGAGAAACCCTGTCTCCAAAAACCAACCAACCAAACAAACAACAACAAAAAAACCAGGATCTCATATGTATCTCGAGTTAGCCTCAAACTCCCTGAAGCATGACCTCAGACTTCTGATCCTCCTGGCTCTACCTCCTGAGCGCTAGGCTTACAGGCACGTCAGCATTCTTGGTTGACGTGGGTCTGGTACTGGAAGCCAGAGTCTCCTCTGTGCTTATGCACACACTCTACGCCCAGTCTCAAGGCCAAGTTCTTGTACTCCTTGGGAATATGCCATTTGTCTTCATGCCTGCTTTAAGACCTTCTGCATGTCCCTCCGGGAAGTCCTTGCACACTGCCACTCGCTGTAGCTTCCTTCCTTCATGTTCCTGTCTTGGGAGGAGAACACCAACTCCTCTCTCCAGTCCTCCCTGCTTCTCTCCTGTGCTCTCGGGCGTGGCAGGCAGGCTGACAGGGGCACCTGTTGACCTGTTGACCTTGGCTTCTGGGAAGCCACATTAAACCCACCTACCCGAGGGGAGATCTCAGCACACCGCCCTCCACCCCCAGGAGAAGGGACAGGCCTGGCAGGAAGGTCCTCCGGTGGGGTAGGAAGAGGCCCTTGGCCCGCTCAGTGCACCTGCTCTCCCTTCAGGTGTGTCTCCCACAGCTCCCTGGCCAGAGAACAAGTCTCCAGCAGTCCTTAAAACTTCTTCACACTGCCAGCTCCTCTGTGTGCCCCATTTCTTTACCTGTCTCTTCTGGCCTGTTGATTCCATAAGCCTCAGAACTGTCTCTCATGCGAATTCTCCCTGACTCTTAGAAGCAAAGGGTCCCAGAGGCCAGGGATCAAATCACTCAGTTTTCATTTCTATCTGAGACACCATCTTGCCGTGTTGCCCTATCTGGCCTGGCATTCACTGGGTAGCCCAAGGCTGAGCCCATGTCCATACCAATCTTCCTGCCTCTGTCTCCTAAATGCAGAGATCACAGGTATAAGCCATCAAGTGACTTTTTTGTTTTGTTTTGGGGTATTTTTGTTTTGCTTTTTGAGACGGGGACATGCTGTGCAACTCTGGCTGGCCTGGCACTCTCTCTATAGACTAGTTTGGCCCTGAACTCACAAAATCCAGTCTGCCTCTGTCTCCAAAATGCTGAGCTGACAGACCTCTGCACCGCCACATTGACCTATCTAAAATCGATACTAGGGCTGTAACCCAGGGCGTGTCAATTGAATGCTCTACCACTGAGCTACCCTGTGAGCCTCCGAATTTTCCTCATCTGATTTTGCCCATTGCCCACTCATGAGACCTGGCAATATGAGACAGGAATGACTCCTTTTAACCCAGACAGAAAAGCAGATGCAGGATGCAGGGGCCTAAGATGCAGACCTGCACACTGGAGAGGAGCCGTGGAGCCCGGAGGGGATAGCAGGAGGCAAGCATGGCCCAGCAGAGACACCCTCAGAGTCTCTCACCTCAAGGCTTACTGCCCTGTGGGGCTAGCCAGCTCCCACTTCAAACCTCTCAACCTACTGTTAAGACCTAGCTGCCCTTTCCCTGCCTCTGGAGACCTAAGAAGGAACTATTCTCCCAGGTCAGACAGAGGGTTGGTGGCAGTCTTTCCCAGCTGACAGTTCCTCTTCCTCCCCCACGTGCAGGCCTCCAGGAGACCATAAGACAGATGTGGGGGGATGGGGTTAAGTACCTTTCAGTGATGGGGGAGTATAGGCACAGGGGTTGGGTCTCTTCGACTTTGGGTGGTGCCCCTCTCCAGAGGTTCTCTACAAGAAAGAAGCGGTTGAAACAAGATCCCCGGGATCCCCTTCCCTTTCCCCTCCCTCCAGTGGGACAACTGACTTGGACAGCTGACAGAGCACTGGACACCTAGGACACCTAGGTGGAGCCCCACCCCCATTAGCAGACGCCTGACTCAGAGCAGGACCCTCTCTTGGTCGTGGGCACCCCACCCCAGCCCACCCCACTTAGAGAGAGGGTGACAGGTGACACCACGGGAACAGGATCTTTCCAGGGAAATGCAGTTAATAGGCTAATATGTCCTGTGGTGACCTAGGTTGGCTCTGCAGGTATCCGTCTACCCCACCCCAGAGGGCCCAGCTAAGTATCCTTCCAGCTGTCCCCAGGAAACTCACCTGATGTGGAGAGGCCTCCTCCTCTGAGAGAGGCCACCAGGCATGATCAAGGAGGAAGAGAAAAAGAATCAGGTTACTTTCCCCAAAGCCTCAGTCTCTGGGACAGCAAAAGTGTGCCCTTCCCTCTTGGTGCTAACAGGTGCCAAAAGAATAAACCAGCCCAGCCGTGTTGGCCTGCCAGGCCTCCAGTCTCCAGCCTGTCCCTCTCTTGTGGGGGCCCTCAGAAAGGCACCAGAGTTGGGGTAGGGAGCAGGGAATGGGCTCTACCTGGCGAGGAGTGCTCTGAGACCCGGAACAGCATGGCAGGGGTTGGTCTCCGGCGCCGGATCTAGGGAGATGGAGGAAGGAAGGACAGGATAAACGACCTATAGGGACACCTCACCATCACACTCAGCCAGCTGGGAGCTGGGCTTTGGAGTCCTCAGGGAGCCTGAGAATCAAAGGCCGCTGGAGCCCATGCAATCGCTTTATTTTACAGGGATGAAAAGTCCGGGGCTTCGAGGGGTTCAGCAAATTGTCCAAGGTCATACAGCACACTGGGTCCAGAGGACTAGAAAAGCCATCCCGGACTCCTAATCCGCATGGCCATACTCCACTGTAGAACTTTCTGTAGACAGCAAAGCTCCTACAGCCAGTGTGAGCACTCCGAGGGAGCTACCTACGGCCCTACCCACCAAAGGTCAACTCAAGGGCTTCAAAGCAGCTGGACTCAGCTGCAGAGGCAGTCTGAGCCCAGTACTGCAGGCACCCCCACTTTTACCTGAGGCTCAGGTATGGGCCTGAGCTCCAGACACTGAGGGGTCTGCTGGGGTCTCTGGAGGTTAGAGTCTGGGCCCACTGGCACAGTCTTTCCCAAGCTGTGGAATTTATCACCCAGTTCTCACAGGGAAAAAAAAAATGTAAACTTTTTCTCCTTGGCCACCCTAGCTTGGCAATCAGACCAACTGTCAGTTAATTAGGTCCCCTTGGAGCTCCAGGGAAATAGAGAGAGGACCAGGTAATTGGAGCTGAAGCTGGTGGCTGCCCAAAGCTGCCTAGGCCCAGGCTTCAGCCCACCCCACCCCAACACCCCAAGAAGCACTTTGCCCAATTTTTACTGCCCTCCCTCTTCAGAGCCATTGGCATCTCAGCAACAAGTGTCCTTGCAAGGCCAAGGAGAACAGATGTCTGCCTCCACCACTCTCCCTCACACCCTCAAGGAAGAGATGCTGGTTCACTCCCTGGGGTTGCAGCTCCAGGTCCTGATAGCAGAGAGTGTTCAGAACAACGTTCTGGGGACCCACTATTAGACCTATAGGGTGAAACTGTGGTCCTCTAGACCATGAGTGGTTGAAGTGAACAGCCTCAGACCCCAGAGCTGTTTGTGTCCATGAGGTACCCTCAGGGTGATGTGGTCCCCGTGGGAAGACGACTAGCCTAGCGGGGCTACGTAAGAGCCAAAAGGACAGTTCCGCGAACAGATCGTCTCTGGACGCTCACTGCAGGAATTCTCCCGCCCAAGATCGGCTCAAAGGTCCAGGGGGGAAAAAGTTGCTAGGAGTCTCCAGCGAACTTCCTGTCCTGTGGGCTGCAGCTCAGGCTGGGTCCAACATGGGACAGGCGGTACTGTGCTGGGGTGGGGGTGCGGTGGGGGATGTGTGCTGGGGGTGATACGTGGATGGGGCGCGGCCCCCTTACCATCTCCACCTGTCGGGGGTCGAGCTGGCTCGGGGGCGCGGGCACAGAGAACTGGATCTTCTTGCGGTCCTTGGGGTCCATGGCAGGCGGCTGCGCGCTCCTGGGATGTGTGGCTGAGCCCTGCTCGGCTGACCGGAGCTGCGGGTGGCGCGTGCTGCGCGCAGGAGGAGGGGGAGCACTATCCCCGCACCCAGGAAAATCCCGCGCTCCACGAGGGGAACGCGCGAGGGCCGGGAGGGCTGGGCAGCAGGGCTCTCCTGCAGCGCCCGGCTCAGGGTCCCAGGCCAGGGCTCAGGGTCCCCGCGCCTTGGCTGCGCGCTACCGGTTTGGGGAGCGGGGCTCCGGCTCCCGGCCTGAGCTCTCCCTGGGTCTCGGCGGGCTGCCCTCGGCCTTGCTCCACCAGTTTCTGTCTCTCCCCTCCTCTGCCTTCTTCCTCTCCGCGCCTCTGCTGCTACTGGCTGCACCCCACGGGTCCCAACCCTGGGGTCCCAGCCCGTCCTCTCTGCCAGGGACTGGCGCCCAGGCGTTTGGAGGGAGGGCTTAGGGGAAAGCGGCCAATGAGCATCGAGAAGCGTGTTCTCCCCGAGCTGGGAGGAGGGTGTGGAGTGCGAGCCAGGGCTAGGGGAGCGGCCCGGGGGGGCCCCCTGCCGTCTCCCCAGAACTCAGCGTTGCATTATTGATGGAGTCCAGCGGTGACGCTAAGGGGAAGGGGCAGGGACAGCGGCAGCTGCAGCCGGGATTCTGGCCTTAACCACTTCGCCCCCCCCCCCGGGACGTGGAGTTTTAAGGGAGGCCCGTGAGGTCGAGAAGAGAGTGCCAGCATGTCACGCTGTGAATGGGGGTGTCCTAGAAAGCGAGTGTGAGAGAGGTGTGCGTGGGAGGACACCTGTCAGTCATCATCGTGGTAGGGAGTATGTGCAAGTGAACGCCAGAGGCCTAGAGTGCTGTTGCTTGGGAGGGTGGGGGTCGGTGCGGTGTGAGCGTGTGAGTCTATGTAAGTGTGTCAGAGTGTCAAAGATGCGGGTGTGAGTGGCAGCGTGTGGGAGGACTGCGTGTGTGCGGGGGAGGGTGTGGGTGTGGAGGAGGATGTCAGAGACTGTCAAGGTGATGGGCAGGCGGGTGCCAGCTTGTGGGGGGCCTATGCAGGAGAGGGGCTTGAGGCTGCGAATGTGAGAGCAAATTCCCTAAGGGGTGGGGGATGAGTCCCTGCCACACTGTACCCAGCATTCACGTGTCTCTTGCCTTTTCTCCGCAGCTTCTGGGGGAGGGGACAGAACCAGCCCAGGGGCAGGGCTGGGGGGCTGCCTTCCCAGTACACGTGCCATCACATGTGTGGGCTTGGTGCGTTGGGGAACAGGGCTGGGGGTGGGGAGGGGGTGATCATTCTGAGATGCTAGTCTCCTCTACAGAGGTGTGTGTGTGTGTGTGTGTGTGTGTGTGTGTGTGTGTGTGTGATGGAGGAGAGGGGCTACTTTGTGGGTTAAGTACCCTTGTTTATCTGTCCAAGCCCTTGAGTCTCTCTGCAGGAGCTGGCACTACCCTCTGTGGGGCTGGGGAGAAGGACTGAGTGCCTCTCTGTAGTGCCCAGAAGGGGCGTGTGTGGACCTGTGCCTGTGTGTGCCCTCCTGGGGTTCTGTTTGTGTTGGCTGTCCTCTCTTCTGGTCACTCTTAGGCCAGGAACAGCAGGAGTCCTCCCCACCACACCCCTAACTCCACCGGCAACTTTTCCACTTCCAGCCCAGCACTCTGGCTCCAGGGGTAGAATGAAAGGCCAGTGGAGTCTTATGGAAATGAGGTCAGGGGCATGCTGTTCTGCCCCAGACTCAGTGCCCTCTGGGGGATGAGAGAGAGAGAGAGAGAGAGAGAGAGAGAGAGAGAGAGAGAGAGAGAGAGAGAGAGAGAGAGAGAGAGAGAGAGAGAGAGAGCACCAGGGGCCAAGCTTTGCTCTTGGGAATAGGATGTCCTGGTGACCAGGCCCCACATCCTCTGGCCTAGGCCTAGCCTCTGCTTGTTGACGTACATATTTTCTGGGAAACAGCTCATGATAGGTTGCTGTCCCTGGGACATGGGCATCTCTGCCAGTCTCTGGCTTGGCCCAGGATCCCTCTTCCAGATGGGGTGTGGTGAGAAATGGCAAAGCCCAGCTTGTTGGTCTGTTGGGAGGATCAAGAGAGACATGGCGAGGTAGTCCCTGGGCAGCTTTCAGGGTCAAAGTAGGGGGATAAGAGACTAGAGTTCTCCCTACTGGGGTGCATGAGGGAAGGTATGTGGTAGGTAAAGGGGGCAGAGGACAGGGACAAGGCTGTGACCCCCTCAGTGCCCATTGGAAACTTCTGGGAACACACTGGTTTGCCCTGAACAACCAGGAAGGATTCTTCTCATGGTGCTAGGGAGATGGGAACACAATTTATTCCCAAAAGATAGACTTTGGGGGACAGCAGATGATCTTCAGTTCTTTACCCAGCTCTGTCCAGGTGTAATGACTCTGGTTCCTCAACCCCGGAGTCATGAAAGAGAGGGAGGAAGACACATGTGCAGGGGACCCGCAGAGGGAGAGGAACACAGAGCTAGGAGGGACGGAGGACTGAGGGGCGGGGGTGGGGTCGGTCACAGAGAGAGCAAAAAGAAAAGGACCCATGTGAGAGATGAAGAGACAAAGGGAAGTGGAGGGGACAATGCCTTATGACAGAAAGGCAGGAGACAGAGATGGAGAGAGAGTATAAATAGCTCCGCATTAAGATAATTGCAGCTCACAGCTCTGCCCTCCGTTAGGAATTAAATGAGGTTTTATTACTTTGATTTTTCTCTCCTGGATCCTACGCGACTTCTCAGGAACTTGGGAAAAAGTTTTTGAGGTGGGCGGCCAGGTGGCGGAGGCTGCGTGGGTGACTGAGAGGAAGGGAACAGGGAACCGGGGAGGGAGGGCCAGGGGCAAGGAGTGGGTAGAGGCTGCTGGGGGTGGCAGAGCCTAGCGTGAGGTAGGGGAGGGGAAACTGGACAAACAGGTGGGAGGGCTGAGAAGCCAGCGTGACTCCCATTCACTTCGACTTGGAATTAATCATATGCAAATGAGATGTAAAAATAATATACCACTCCTGAGTTATTATGCTTGAGTTAGAAGAACAGGCAGCTAAGTCCAAAGAACAATTTCAAGACCTCGTTTGACTTCATTTCTGCTCGCTCGGACTGACGAGGTTGTAGAGTGGCGTGACCGTTCCCTGTTCCCTGATCGGGGCTGAGCACCCTGCTTTGAGGCTTTCTGATACTTACTTTTTCTTCTTGACCAGTCCCTGCCATGCAAGAGCCGCTACCCTCTCCTTCTCTGGAAGACAACTGTGGGAAGGTGCTATGAGGCTCGCCCTCCTTTGAGGAGGTGAAAAAGTGCAATCAGGTGTTTTTCCTTCCTCAGTCCAAGCACCTGAATTCACACGGGGGCGGGGCCGGGGTGGGGGTGGGGAGATGGGGCGAAGAGTCGGGCCAGCCCTGGATGGGATCTCAGGTCCGGCAGCTTATTGCGTGAACTTAGACAGTTTCTTTGTGTCTCCTCGCTTCTGTATATTTCAAAACCCACCTTGTACAGTGGCTGTGACGATTCAACGGGATCAAATTTTAAGCCCCAGAGCAGTTCGGGATTCCAGGTTAGTCGTCTTCAACCGTTTGGTCTTCCTCCGCCGCTTAAGAGATGAAGTTTTGTGAACGGCCAGCAGGTGGCGGAATCGGCCAGGGTTCGGGCTCAGCACCGCTGGCTGGCAATGTGGGTCTGCAGTTAGGCATCAAGCAGGTGACCTTGGCACTACTGAGCAGAGCTGGAACTGGACGGAGCAGCATGTGGCAGCTGAAAAGGAGCCCCCAGGAAGTCTCGGGAAGCAGCCTTAGAGGAGCTGGGGAAAGCTAGCTGGGTGCGCAGTGCCATCTTTGCCCGCTATTGCGAAAGGGAACAGAGAGAACAATTCAAAGAAAAAAAGAGGGCAAGGGCATGCTTGGCCAATAAGGCAGTGAACAGTCACCTGAGACGTATCCATCTACTTATCTAGCATCTTTTCACCATCCAGTATAGTCCTATCGGAATCTATGGGCTTTAAAAAAATCTTTACAAACACAGAACTTAACAGCGTTGAGCGTACATTGCAGTGGAGTTTTGTTTGTTTTTATTTATGTGTAGAAGTTCTTTGCTTGCTTGTGCATCACCTACATGAAGAGCCACAAGAGGGTGACTGAACCCCCGGAGACACCGTTGTAAGCTGGCATCTGGGTGCTAGAATCATACTCTGGTCTTCTGCAAGAGCAGCAAGTGGGTTTTTTGGCCGTGGTGGTTTGGTTTGGCTGGTTTTCAAGAAAGGTTTTCTCTGTGTAACCTTGGTTGTATTGGAACTTGCTCTGTAGAGCAGGCTGGCCTTGAACTCACAGAGCTCTGCCTGCCTCTGCCTCTACCTCCCGAGTGCCGGGATTAATCCATAAGCCACCATTGCTGACTCATAAACAGCAAGTGTTTTAAACTTCTGAGACATCTCTCTAGGCCTGGTTATTATTTTGAGACAGGGCTTCACTGGATAGCCTTGGTTGGCTGGAAACTCACTATGTAGACTAGGCTAGCCTTAAACTCACAGAGATCCTTTTGCCCTCTGCCTCCTGAGTGCTGGGTTCTGTCATGAACCACAATATCCAGCTGAAAAGTCTATATAGCATGTGACTATCACCATAAAAAAAAAGTATATATTCCACCACCACACTGGGGAAAAAAAGGTCTCTTGCCCTGCCTGGCTCAGCCTTCCCCTGTACTGGTTCTTTGTGAATCATAGCTCCTTTTTAAAGGTTTGTTATGTGTGTGTGAGTGTTTTGCCTGCTTGGGAACCACCTGCATGCAATGCCAGAGGAATGCAACAGATCTCCTGGAGTTACAGACAGTTGTAAGCTGGCACAGAGGAGGGTACCACATCCCCTGGATGGAATTACAGACAGTTGTGAGCCACTGTGTGGGTGCTGGAATCGAACCTCTGGAGGAGCAGCCAGTGCTCTTAACCCCTGAGCCATCTCTCCAATCCAGAATCAAAGCTCTTAGCATGTGATTTTAATGGCACACAGTTTTTAAAAAGATTTAATTATTTATTTTATGTATATGAATACACTGTAGCTGTACAGATGGTTGTGAGCCTTCATGTGGTTGCTGGGAATTGAATTTTAGGACCTCTACTTGCTCCAGTCGGCCCCACTCCCTCTGGCTCAAAGATTTATTTATTATTATAAATAAGTACACCGTAGCTATCTTCAGACACACCAGAAGAGGGCATCAGATCCCACTACAGATGGTTGTGAGCCACCATGGGGTCACTGGGATTTGAACTCGGGACCTTCGGAAAGGCAGTCAGTGCTCTTACCTGCTGAGCCATCTCACCAGCCCAGGCACACAGTTTTAAGGTATGTCGTCCTCCACACTATGTATCTTTACACTGGACTCTGAGGTACTATAGGGAAGATGAACTGAGGAATAAATGAATAATCAAATGTAAGTTGTAGACACTAACAAGATTGTTATTGAGTTTGTCTTTTGTTTTTGTTTGTTTTTACGCTCCTATTTGGAGCTTTTACTGTCCTGGACACTGAGTTAGGTCCTGTATGTGCAGTATCTCAATTAATCTTCTAGGCTAGTCCCACTTTATAGATGGGACAACTGAGGCTTTAAAGAGCTTCAGCAGGTTTTGCCTGGAGCCTAGTTCAAATAAAGGACAGTTCTAGCCAGCCTGAGGATCCATATTTGAAATCCTAGCATTCATGGGGATGAACCATAAATTGCAGACTAACCTGGGCTACAAACAAACAAACAAAATCACTCATAGACAACCTTCGCCTCCAGAGATCACCCCCTTTTGCCATGGGCGTGGGGTGCCATGGCCTCAAGTCCAGGGCCTTGTCCATGAAATTAGCACTGAGCTACATCCCCAGCACTGAAGTCCTCATTCTTTTGGACACAGGGTCTCACTATACAGCCTTGGCAGGCCTGGAACTTGCTGTGTAACTCATGCTGACTTTGAACTCACAGCGCTGAGGTTAAAGGAGTTCGGCTTTACCGCTGTCTTTGACACGTTTAAAACCAACGAGTGGAAGATCACTAGCGTGCACTGGAGTGGGCTTCGTTCCAGTTCCGTTTTGGACCTGGTTTCTTTCCCTCCCAGCTTGGTTTCCAAGGCTCTCCTGAGAAACAGAAATCGGTGTGCCGAGGTTGCCCTCTGGTGGCAAAAGTGAGTACAGTAGCATCAATGCCCTCTGGCGCCCCCAGGCGGAAGCTGAGATGTGGGTGAGAAGAGAGCAAGCGGCAACCCAAGGAGGGGGGGAGGGGCAGCCTCAGCCGCCGGCACCTGGAGACCCCCTGCTCTGGCCACTGCCTGGTGCCCCCCGAGGTGCCAGCTGAGGCTGCCCCCCAAGAATGCCAGCTGCCGGAGCTCGCTGCCTCCCGCTCCCTCCACCAGCCTCACACACACTGCAATCCCGGTCCAGTCGGCTGCTTCCATTCCCTGAAGAAGAGGCCCTAAAGTTAAAACAGCTGTTAATTTATAAACCAATTTTTCCGTGACTGCTTAATAAATCGCCAGCAGCTGCTCTGCCCCCTCCTCCTGCCCAGGCACCCGGCCCCGGGGGCTGCGTGGAGAAGCTCAGGGCTGCCAGCCTACCCCTCCTGCCTCCTTTGCTCCCCCCCCAAACTTACCCCCAGACCCCCAAAGAGGGGAAATCCGGGTGAGCCCAGGCTTCCCTGGTCTTCAGCAGAGGACTAAAATGAAAATGGGTTTTCTTTCCTGGAGGTGATCCCTCCTCACACCCCGGGGCCCCTCCCTAAACTCTCAGGCCTCAAGGTGGCAGGGGAGGCTTTCCCTGGCTTTGGGGAATGGGCAGGCATAGCTTTCCTGCTGAAGTCCCCTTGGGCCATTGGGAGGTCAGGGGACCCTAGTTTGGCCCAGGGCTCATCTTTGAGAGTGCTGGAATCTCAGTTTCCCTGCCAGGGCCATCCCCCTGACAGATGCTGACTGAAGCTGAAGCCTGGTTTTCTCTCAAGGATATGCTGAGAGGAAGCAGGGGATCCTGGGTAAGCACCCACTCCTGAAAGATGCCCCCTTCTCAGGAGCAGGGTAAGACTTGGGTCTTGTCAAAGATTCTTCCAGTGGGGAGAAAGTAGCTGGAATCCTCTCTGGAGGAGAGAAAGAGACAGGCTCTCCCCGTGTCTCCGAGTCCCTACTGTCCCAGGGTGGAGGTCTGCTGCTCCGGGGATCTGAGACTCAGCTTGGGACAGGGACATCAGAAATCTGGCCACACCACAAGCTTTGTAACATGGAGCAGAAGGACCAAGCACAGGCCAGTAGTTCGAATCCTGTGGCTACCACTTACTAGCCGTGGGCTAAGGCAGCCCCAGCCACCTTCCTCTCCTCACTGCCTCGATTTAGAGAAATGGGGATAATAAAATCCTTGTGAAAAGTAAACAAGTTGGTGCACATAAAGCACACAGTAAAAGAAAGGCCCATTGTGAATGGGAAACCACCTTCCTTTCTGCTCCACAGAACAGGTGGGAACTCCTGTGGGCTCCCTAAACAGCAATCAATCCGTGGAAGGGAAACTTCCTAGGGTGTGGTCAGAGGCTCAGAACCATCCCTTTAATCCTGGCCTGTGGGAGGCAGAGGCAAGCAGAGGGCTGGGAGTTTGTTGCCAGCCAGGGAGGGCTACAGAGCCAAACTCTGTCTCTAAAAAACAAAAACCAAATACAAAACCAAAAAGTTCTTGACTTGACAGAGAAGGAGGAGAAAGAGGAGGAGGAGGAGGAGGAGGAGGAGGAGGAGATGAAGGCGGCGGCAACAGCTTCGGACAAAATTAGGGGGAAAAACCCAGGTAGGGTTTCTGGGTTTCAGTGTCCTGCATGGGCTTTCTGTCTCTGATCTCCTTCTTCCCCAGGTCCCTCCTCTGGCAGCCATGGCCCTTTCCCAGGAAAGAGAGGGGAAAGCTCCTCCCCCACGTGAGCTCCTGCGGTCCCTTCTCCCCACAGCTTTCTAGCTGAAAGCCTATTTTCTTGCCTGTTCCCTGATAATCAGACTGCCACGCACCTTTCTATCTTTCCCGCTGAAGACATTGGGGTGAACCTGGCTTTACTGTATGGTCCAGAGCAATTTGGTCAACTTCCCTTGACCCTTGGGTTCCACATGCCTAAAATGGGGATGCTCCCAGAACCTACATCCTGATATTCATGAGGATGGAATGGGATCCTGCCCATGAACTTGGGGCAGTAGCTGTGGGTGAGGTGGAAGAGCGGGCAGTGTGTGTGTGTGTGTGTGTGTGTGTGTGTGTGAAGGGATGCAGATGCCAAAGCCCATGACACCAATCCCAGGTGGGCCACCTTGGACCAGTCACAACACCTCACTGTGCTCTTATTTCCCATCCATAAAATGGGGGTATGTAGCAGAGTCTGTGTCTCAGAGACATCTAGGGCTCTTGGGACAGTTCCCCAACTGCACCAATGTTTGCTGAGGTGTGACCAGTGGGGCCCCCTGAGGCTTTGCCCCTGTCACTGCTGTGCATGTGGAAGTAGGAACTTAGAGAGAGACTACAAGTGAACTGGAGGAGGGGGCGGGGGCGTGGTAGGGGTCAGGACAAGTCTCTGGTCCCCACCTGACCATTTTCCTCTCCTCTGGCATCCACCTAGACCTTGGCTTGGGACCACTCTGATCCCTCAGCCGCCTTTAGTCAATGAAGCAGCCAGCCCCCTCCCTGTGCCCTGGGTCCAGACTATGTCCTGGAAATAAAGCAGGGTCCCTGGGGCCCACTCAAGCCGAGGACTACTCTGCCAGGGTGCCAGCTGGTGCCCACGGGGCGGGGCTGCGGTTTGATCATGTGGAAAGAGAAAGCTCGAAGCCCCCCTCCCCAACCTTGATGGTCACCACAGGAAACAAGAAAAGACCAGGGTACCGAGGGAGGACATTTTCTAGGAACAGGAGATAAGATTTTCAAAATTGACTTGTTCTGTGCCTCAGTTTACCCAGCCATCCAAGGAACGGAGGAGTCTTCATTCCCTTATCCCAGGGTCTCTGGGGCTCCAGAAGCCTTGGCACTGGCCTCTCCCAGTCTGTGCCCCCTTTCCATTCTTAAACGAGGCTCAGCCTCCTCCCAGATTCTCTCCTTAAAAGCTACCCACGGGGACCCGCGGCCACGGGTAGAGAAGGGTAGGGGGAAACCGCAGTCTCAAGAAAGGACCCCCGCAGGGAATGGGGATTCGTCTCAAGCCCGCCCAGGGTGCCAGCCCCGGCCGGGATGACCCGGAGCTCCCCGTCCCTGCCCCTTTCCCTCCTCCTCTGGCCCTTTAAGAGCCTCTCCGCGCGCTGCCGTCCCGGATCAGCCAGAGAGACCATTAAAATTTTATGCAGAATGAAAATGGGCCAGGTCTCCAGCTTCCTCGCTCCCATCCAATGATTTATTACTCGCAAATACCACAGAACTAATTAGTATAGTAATTAATTAATACGCATTTGCATATTTGCATGTGCAATTAGTGCAGTGGAGTGATTACTGGGAGAATGAGGGCCCCGGATTGTCAGATGTGAGGGGGAAGTGGCCTGGAAAAGAGTTAGTGGGAATGAACTTTGCAGGGAGCGCGGGGCGGGAGCGCGGCCGGGGCGGGGCGCCGCGCGGGCTGCGGGGTGCGGAGCGCGGGCGTGGGGAGTGCGGGGCCCCCCGCGGCCTCCGACTGGGGGCAGGGGTCGTGACCCCGGCGCCCCGCCCGCCCGGCCGCGCCCGCCCCGCCCCCGCCGCGTGGCACGGCTCCAAGCGCGCGCCTGATTGTTATGCATTGTGTTTCTCGTCGCGAGCGGAGCCGGGCGGAATGGGGCTGGCACAAGCTGTCTCCCTGCCACGCGGCGGTGGCACCTTAAAGGCGCAGCGTCCTCTCCCTGCCACGGTCCCCGCTGCCCCCGCAGCCGAGCCGGGGCCACCGACCGTCCCCAGGCGACCTCTGGAGGTCAGGGTGGGCGCGGAGGCCACGGGGGTGGGGTGCGGCACGGGGCAGGGGCGCGCGGGGCACGTGCCGCGGAGCCCGGCAGGCACGAAGTCAGAGCTGCGAGCGCGATCCGGCGACTGGGGCGCACCGGGCGCAGTGCCAGGCGCGGACGGGGGTGGTGAGGCGAGAACCCGGAGCTAGGCAGACGAAGGACGACGAGGAGAAAGGAGCAGCGAGTGGCAGGGGGCCCGCTGGGTGCCAAGGGCTTTCTTGGGGGAGTTTCTGCGAGGCCTGCCCGGCTTACAGCGGAAGGAGAAGGAGCGATGAAGCAAAGCTTGAGTTCTGGGACCCACTTCTTCTAAAACCAGCTGGAAGCCCAGAGGCAGAAGAAGCACTGTTTCCTTGGGCGTAATCAGGAAGGGCTTCCTGGTGGAGGAGACACCCTCTTACGGATGAGGAAAAGCGCAGCTGGACGTCAAACGACACTATCCCTTTCTATACACAGAGGAAGCCCTGAAAGGGACCATTTTATGCCCTGGAAATTGAAACCACTCTCTGGTGTTTTGTTTGTTTGTTTGGTTGGTTGGTTGATTGACTGGTTGGTTAGTTTTTTTGTTTTTTGGGGGCTGAGGGAATTGGACAAAGAACAAGTCCTGGGCACAAACGTCGTCAAGGGCCCCTCCTTTTCTTCTCCCCTGCCAGGCCCTCTGTTCCAAACTTTAGAGAGAGGGGCACAGTTTATAATTGTGAATAAGCCCAAGACTGAACATGAATTTGAAGAACTTGGTTCAAATTCGGGATCTGGGCAGGTGAGAGAGCTCAGTCGGTAAAGGGGCTTGCTGCCAAGCCTGAAGACCATAGTTTGATTCCCAAGTCCCACATTCCCCCAAGTTGTGTTCCGACCTCTTCCACAGGTGTGCTGTGGGAAATGCTCCCTACACACACACACACACACACACACACACACACACACACACACTGACCTTTGTCTTACATTGCTTTCAAGAGTTCTGATATTTCGGGACAGAAGCACCGTCAAAAGTGCTTTGTTTTGCAGTCTCACCCTGTAGCCCAGGCTGGCCTCCAACTGGTGATCTCCTCTTGTCTCCCAAAGGCTGGGATTACAAGTGTGTACTAGCACACTCGGCGAGGGCCCTGGTATCTAGAACCAGCTCTGCCAGCTCTTTCTAATGTGGGGCATTAGAAAAGTTGTGTTCCTGCACCCCACCGCTCTTCTCTGGAAAATAGGAGGTTGCTCCACCCCTTCCCTCGCAGTGAAACACGATGAAGAAGCTTGCAGGGCTGGGAAGTGTAGCTCAATGGGTAGGAGAAGTCCTGGATTCCATCTTCAGCACTAGATTGGGAAAGAGGAGGAGACATAGGAAGGCGGAAAGAGGAGGAAAAGGAAGGCGGGGTGGGGTTGGGGGGGTGTAGGAGGGGGAGGAGGAGCCACAAGTCAAAACCGCCTTCACCTTTGAGACCAAAGTGCCCTTCGTTGGCCCACCCTGCCCCTCAGAAGAAGCAGTGGCTAAGCTTGACACCCACTGTCCTGAGAACCAGCACTCACCCCTCCTCCCCCCAAGGATGAATCAAGATCTCTCTGCTTAAAGGCTGGCTTCCTGCCCTGGCTGTGCCTACCACAAAATCCTGCCCAGGTATCCCTTTAAGACTGTCCCCTGTAAGTATCAGCACTGGTATTGTTTACTGTGAGCCTCCAGTGTCCCCAGCACTGGGGCTCAAGGGACATGTCAGAGAACTGTCCAGGAGTGCCAGCTCCAGAGTTCCCCAAGCCAGACTTATGGCCCTAATTTGGCAGGGAGGTAACTAGGGGAAATGGAAGCAGAGCCCCTTAGGTCATTCCCCGGCCTGAGCCCCACCCCTTCCACCAGGCTCTGCCTCCTCACAGTACACTCTGCATCCCGGTGTCCTTCTGGTTCAGGTCGCCCCTCAGGTTCTCCACCCTGGTGGGCAGGCGGTACCATCCCCTCTTACAGCCAAGGAGAAAGAAGGTCATAGGATTTGATCAAGGTGAAAATGATGCCAAAGCCAGGGGTCTGCTGCCACTACCTCCATCTGGCCTCCCTGTGAGGACCCTGGAGTGGGGGTTGGGAGAGGGCCAGAAGCAAGACCACCTACTGCCTGTGCCGAACCCCGACAGTGAGGCAGAACAAAGACCGATGGCGGAAATATTTGAAAACGAAAGCCGATCCAGGGCTAGAGGCAAAACCAGCCACATCAGGGATGGCCAGGGGCTGAAGACTCGCTCACACCTGTTAGCTCGTTTAAGGCTCACTGCTGCCCCCAAAGGCAGGCCTCGGTAACTGTCATGCCCATTTCACAGAGGGGAAGGCCAGTTAGGCCATGTTGGGCTTAGTACAAGGTCCAGCGATGAGAAAGAGGTATACAGAGGTAGATCTGTGGTTGGTTAGCTGTCTTCCTCTGGCTGTCCCTCCCCTAACAGCGGAGGAACAGTTCTTTGGTACCCCAACCGCATACTAAGGCTCTTCTGTGTCCCTGCCTTCCAGTATAGTAGAGCAGCATTGAGCCCGTTACTCAGCCTCCTGGGTGGTCTTCCTGGTGGTGGTGACTTTGAGGCAGAAATTGATAGAGGTATGTTCCTGTGGGAAAGCATGGCAAAGGTTCTGAGGCTGGAAACAAGGCGATGAAGAATGGCAGGACAAGCCTGGAGGACAGTATCCGAGTTAGAGAAACGGGGAGACAGACTCTATAGTGTGTGAGTACCACATCCAGGTGTGTGAGTAGCACATCCAGGTGTGTGAGTACCACATCCAGGTGTGTGAGTAGCACATCCAGGTGTGTGAGTACCACATCCAGGTGTGTGAGTACCACATCCAGGTGTGTGAGTACCACATCCAGGTGTGCGGTCAGGACAAGCAGTATGAGCGGCCTGGGCCCCTCAGGGGAGGCAGAGGGCGAAGAGGGCCAGGCCCTGTCAGGTAGAGGATGCAGCAGGACAGGACTCAGCCATGTTCTGATGTCCATCTTCTCCCAAGAGTCACATTCTCTTGGTGGTGGTGGCACAAGCTTTTACCCCAGCACTCAGGAGGCAGAGACAGGCAGATTTCTTAGTTCAAGGCCAGTCTGGTCTACAGAGTGAGTTCCAGGACAGCCAGGGCAACGCAGAGAAAGCCTGTGGTGGAAGAAGGTGAAAGTCACATTCACACATTCTGGCTGGAGGTGGGTCTCAGGGGAGTTCCTGAGCTGAAAGACTTGAGACCCAAACAGGGAGTCTACCACAGGACAGGCAGCCTTCTGATAGGGCTATGTACCACAAGACCTCATAGTGTTAGTAAAACAGCATGCTGCCCAGGCCATCTGAGAGCATCAAGGAGAGGACCACGCCCCCTCCCTCCAAGTGTGGCTGATAAGGGCCACGCCTCCTCCCCCCAAGTTTATCTAAGTGATGTGTGGTTTTGTTTTGCTTTATTTTCAAAGCAATTCCCACTACCCCAGGTCAGCCTGGACTCTATGGATCAGACACTGCCCTTGAACTTCTGATCTTCCACCTCTTGGATGCTGGGGAATCAGACCCAGGAGCCTGACAAACTTTCTACCAACTGAACTACACCCAGTCTCCCAGACTGACAGTTGTCCAAGGAGACCACTGGGCAAGGCAGGGGCAGCCATTCTGATTTTCCTGCCCCAGGAGACTCAGAATGACTCCGCTGCTCCCTGTCTCTTTACAGCCAAGTAGTGTGGGTGAGGTGAGAGCCCCAGATTAAAGAGACCACAAATAGTGGCAGAAACAAAACAGAAGACAAGCAGGAGAGGTGAACCTTCCAACAGGAGAGCAGCCCTGAGGGATGATGGGGAGGCTCCCAGGAGAAGGGATCTGGGGAGCCTCTTGGTGAGAAAGATGAATTTGAGTACTGGGAGACCAGTACCCATCCGGGAAAGGGCTCTTCCCACAAAAGCAGGGTGCAATGGTCAAAGGTTATAGGGGCAAAAGTCACCACACTTTTAGAGCAAGGGTACAGCCCGAGGCGACTGGCTTGGCTGGAGGACTTAGCCCCTCTTCCACTTGTCATTTGTCTAGGTCGCGGAAGCAGCTGTGGTCTGAAGTGCGACACTCAGCTCCTGCTAGGCCCTCCCAGTGCTGGGTGGGACTGAAGCCCAGCCTAGGGCGCGGCCGGGAAAGTGCAGGAGAACCCGATAGCGAGCTGGGGTCAGGACAGGAGGTCCACCCAGAGGAGGGGACTACACCTCCCCAGCCTCCCCTCCCCCTCCCCAGTGGCACCACGAGGCACGCAGCCGCATATCACCCGTGCCAGCCCTCACCTCCCGGCAACGTCGCCGCATTCTCAGCCACGCCATCTGGCGTGCCCGCCGCTCCCCGGCACACTGCGGCGGGCGGGGGAGGGGGCAGCGGGGCAGGTGCCCACCCTGGAGCCAGGAGGAAGCGGCAGGTCCCCCTCCCCCAGCGTCCTTTGCGCTTGAGGTGGGGCAGGGGGCTGGGGAAGGGGGGTGGCAGGTGCTCTCAGGCTCCGTGCATTCGAGCATCCGAACTGCTGGAGCAGGCGCCCTCTGGGCAGTGCCATCAGCCCCTCCTGCCTCCTCCCCCAACGCGACGCCTGCCAGAAGCTCAGGACTTCCAGGGTCTCCACTCCTGCCCTTCCCCCACACCTAAGGAGGAGGCCAGTCTCTCCTCACCTGTCGGCCCAGCCAGGGAGACCCCAGGAAATGGATGCCTGGCAGCAGCCAGGGGGTTGGCACCTGGGTCTGACCCACCTGCTCCCTAGGCCTGTTGTGATGGGAGATCAAATCTCCCTCCTCAAAGGATCACCTGCTAGTCTTATAGGGGGTCTGGGGTGGCTGGCTAACTGTCCTAGGGTCAGAATGGAGGGGAGCATTTCAAGATTCATGTAGGAATGATTTATTTGGGGGATAACAAGGAGTGTAGAAAGAGCAGTTTTCTAGAACATTCTTCCTGTCCCCTGAGAAAGATTCCCCTAGTCTGTTCAGGAATGACCTGTCTCCTCCCTGCCACCCTCGGCCCTCTCTCCTCCCCCATGCTAACTTACCTCAGCCCTCTCACCCCTGCCCCTCAGGCCCCCAGCTGAAACAAAATGGCCGCTGCCCCTCTGAGGCAGCCATTTTAGGTGCCCAGACTGTGGCCTCCCCTGGGATGGGGCTATGTCTCCATGGGAACCTCTGGCCCCCCCAGCTCCGGGCTCCCACCCTGAGGTGTGGGCAGCAGAAATGGAAGTCTTCCAGGCCTGGCTGAAGTGCCTGCCATTCTCCTTTGCCTCTCAGAGACCTGGAGGGGACCAGGCCCCTCACCAACTCCCTTCCCCCAGTGCCACGGGGAAGAACAGATGGCATCTCTGGGTGTCCTTCTCCTTTCGTCTCCTTCCTTCCATTTCTGGCTCTTTCTCTCTCTCTCTCTGTCACTGCATCTCTGAGTACAGAGAGGAGCGTGCATGTCCCAGCGTGTTAATGCCTGCTTGTGTGTATGTGGACACACGTGTGGTACCTCTTTCAAGCTCATGTCTGAGGCAGGCCCATCCTACACCCTCCCTCTGTTCCAGTTTCCCCCTGGTTTTTATTGTATCTTCTAAAAAAAATAAAGTTGAAATGTGTCGAGTGAGAAAAACTTGTTCCATTTTTTTTTCTGAAGGAAGAAAAGAAAGGTCAGGAGACAGGCCTAGAGGGATCGAGTTCTTTGTACCCCAGGCCTGACCACCTGGCCCCCTACCTCAAGCCAATCCCTATAGGCACAGGCACTTAAGGAGGCCTCTTAAATCTAGAGAAGAGACATGAGAGACCAAGGGGCAGAGAGATAGGTGCCCCTACCGCATGTTCCCTCTCCTAAACAAGGATCTGCCGTGATCACACCCAGAGGACCCCATCAGACCCCGGTGGGCTTAACCTAATTCTTGGTATGAGGAGGAGACCGAGGCTAACTTTCTCTGCTATCTATCTCCACTTACTCATACACTCACCCACTAATTAAGCAAAAATCTAGATTCTTTGTAGACAAAACATTCTAATTGGAGATGACATATATGCAAGAGATTAATATTATAAAGCAAGTTACAAAGTGTCCTTTTTGCTTTGTTTGTTTTTCCAGACAGGGTTTCTCTGTGTAGCCCTGACTATCCTGGAACTTACTCTTGTAGACCAGGCTAGCCTCAAATTCATAGAGATCTTCCTGTCTCTACCTCCTGAGTGCTGAGACTAAAAGTGTGGGCCTCCACTGTCCTGCACAGTGTCTTAATAATAATAAGACATGGTGGACTGGAGGGATGGCTCAGTGGTTAAGAGCACTGGCTGCTCTTCCAGAGGTCCTGAGTTCAATTCCCAGCAATCATGTGGTGGCTCACAACCATCTGTTCCAATGCCCCCTTCTGCAAATGCAGGTGTAAATACAAATAGAGCACTCGTACATTAAGTAAGTAAGTAAATAAATAAATAAATCTTTAAAAGAAATAAAAGCTGGCATTTGTTGGGAGATTATTTTATTGTTGGCCTGATGCTAAGCTCATTAACCCATCATCCTACTTAGTGCCAACCAGCAGCCCTACTTAGTGCTAACCAGCAGCCCTATAAAGCGAGCAGACTAATACTTATAGATAGGGAAACCAAGGCTGAGAAGATTCTTCAAAGTTCCTTTGTTTGTGCTGGGATTCAAACCCAGGGCTTTGGGCAAGCACCCTAGCTAAATCCCCAGCCTGGAATTCAGCATTTTCTTTTACAAAGTGATGGTGCACACCTTTAATCCCAGCATTCTGAAGGCAAAGGTGAGTTCAGGGCCAGCCTGGTCTACATAGTGATTTCCAAGGTAGCCGAGAGTACATAGTGAGACCCTATTTCAAAAACAAAACCAAATGAAAAATAGGTGAACAGAGTTGACCACGAATCAGAAGCTCTTATCGTATGTGTGAGTGTGTGTGTGTGTGTGTGTGTGTGTGTGTGTGTGTGTGTACAAAACACCTCACAGCCAAGGGGTTAAAGGAGACAGAGTCAGGAAAGCCCTTGAAATTTATACCTCAAACTGGAGGTGTCCTGGTAAGCCGATCCTCAACCCAGTGATGCCCAGGATTTTACTTTTGCCTCTACCAAGATTCCATTCTCATTGTCAGGCTATGTGACTTAGGTGGGGTCCAGCTTTCTAGTTGCAGAGCCTATGAAGGACTTCTTGTTCTTGGTGACCACCAAGGCAATTGGTTTGGTGAAGGGGCCCTGGGTTCTAGTCTCAGCTTGCTCCCCATCTTGGGTACCCAGCTATATCCATTTCCCTGCACCACCTCTGTGGAAGAGGAAGTGCTCGGCCTTCGGACCTTCTTTGAGCTCCTGGCCTCTAAGCATCTATGCTTCCTACCACCTTTCTCAAGGCCTTTCAAGCCAGCATGTGTCTCTGTGGAGCATATGCTGTTCAGTCTGAACATCAAAATCTTGTCTTATCTGACCAAGACTCCCTGGAGAAGGCTTATCCAGGTAAGAGCAGAGGGCATCCACTTGGAGTGAGGGATCTGGTGTGGTCTTCCTTTGCTTTGTGCGGTTCAGGTTCTGTGATTGCCACGTGGCTGGCATCTGAATGTGTGAGCCAAGGTTGGGTGTGCACAGGTAGGCCATGGGAGAAACAAGAAATTTGAAGGCCTGAAGATAGCACCTGCCTGAGTCTAGTGTGGGCAAGGGGTCTCTACACCTGGCAGCAAGTACTTGTCTCCCACACAGGTCTCTGAATAGGGGTATGTTTCCATTTTCTGCACCACAGAGTGAGGAGTGGGTGAGAGGGTGTGTGTTTCTAAAACTCCTCCTCCCTTTAACCTGTACCATTTATGTCTGTGTCTGGTGGGGACTGGAACATTGCAAGTTGAGTGGGGAACTCTAGGTAAAATAAAGCATCCATTTCCTACCTCCCTCAGCAGATGCCTGTCTGGACTCCTCCCCTCTCTGGCCTCTCCTGTGACTGCTGGGGTCAACCTCTGTGGCTTTTGTATTTTCTGCAGAGAGGGAGAACGAAATGTTGGGTCCCATCTAGGAACTCTAAGCGGTCTGAGAACTCTAAGCGGTCTGCAGCCAGTCATACAGTTCCCTTCAGCTAACCAAATCAAAAGGCCAAGAAAGAAACACTGGTGAATGGCCTACCTGGCTCAGGGGCTGCAAGGCCTCAATGATTCAAGGAGGGGGAGGAAGAGGAGGAAGAGGAAGAGGAGGAGATCTGTGCCCACCTTAACCCAGATAGGGGACACACATAGCTCATCTCCAAATCCCACCCCACCCCACCCCACCAAACATTTGCCCTTGACACCCAAGGAAACATCTCCTATGTGATGACTCCACAGATAGACACACATGTCCCCACAGACACACACACACACACACACACACACACACACACACACACGCACACACACGCACACGCCCATGCAGAGGCACAGACACCCAGGCAGGCAAATCTTTCCCTTTCTCTGTCTTTCCCTTGGTTTGAATTTTGTTCAGCCACATATGTTGTGTGTGCGTGAGGGTGGGTGGGGGAGGGGTAGACAGGGATGAGGAATGGCATGGTGCCAGCATCTACCTATGGGGCTTGGGGCCAGGGATGCCCCCCACACCCACCCTGGAAGGAGGCCTCAGCTGTCCCTTTGTGGTGGAGGGGACTCTCTTGGGGAGTGGCAGTAAGCACTGAGGTCCCTTCTCCACACCCCAGGGTCCGGTCCTGACCCACCTTAGGGACCTGGAGACAGGGAAATGGACAGATCAAGACCCTGAATTGGCCCAGCACCACAAACCGCCAATTCCCAGACTTGCCACCCCATTGTTCCCATGTGGGGGGCTCTATATCTGGGGGGGGGCAAATCCTCCCACCTCCCTCTCAATCTCTGCTTTTCCTGCGTTGGGCGGGGAGGGGAGGGCGGCAGAGATATTTATTTATTTCCTTTATTTATTTAATTTTTTTTTTTTTTGGAGTAGAGAGTGACAGATGGCGGCGGGTCCCGGGGGAGCCGGCTCTCCCCCAATGCAGACGCATGCCAATCACCGTCTCTCATGTGATAGCTGCTGCCCGTGACGTGCCAAGCCCATATGGCCTGGCATAGAGGCTGGTACCCCGCCTGGTAGAGATGCCACACTCGCTCAGCGGCTCGCATGGCGCTCTGAAGACGCCGGCGCCCGCCGCCTTGAGGAACCGCTGCCCCCGCTCCCTGAAGATGGGGGAACAATGAAATAAGCGAGAAGATTCCTCTTCTCCCCCCTCTCTCTCTTGCCCCCCTCCCCCTCCCCTCCCCTCTCCCCTTGACTCCTCTCTGAGGTAAGTTGTCCGAGAGGGAGCTAGATCTGACCTGCTATTGGGGGGGGGGGGCGCTGCTTCGGACATGGAAGTTCCCCCCGGTTCTCCTATTCCTGGGACCCTACCCCCTTACGGGGTGGGCAGCAGGGGCGCCCCAGGTTTTCTCTCCCATTGGGGCCGCAGCTTAAGGGGCTGCGGAGGGAGATAGTATGCCTAGGATGAGCCTGGGGGTGGGGGGAAGGGTCATGAGGCGCGCAATGACTGTCCCGAAGGAACCTGCGACCTTTCCCCACCACCAAAAAAGATAAGCAAACAAATAAATTTGGATTTTCCCCCATGGATCTCAAAATACAACGAGATCTGTAGAGACGTGTGGGAGGGAGGGAGTTTGAAGAGGGGAAGAGGGTCCCTGACCGCAAGGGAGACGAACAGGGTTCGCTTTGGGGTCTCCTCCCCACGCCCGGCTTCTTCAGTCCCCGCCACCCGGAGCCGGCTCCGGGAGACCCGTACACAGCAGCTAGAGAGGAGCCGGTGCTCCCGCGTCTGGAATTGGGGCTGCGGGGGTGGGGGCCGGGCCGGGGGCGGCGCGCGGCCAACTTGCAAATTGGATTAGGGAGCGTGGGGGTGAGAGGCACCGGAGGGCTTGGGGAGTCAGGCCGAGGGGCCGGGACCGTGGAGAGGAGAAGCCGGGCAGCTGTCCCCACGGCGGCCGCCCAGCTTCTCTCCATCACCGGGAGAGAGCTGGCGTTCGGGCGAGAGCACCGCCTCCCGGGAAGAGGGACCTGGTCCGGTCCCTGAATCCCCCACCCGGCCACGCTCTCTGGGACCCCGACACCGGCCGGGAGCAGCTTCCTTCCCAGCCAGGGACGGAACGGGGAACCCGGATCCCGGGCGAGGGCCTGGGCCGCGGTCCCCCACCGGCAGCCGGGCAGGGCTGGGCCGGCTCTGGGCGGGGCAGCGGGAGGTAGTGGGCATCGGGGGTCCCCTGAGCTGGAGCGCACACGGAGACTTAGGGGGTGGCGGCGGGTTGAGGGGCCGTGGTGACCCCGGAGCGCCTCTCACTCTGTGCTGTCTGTCTCCCCGCCCCCGGGGCGCCCTCAGGCACCATGCTGACCCGCCTGTTCAGCGAGCCCGGCCTCCTCTCGGACGTGCCCAAGTTCGCCAGCTGGGGCGACGGCGACGACGACGAGCCGAGAAGCGACAAGGGCGACGCGCCGCCGCAGCCTCCTCCTGCTCCCGGGTCGGGGGCTCCAGGACCCGCCCGGGCCGCCAAGCCAGTGTCTCTTCGTGGAGGAGAAGAGGTCCCCGAACCCACGTTGGCTGAGGTCAAGGAGGAAGGAGAGCTGGGCGGTGAGGAGGAGGAGGAAGAGGAGGAGGAGGAAGGACTGGACGAGGCGGAAGGCGAGAGGCCCAAGAAGCGCGGCCCGAAGAAACGCAAGATGACCAAGGCGCGCCTGGAGCGCTCCAAGCTGCGGCGACAGAAGGCCAACGCGCGGGAGCGCAACCGCATGCACGACCTGAACGCGGCGCTGGACAACCTGCGCAAGGTGGTGCCCTGCTACTCCAAGACGCAGAAGCTGTCCAAGATCGAGACGCTGCGCCTGGCCAAGAACTACATCTGGGCTCTCTCGGAGATCTTGCGCTCCGGGAAGCGGCCGGATCTGGTGTCCTACGTGCAGACTCTGTGCAAGGGGCTGTCGCAGCCCACCACGAATCTGGTGGCCGGCTGCCTGCAGCTCAACTCTCGTAACTTCCTCACGGAGCAGGGCGCTGACGGCGCCGGCCGCTTCCACGGCTCGGGTGGCCCGTTCGCCATGCATCCGTACCCGTACCCGTGCTCGCGCCTGGCAGGCGCACAGTGCCAGGCGGCTGGCGGCCTGGGCGGAGGCGCGGCGCACGCCCTGCGGACCCACGGCTACTGCGCCGCCTACGAGACGCTGTACGCGGCGGCGGGTGGCGGCGGCGCCAGCCCGGACTACAACAGCTCCGAGTACGAGGGTCCGCTCAGCCCCCCGCTCTGTCTCAACGGCAACTTCTCGCTCAAGCAGGACTCGTCCCCCGATCACGAGAAGAGCTACCACTATTCTATGCACTACTCGGCGCTGCCCGGCTCGCGGCCAGCGGGCCACGGGCTGGTCTTCGGCTCGTCGGCCGTGCGCGGGGGCGTCCACTCCGAGAATCTCTTGTCTTACGATATGCACCTTCATCACGATCGGGGCCCCATGTACGAGGAGCTCAACGCGTTTTTCCATAACTGAGACCTCGCGCCGACCCCTTTCTTTTTCTTTGCCTTTGTCCGGCTCCCTAGCCCCAGCCCTACGAGCTCAGGGGCTCCCATCGACTCTAGCGCCGGGCGCGCGGGGCGCGGGCCGCCGGTTCTGCAGCTCTCCAGAGCGGCTTGGTCTCTTACCTGTGGGTGGCCCGTCCCAGGGGCCTCGCTTGCCTCTGGGGACTCGCCTTCTCTCTCTCCCCCAGCGGGCTTCCTCCTCCCTTCTCTCTTGGAGAGCGTCTCTGGGGACCTCCCGCCAGGCCCTCCCAGGAGACTTCCACCACATTCCCAAACTTGGGTTTTCTCTCTCCACCTCCCAACAGGCCAGAAGCAGTTAGTAAGGGGCTGCTGAGTTTCGGGATAGTGTCTCCCCGACTCATGGTTACTTTAGAAAACAGACACAGGCCGAAAGAGTTGGTTGGTGTCTCTTCCTTCTCGAAGAGGCCAAAGCCAGGGCGCCCTACGCCCTCACCCCAACACGAATCTCCGCGTTTTTTAATTTTTATTTTGGTGGGAGGGGATGTGGATTGAAAGAAAAGAGAGAGGCCAAGCCAATTTGTAACTAGAACCATTTTTCCTTTTCCCTTTTTAAAAAAACAAACATACAAAAGGAAAAAAAAAAAGAAAAGAAAAAGGAAAAAAAAAAAAAGCTGAGAGGCAACGGAGGCCGAACTCAGAGTCCGGATCGGAGAGAAAACGCAGTAAGAACTTTTAGAAGCAATAAAAGGCAAATAATAATAATAAAAAAAATACTACCAATAATAATTTTTAAAAAGACACAAATATCTATGCAAGGAGGTTCTGACTGAGCCTAGCAGCCCGACCCGAGATGCTCCTCGGGTCTGCTGGCTGCCCCGCCCACGCGCGGATCTGTGCACTTTGGTGAAGTGGGGGCCCGCGCCGCCCCTCCCCCCAGTTTCTTACAATCAATGACTCGGAGATTTGGAACCCCAGTGCCACTGCCCTCCTCCCGCCCTGTCCCGTTGTGCGTCATACTGTTTTCTAAAAACCTGTTTCCAAATTTGTATGGAATGGCAAACTGTTGGGGGGGGTCGGTTTGGGGAGGGAGGGTTTGCATGAGAGACACACCACACACACCACACACACACACACATATTCACACGCACACTCACTCACACACACATACATTCACACACACACACACATACACACTCCACCGCACGTACACGCAGGCCCGCTCGACGCGGGCGTCCGGGGACAGAAGGAGCTGTCTACTGGCACCTCCTCTCCACGGGCACTCTGGTCCGTCCCCTCTTGGGGTAAGGTGGAGGAGCCCAGACCTTGTCCAGACTGTGCCTCCGTGGGAGCCAGGCTCCTGGTGATTTCTGGTGGCTGGACAGGGTTGTTTTGGCTTTTTGTTTGTTTGTTTGTTTGTTTTGGGGGAGGTTGTTTTGGATTTTTGTTGTTGCATTTGTTTTTGTTTTGTTTTGTGTTTTGGTTCTAGGCTCCTCCTGACTTTTGTCATCCAGTGAGCTGGGAAAACTGAGAGCTCCTCTGGAGGCTCCCCCACCCCCACCCCTGCAAGAGGCAACAGGTGAAGCTCCCCCCACCGGAGGCAGGGAACCAGGCACCCAAACACTTGATGCAAAAAAACAAAAAAAAAACAAAAAAACCCGCAAACCCACAGGCGATACACCCCCACACACGCAATTTTACCTTCCTCTTGTAGCGAAGATGAAACTCCTGTCGGACACCCGAAGTGCATTGCGTGTTTCTGTTGAGTTTAATGACGATTAATAAATATTTATGTAAATGAGATGCAAAGCACACCCGCTTTCTCACCATGGCATCCTTTTCCGGGTGGGGGCAAGGACTGATCTGGGGCTGGGGTGGTTGGGGCTAGGTGGAGTGAACGACTGTTCAGGGCTTTCCTAGGTGGGGTTTTCACACTACAAGACCCCCCTACACACAGTGGGCTCATGAACAGTCACACTCACTGCCCATCCTAGGCCCCACCCAGCACAAAGCACCCCTGTGTTTTCCTTACACCCGTCCAGCTCCCCCAAACACCTAAGGATCTTCTCTGAAATCCACACATCTTTCCATCAATGAACAGTTTCCAAAGCGGGACCATCCCGCGATTTTACAACCTTGGCTTACTGTTACAAAAGCCAGATGAGTGGAAATAAAGAGAACCTTTGGGGGGACAAACATGGATATTCTTCAATTGAAAAGAGAGAGAGAGATCATGGGGATAAAATATTAATGGAAAAAATCTCCTTTCTATCTTAATTTTCTGTTTCAGTGGGATCAAAGGAATGGGCTCGTTTGGCTTCAGGGATATTGACATTTTGGGAATGTGGATAAAGTTGGAGGCTGAATCTGGAGGGGGCCCCTGGTTAAGGACATGAGCAAAAGGGGACAACACTGATTAATGCCTGCACAGTGTCTTTTTCTGCTGCAGTTCTAGAAAATGGGGGACCTTGATGGAAAGCACACAGGAGGACCCACTTTTACTTGGACCTCACCATTTTTTCCCCATAACCCCTAGAGGCAGAGATAGCTTGGCCAAAGGCTGAAAAGACACCCCCTCCCTCCTTAGACCCCAGTGCCCATCAGAGCTCTGAAATATTTGAAAGGGAGTCTGGGTCCTAAAAACTCCTAGAACCTGAGGAGACTCAGGAATTCCCCCCGAAGAAGCTTCCCTTGGTGCGCCCCCCCCCCCAAAAAAAGAAACACGATCATTTTAGGATTGAAGCGAGGTTGATTGTAATATTGTTCAGGGTTGAGGTCAGATATGTTAATGGCTCTTAGGTCCATGACCCAAAATGAGATCTTCCTAACAGAACCAGGGAAGAGAAAGGAGGGAGTCTGGAAGCCAAAAGGGAAGCAGACTCGTCGCTACTGAGCCCAGCGGCTCCACTAAGTTCCCGCACCAAAAAAACAACTCCTTGTGGCCTCTATGCACTTGCGGGCTGAGGGACGCCGGGAGCTGTCCACTCCCCGGTGCTGACCCTTATCTAACATTTTCCCTTCTGGCTGCCGAGGGAGAGGTAGCGCCTGGGACTGGGGAGCAGAGCCCAGCGGATTCTCCTGCAGGCAGACTTCCTAGGAGGCATTCATTGTTAAGTCTTTTAAAATGTACACCGCAGTTCTCTGGATTTCTCTCAGGACCACCTCTCCAGAGTGAGAGTGAGCCCTTTGTCATTGGGATTCTTCCCCGTGGGTGGCTAATGAGATCTAACAGATCTCTGAATCACTTTTATTCTTTAGAGAAAGGTCTTGGTGCATCTTCTCTACCCTCTACTTCTGTGGGGAGTTGGGAAGCTTGTAAGATGCACATTCTGACCCTAACCCAAGGAGCTGGTCTGCTTCTGGTGCTGGGCAAGGCCTGGCAGGGGCACTTGGAAGAAAAGGAATTGGGCACCATCCCAAGATGTGGTTCTTATTTTGCCCTGGAAACAAGGTTAATAATTGGGCTTCTCTCCCACTCAGCTGCTTTCCCAGAACTTGCTCTGAACTCCAAGCTGGGCAGGATCCAGGTGGCTTGTGGCCGGATGTAAAGGACCCCTCCACGTGGCTCCCTGGCTAGATCACAGACTCTTCTCCATAGCTCTTCCAGCTACCCCACACTGTTCTGTTCTGTTCTGAAGCCAGATTACAGCTTCTTTGGAAAGGTAGTGACGACTCTTGGGCCATGGTATCTATAGGTCAGGCCATGTGGGGACTCAAGGACCCTTTTAGGAGCAGGGACACTGGATCCCTTGCTTCTAATGAATTCTGCCAGCAGCCCAACTCCAATCCCTGACCTCCTCCATACTCCCTGCACTCTGGCTGACTCTAGCCTCCTGCCACTGCCCTCCTCCCCAACACCACACTTAACTGCCCTGGTGAGATGGTGAGATGAGCAGGAGAAGAAGATAAGCACGGACACTCGGCCCCAGACGCCCCCTCACAGATCTCTTTCTCTCGCTTGGCTTGCCTGAACACACATCCTGAGAAGCTCCACAAACAGAAGGGAGGGAGGAGGGGGGAAGAGAGGGTGCTGGCATGGCTTGGGGCAGGGTGGTGGACAGAGGCAGAAAGTGCTAGGAGGAGTCCTTCTTTCCCCTAGCCTAGGCAGCAGGCTCTCCAAGCAATCCATGCGCTGTTCAGATCAACCCCTGGGCTGCCCAACCCAATGTCTGGAGGCAGGTTCAGTCTGGACAGTGTTTTCTCCTTGATTTTTTCCAGCACCCCCCACCCCCAGTCCCATTCCTAGCATTTGAAAATAGCACAGAAACAGAGATAGGCATTTGCTTATCTGGCAGGATAAGAAAGGGATGTTGTAGTTGTTCCTCCCTTTGCCATTTAACTCCATGCCAACCACTACCTGGACCTGGACAGTGACTCACTATCCATGAGTGAAACTCCAGCTTTGATCTTGTCACCTATGGTACTAACTGGATGAAGTACTGGGGAAAGCAAAAAAAAAAAAAAAAAAAAAAAAAAAGCTTAGTCCTAGCGGACCAGCAACAGGGAAGCCCTTCACTCTAGACACCCCACAGGGGGTGGGTGAGTGGGAGGGGGCGTGTGCCAACAGTTTGTTTCCCCTCCACAAGTTCATAGCCACCCACAAAAGGGTCCTAGATGTCATTCTCTTTTGTCCAACTTTGACTTCCTCTTTTTCCAGGAACCTGTAACAGGAACCCAGTTACTCCTAGTCCATGGATTTCTGGAGACTGCAGGACTAAGTACACTCTAGGTCCCACAGATTAGTTTTCAAGGTAGAAGGGGTGCATGAGGGATAAGACAAGCCTGGTCTAAGCCCCTACAACAGAGGGCCAAGGGCTGCCCAGGGATCCTGACCTGGGTGGACAATTTAAATGGACAAGCTTCTTGTGTACAGGGAGTGGGCAGAGACAGAACCTGCACCACAGGAAGAGTCTAGGACTCCAGCCCCCAGACACTCACTGTTTTGTTTTGTTGTTTTCCTTCTAAGCTTTGGTAACCAGGTGTTGGCCACTGGCCTAAAATGAAGGTGACACCTGGACTCTGAGAAACCTAGAAACTCCACCGTGGTTCTGAGTCTTGGTGTGTGTGTGTGTGTGTGTGTGTGTGTGTTCACGCAAGCCTTCAAAAATGTCCCACAATTTTTTCCTAGGCGAGCAGACTTAGGTGTGTGGCGCTGAGGTCTTTGGAAGGCTGTTTTGCTATTGAAACTTTGTCCGAAAACACTGGGTTCAGAGTGTAAGCCTGGCACAACCGGACTGGAGTAGGCAGGAGTGGGCAGGGCTCGCTTGGGGGAGAGCACCGCATACCTGGCAGGGAGATGTCCGGGTTGGTTTTTCCTGGTCTCATAAGAAGCTAGGAAAAGGGGCGGAAGAGAGGAAGCTAGCTAGTGCTGAAGGAAGGAGAGGGGCACCCTTTTAAGCACTAGCCGTGCCAAGGGAGATGAGGCACACTAGCCAGCTGCGGCCCGACTCTGTCTCTGGAGCTGCCAGTTCTCTCTCCAGCCTCTCCAAGGTAAACTGAGGGTACGGGGAGTTCAGTTCCACACCCGGTGTGTGAGCTCGGTTTTCTGTGATTCCAACCTCTTTCCCTCTCTTGGCCTCTTTCAAGCACGGATTTGTATCTCGTTCCGTTCCTCTTTTTGGAATTAATTGAATTAGGAACGGGTTTTTCTGGGGCTTTTCCTGCCTCCCACCTCAGGCTGAGCTGGCCAGGAGGCCAAGGCTGAGAGGTCAGGTTCCGCTGGGGCCGCAAGAGCCCACAAGCCCTTTGGGGACCCGCATGCCAGTTCCTATCCTCAGCCAAGACTTTGCCAAGGGCACAGCTGGGCGGGGTCTGGGCAGTCCGCCCGGCTTGGGACATCTGTTCTCGCCAGAGTCGCATTAAAAGCTAGTGGTGGGGGTAGGGGGCTCAGAAACAACCCCTCAAAACCCAGGCGGGTGCCGGCAGAGGCAGGAGAAGATCAGGTATCCTATTGGGCTTGTTTTTCTTTTCTTTGGAGAACAGAGAGAAATTTGGGATAAGGTCAGGTGGAGCATTCTCTCTTTCCTTGGTCTCACCCACTTCCCCTTCAGATGTGGCATGAGGCCTCCCTCCTGCCCAGCTGTAAGGCACCCCAGCCTCCGCTCCAGCCGTCGGGAAGCCCCTGAAGGCGCCCGCACCGGCAATTCAGCAGAGGCTGCTGCCCGCCCGACGCGGAGCTGATCCCGCTTGCTGCGAACTGGGTTCCCAGGACGAGGTTTGGGCGCTACACTGGGGGAGAGTAAAAAACAACTCAATTAAAATATCTGAAATATTTGCTTTTATATTGAAGACTAGGCGGTACTTTAAAACACACACACACACACACACACAGAGGCACGTTCACCCCCCCCCAAGAACCACAAAGCCCCTAAGCTAAACCAAACCCAAATTCTTAACTACTGATCATTTTGTAGAAAATGTCAGAAAAATTCCTCAGACGCTTTTCCTTTGGTGTTACCGAGAGTAAAAAAAAAAAAAAAAAAGCTCCTGCCTGCCCAAGCCCTGAGCTCGATGCACCTCCACCACCCCAAAGCCCTGGCGCGGAGCCCAGGTCGCCCCCTGCCCACCCTTCACTCGCATGTCTGTGCCAGTCTGTGCCACTCAGCCGGTGCCCGGTGCCCAGTGCCAGGCGCGGGGGGAAGGCGGGGAGGAGCCGAGGCTCCAGCTTAAATTCCATGGCATCTGTTCATTATTATACAGTGAGGATTTTTATATGGACAGCTAAATTAAAGACAGATTTTTGCCAGAATTGCAGATCCCATAAAAATGATGACACAGGATGGGGGCTTTTTCTTTTTTAAAAAAAGAAAGATTAAAACCACAACATAACAAACCACACCTCAGACCCCTCTGTGCTCCAGTCCTCTGCCTTTTGATTTTTCTTTGCCCTTTTACCTGTCTTTTCTTCTGGTGGCCTTAAGAGAATCCAACCCCTGCCCCCTGCACTGCCCTGCATTCCCAGATAAACACGGAAACCTAGTGACCACCTACTCGCCCCCAAAGGTGCAGGAGAGCCAGCCCAGGCTCCTGGGATCAGTGTGAGGACAGGAGTGATATCTGGCCTGGAGAGCAAGTCAACTTTCCTCTGTGCTGTTGTGCTTGGCTAGTCTTCAAGCTAGAGGTCTTGGAGGCATCAGGTCTTCAGACCAGGTATTGGGGGGTCATCTGCTCATGGATAACGCCTGACCAGCACCCATTGCTTCATTACTGATGGAGAAGGTGATGGATTCGAGCATCCTGAGTGTTTTCCCACTTGTGGAAGTTCCTAAATTTTAATTTCACAGATTCTAGGATGGCTGGACCCTGCACCTGGGTGGTATGCTCTAGAATTTGTGAGGTTGCCGAATCTCTAGAATTCCCAAAGAGTCCTGTGCCAGGGGAAGTTGGTCTAGACTTCGGCTGTTCTGTACCCGACATTGAAGCTGTGGCATGATATTTTCGGGCCCACGGGGCTCTTGGAGAAGGTGCAGCAGAAGCAGACAACATCAGGAAAAGAGATGGGGCCACTCGGAGGGATTCTGAAAATGTCCCCCAAAGCCAGTGTGGGAGCCTTTTTTTTTCTCTCCTTTAAAAAATGTTTTCAGGGCAAGTTAAATATGTGCAGGACAAGTACATATGTGCAGAGTTCTGTGTCCTCTAGACAATTGCTGTCTGTGTATCTGTCTGTCTGTGACTCTGTCTATGTAGCTGTCTGCTTGTCTCTTTCGGATTCGGAGCTGACAGAATTCCTATCAAAAGAGTGAAGGCAGGACATCTGTGTGCCGAATGACTGTGCCTACTCGAACCTGCCAATCGCTCCTGGCACGAACTGGGTAACAAATGCCTGTTACCTCGGAATGCTGGCGGGTGGGGGGAGGGGGAGGGGGAGGACGCCTGGCACCACCCGGGCTGTCAAGCTCTGCCAAGACCCCCTCCTGCCCGCTGCGCGGGTCTCGCCTCCTTCCCTGAGTTGGGGGTCCACGAAATTGGATTATTTATTAATTAGCAGTAATTTGAAATTTTGGGTGTCTCAGCCTGATGACCCCTTCTCCTCTGCTTTTAGAACCTTGATCCCCTCTCCCATCCTGCCCTCCTGTATTAACTCTGGGTTTCTACTAAGGGCAGGCGGCCAGTTGTTGGGGAAGGGGCTCATGGAATGCAGGCAAAGCGGTCTCTAGAGGGAAGAATTCCGTCAAAGTTGCCACGAGGAGATTCTCTCACAAAGTGTGAGGGTCTGGGCAGAGGAGAGGGTCTGCGTAGACGTGGCTGTTTGGCTGGGCTGTGGAATGGGGCAGAGCCGAAGAGGGGCAGAAACAGAGGAGGGGTGGAGCTAAGGAGACCGAAGAAAAAGAGGGCGAGGGGAGGAGGTAGGAAGCTGAGGTGTGGCGAGCAGGTTCTCTCTATTCAGAAGCCGGTGCCACCACCCTGCCGGCCTCGAGAGCAGGCTGTGCTCCGAGATCCATCAACTGGTTCTGCTGTGGGATGGGGGAAGGGGAGAAGAGAGCGCCACTGTCACAGCCGGTGCCAGCTGGGGGTGGGGTACTGCGAGGAGGGGCGGAGAGCACATCTAAAATTCCAAGACATCTGTTCACCCAAGGAGGAGATGCCGCGCTCAAGAAGGCAGGGCACCCTCGTATCACCCGCTCGGTAGCCATTTGTGCCAGGGAGGAACCCTCACTTCAACCCACTCCAGACCACCAAAGCAGGCCTGTGGAGACTAGGAGGCGGGGTGCCAAGTTTGAGATGGGGGTGGGGGGTCCCCGCACAAACTGTTGCTCTTCTGATGGGCCCTCAAATTTGGGGGGGTGGAGAATAGGGTTCAGGGGAGGATTGTGTGGGGCAGAAATCCTGAAAGGGATGTTTTGAGTTGCTGGAAGAGGTCCTCTGGCTCCTGGTACCCATAGACCCGCCCCCCCACACACATACACTTCTCCAGTCATCACAAGCTCAGATGTTAAGCTTCCCACTTCTGTAAACACACAAGTCTTCTATATAACTGGCCTCTCACACACTCATTTATCTGCTCAAACAACTTTATTTGGAGTGTGCTTGGTCTATCCTGGGCCTGGACTGAGAACCACAGGGGCACCTTCCCACCCTGAGTAGTCCTCTAGTGAGAATGTTTGAGACAGGTGTGCTGCCCAGCACCCACTAAGACCGGATGCACTCTTCTTACTGGGAGCTGGGAGGGAGGGCTCCCTTCCTCCTCTTCCTGGGAGCCCTGGTAGGAAACCCTGGACCCAAAGCCAGCTACTCTCTTACCTGCTCCCTACTGGTGGGACACCCCTCCCTCCCCCAGCTGTGGCTGAATAAGCTCCAGTACCACTTGCCACTAAGCCTCAATGACTACCTCTGTCTTCAGTGCCCTGGCTTGGCACCTGCCCTCCACCAGGGCTGCCCTAGCTGGGCCGACAGAGGCCAAACCTCTCAGCTGGGGAATGTCCATGTGGTTGCTACTTAAAAACTGATTTATGAGGCCGCTGCGGCTGCGAAGGCTTGGCCTGCGGTCCTGGTAGTAATCAAGGGCATATGCCCATCTCGCCTGGCACTGCCCAGTTTGTGAGCCCAGCCCTGGCCTCTGCTCTCCTGTTGGGAAGAGAGAGGCACAAAGCCCAGAGTCTTCTCTTCCTAAACCTTCTCTGTTTCCCTCTACCCTCTTCCTTTTCCTCCTCCTCCTCTTCCCCTTCCCTCTCCCTCCTACATCCCTCCCTCCCTCCCTTTCCTTTCCTTCTCTCCCAAGTGGCACGGACCAGCCTGTGTGCCGGGCTGGCGCTCACAGCTGCAGCCCATCTGCTATGATTGAATGGTGACAGTGACAGACAGGAGCTGGGGGGAACAGGGGCTGCCCTGCCACCCCTCACCCCTCCTGTGCCAACCCCCACAGGCTTCCTTGACCTCCAGAATGGAGATCACCCATTTTGCTGGTGCAAGCTGGGGGAATCCCACCCCTCAAAGAGCAGTAAGGGAATTCCTTTCCTTCCAACTAGATTCCTGAGAGGAGAGGAGAGCAGGCGCACAGAAAAGAGGGAGAGGAGTTGGAAGAGCCTTCTGGGAGAAAAAGCCCCTACCCACACAGCCTTGGGTGAGGCAGGAGCCACTGCCAGTGACCAGGAAACAGATGAAACTCCAAAGTTGGGCACAGAACTTAGCTTCTTTTGAAAGCCAAGAAACCCTCTTTAAGAACCTCAGGTGAAAAACTCTGTCCAAGGGTCCTGTCACTCATGTTTGTGTCATTTCCTCCCTCTGGAGCCCTGTAAGCCCCCTCGCCTCTCTCTCCTCCAGGAGTACATCGGAAGAGACCTGGAAAAACCTGTTGTCCAAAGTAAGACCTAAGAATTGGACCTAAGAGAGTAACAAGGAAGTCCAACTGAGTCAAGGAGCGAAGCTGAAACAGATGCCTTTGCAGTTATTGGATGTACTTGGTTTGCTTAGGCACCATCCATGAACTGAGCTGATGAACATCAACCAGTCTGTGAGGTTAGGCCTCCCTGTAGGACACACATAGTATGCTGAATGCTGAAGCATCTGCAGGACATGCCTCCATGAGAGTGCAGGCCTGACTTTCCTTGGTAAGAAATAGATGCCTTTACACATGCTTTAAGCTGCATAGCTGCATAGGCCTTTGCCCCCCTGGAGCTCTGTCTGACACCCCTCTCTTTTCCAAGACACGGGGTATGTATGGGTCTCTTGGTCCTCATTTCCATATCCACCTCCCTCTTTTGTCTTCCAGCCTATTTTCTGGATCCTTCCTTTTTTCATATTAGTATGTACTTTCACACAGTATTTCTCCTTTCTTCTCTTCTCTCACCCTTTCTCACTTTCATGGTAACCCTGTAGTCTCTGGAAATATCTTCCTACAGGAGAATGGTCATTTTTATGTTCCACGCACTCCACAATTAAAAGTTTGTTAGTAGGAGAAGTGTCTCCAGCATGCAATCTCACTGCAGAGGGAGACAGGAACCCATAATCCAATCTGAGGGATAAGCATTAGGCAGCCACTAAATCTTTGCAATCCTCATAGCAAATCCAGATCAACATTGTTGTCTATTTGCTGAAGACAAATTGGGATAAGAATGGAGGTGGAGCTGGTATGAGGGTGTACATCTGTAATCCTAGCATTTGGAAGGTATAACCAGAAGGATGGGAGATTCAAGGAGGTCAGCTCCAGCTTCAACTATATAGTGAGTCTGAGGTGAGGCTGGGCTGTAGGAGACCCTTTCTAAAAAAAATAAGAAGCAAGAAAAAAATGATACAGCTGGACAGTGGTGGCACATGCCTTTAATCCCAGCACTTGGGAGGCAGAGGCAGGTGAATTTCTGAGTTCGAGGTCAGCCTGGTCTAAAGAGTGAGTTCCAGGATAGCCAGGGCTACACAGAGAAAGCCTGTCTTGAAAAAACAGTTTGAGGCCAGCCTGGGTTACAGCATGAGTTTCAGGACAGCCAGGGATATACAGAGAAACCCTGTCTCAAAAAAACAAAAACAAAAAAAAACCCCAAAAAACAAAACAAACAAACAAACAAACAAAAAACAAAACAAAACAAAAAAAACCTGACAGCTATTTGGGCCTGGGTGTGCAGGCTGCACTCTCTTTTATTTAGGAAGCTGGGTGAGAAGGGTCTTGCCCAGGCTACAGAGCAAGTTCAGGATTAGCCTAGCCAACTTAACAAGACCTGGTCTCAAAAGTTAAAAATAAAGACTAAGTAGGAGGGGGTCCGTGTAAGGGGGGGTGAAGCCAGGTCACCTCCGAGGAAATGGATAGACTTTGGGGTGTATTTCACCTGTGAGGATATGTTGTTTGAGATTCTCTCTGGCCTATCTGGAAGAGGCACACCCTTGGTCATCTCTGGATTGGCCACTGTGTATGTTCACAGGTGGCTAACAGGAAAGAGGAAAAAAAATGATCCAACTTTCTTATCATGGGCTTTGATGGATGGAGGTAGACATGGCTCTGGAGTCAACAGCCACTATGTGTCCAGGGTTTTAGAGTACATTGATTAAGGGAACATTTTTCCTGTCTCAATAAAACAAAACAAAACCAAAAACACCTCAGTCATGGTCATCTACTCCTGCTTCTTAGAGGCTACAAGATCTATTATAGAGCATGGGTATGCTGTACAATGCTTAATTTAAAAAAAAAAAAAAAGACAAAGTAAGTAGCTTAGCTTGCCTAGGGTGCGTGAGGTCCTAGTTTCAGACTTTAACACTATAGTAAGTAAATAAAATAAGAAATGGAGACGGGAGAAGGAGGGTTCTCCTGGGGCTGCTATAGGACTTTCGAGGGACTGTCTTCTGTCTCTACAGTTTCAGTTTCTTCAGAGCAAGGTGGCATCTGAGGGAGATAACAAGAGGCCCCAAAACCTCCACATATCCATATACCTCACAGGACACAGACCTGTTCTTGGCAGGGACTGGAGGCATAGATCATCTTCTCACTCACTTCCTCCCTCTCTGAGACTCGGGTCAGGTGCCTCTTAGTTGCCCTGGTTCCTCTCAGACATGTTTTTCCTTTACCCGTAAGTTTCTCTCTCGTTTCTTTCTTTATTTTTCCTTAGGCACCACCATTCCCAGATCTCTTCCCAAATTTTTCTGTCTCATCCTTCTGTGGAGAATTGACTAAGTGTTGTGGTTTCAGTACCACGGACAGAGACACCAGCGGCGAGAGAGTCCTACCCAGATTTGTGCAAGCGAGCGGTGACTTCTGCGTTTCTTTGGGGTGGAGGGGCGGGGGAGAGGGACGCATACCCGAGTCTGTGTGAACGCCTGTGTCTGTGCTACTCTGGGGCACACGCTCGTGGGCGTTTCTGGGTGCATCTGCGTGTTTGTATCTGTCTGATCCGTGTCCCCGCCTGCTCCCCATGTCTCTGGCTGGGAAAGGGGACTGGATGAGGACGCTCCGTTCTGGAGGTGGGGGAGGCAACGGGTGGCTTGGTATCCCAGCCGGTCCTGGGGGCGTCATCCTTGCTCAGACGTACGCCAAGCACCATGTGGCATGTGTGCCAGCAGGCACAGGCTAAGGGCATTCTGCCCGGCTTGAAAGAAGGCAGAGGAGGCAGGGAGCAAGAAAAGGGGAACTGAGCTCAGAGTTCTGGGACCCCCCGCAGCCTTTCTTCCTAGGACTCTGTCATGGGAACAAATGTGAGGAAATGATCCACCCTTTGTAATGTCACCTCCCTTTGTAAAGACTCTCACAACCTCATGACCAAGCTTTCAAACACGAATATCCTGAGGGACACAGAAGGCCAGTCTCTTCCAGCTTGCAGTGAGTGAGTGAAGGCTGCCTGACCCTTGTCAGTCCCTGCAAGAGTATGCACATATGCAAAGAATGGAAGATACAAGAATCATCTCTTGTATTATAGAGTAGCATCCTGTACCTCATAGGTGGGCACCTCTTACTATGAGCCCAAAGAGCACACTACAGTTCTGGTAGCTTCTAAGAGAGCTTTGCCCTCTCCAAGAAAGGGACACATTACCCCAACACAGGGTACACCCTCCCTGAATTATCACTGGAAGTGTCTGTCATCAGCATTCAGACCAGTGCAGGAGAAAGCCTGAGTACTTCAATGGAGGAGGGGGAGGAGAAAGCCACAAAAGTGGTCCCCCCTTTCTGCCCACGAACTGGCGTGCTGGTAACAGTACTTTTTTTTTTTTTTAATTTATTTATTATATGTAAGTACACTGTAGCTGTCTTCAGATACTTCAGAACAGGGCATCAGATCTCATTATGGGTGGTTGTGAACCATCATATGGTTGCTGGGATTTGAACTCAGCACCTTTGGAAGAGCAGTTGGTGCTCTTAACCACTGAGCCATCTCTCCAACCCAACAGTACTTTTCCAATCTCAATCTGAACTGGCTATAGACCCTCATACAAGCTGTTTCACAGTGAGATATTATTTTAATTAATTTTTTTTTTGAGACAGGGTCTCAATGGGCAGCTCTGGATGCTCTGAAACTATGCAGACTAAACTGGTCTGGAACTCATATATATCCCTTGCCTCTGCTTCCCCCAGTGCTGGGATCAAAGGTGTGTGTTACCAAACCCAGTCACTGTGAGATTTAATATGACCATCTAAAGGACTGTGTGATGGTTTGCATGTGCTCTGCCCAGAGAGTGGATTAGGAGGTGTGCCTGTGTTGGAGTAGGTGTGTCACTGTGGGCGTGGGCTATAAGACCCTCCTCCTAGTTCCCTGGAGGCCCATATTCTGCTAGCAGCCTTCAGATGAAGATGTAGAACTCTCAGCTCCTCCTGCATCATGCCTGCCTGGATGCTGCCATGTTCCCACCTTGGTGATAATGGGCCTATAAGCCAACCCCAATTAAATGTTGTCCTTATATGAGTTGCCTTAGTCATGGTGTCTGTTCACAGCAGTAAAACCCTAACTAAGACAGATGGGGAGATGGTTAAGTCGGTGCTTCTTGCACAAGCATGGAGAAAAGTGAGTCTGCATTCCCTGGAATGCACAAACACTAGGCACAAGGCTATCCACCTGTAATCCAGGTGCTGAGGCAGCAGAGACAGGAGGATCCCTGGAGCTGTCTAATTTGGCAAGCTCCAGGTTTAGGGAGAGATCCAACCTCAAGAAAATGAAGTGGAAGGTAAGTGAATTGGCTTGACTATTAAGGCTCTTGCCACACAAGTCTGCGGACCTGAGTTCAATTCCCCATGACTCATATAAAATCAGGAGGAAACTAACTTGTCAATGTCAACATCAACCTCTGGCCCCCACATGCATGAGCTCACATGTAGATGTGCACCTGTACTAACATGAATAAGTACAGACACACACACACACACACACCACACACGCGCGCACATACACACACACACATGTAAAGAATGTGGGGATGGCAAGATGACTCAGTGGGAAAGGTGCTTGCTCCCAAGGCTGAGTTCAATTCCTAGTACTCACAGTGGAAGAAGAAAGCAGATGCCAGCAGGTTGTCTTTTGACCGTGCCATATATGCCATAGCACACATTTGTAGACTAAACTGGTCTACACACATTTGATAGCACACCCGTGTGTACACACATGAAAAAAACCATCTTTTTGTTTTTGTTTTTGTTTTTTTCAAGACAGGGTTTCTCTGTATAGCCCTGGCTGTCCTGGAACTTACTCTGTAGACCAGGCTGGCCTCGAACTCAGAAATCTGCCTATCTCTGCCCCCCTCTGCTGAGATTAAAGGCAGTACTATCACCACCTGGCTTTGGTTATGGTTTCTATTGCTGTGATAAAAGACCACAACCAAAAGAAACCTCAGGAGGAAAGTATTGCAATTATACTTCCAGGTACCATTCCATCACTGAGTGAAGTCAGGGCAGAAACTCAAGCAAGGTGGGACCATGGAGGCAGGCACTGATGCAGAAGCCATGGAAGAACACTGCTCACTGGTTTGTTCCTCATGGAGAGCTCAGCCTGCTTTCTTTTCTTTTCCTTTCTTCTTTGTTCATTTGTTTGTTTGTTCTGGGATATGGTCTCTGCATTTTGTAGCTCTGAATGTCTTGGAACTCACTATGTTGACTAGGCTGGCCTTGAACTCACAGATAGTCACCTGCCTCTGCTTCCCAGGTGCTGGGGTTAAAGGCGTGCAACACCTGGCTTGGCCTGCTTTCTTATAGAAACCAGGACCACCAGGCTAGAGGTGATACCAACTACAGTAAATTCACCCTACCACATCAACCAAAAAGAAAAAGAAAAAGCCCTACTCAGTTGACTATAGGGGTATGGTCTTTTTTTTTTTTTTTGGTTTTTCGAGACAGGGTTTCTCTATGTAGCACTGGCTGTCCTAGAACTCACTCTGTAGACCAGGCTGGCCTCAAACTCAGAAATCTGCCTGCCTCTGCCTCCCAAGTGCTGGGATTAAAGGAGTGCTCCACCACTGCCCTGCAGGGGGCATGGTCTTAATTCGGATTCCTTTTTCCCAGTTGATGCTAACTTGTGTCAAGTTGATATGAAATCTAGCCAGCACATTTTTTTTTTAAGATTTATTTATTTATTATGAGTACACTGTAGCTGCCTTCAAACAATGAGAAGGGGTCATACATCCCTATGTGGTTGCTGGGAATTGAACTCAGGACCTCTGGAAGAGCAGTTAGTGCTCTTGACTGCTGAGCCATCTCTCCAGCCCCCCACTATTTTTTAAAGATGAATTTATTTTATGTGTATGATTATTTTGCCTACATGTGTGGACATGCACCACTTGTGTGCCTGCAGAGCAGGGCATCAGGTCTCCTGGACCAGATGGTTGTGGGCCATTATGCAATTGCTGGGAGGTGAACTCAAGTCCTCTGCAAGAACCAACTCTTCAGCTCCAGCACAGAATTTGAAAAAGACATCTTTCAAAATACATTTTTATTTTTAAATGTATGTGTGTTTTGCCTACATGTGTACATGTGCCTCACAATATGTGCCTGGTACCCACAGAGGTCAGAGGAGGACTCCAAACCCTTGGAACTTGTGTTGTAGATGGTGGTGAGCCACCCTATGGGTTCTGGGAACCAAACCCTGGTCCTCTGCAAAAACACCAAGTGCTCTTAACCACTGAGCCATCTCTCCAGTCCCAGTTATTTTATTATTAATACTACGGAAAGAGTGGTTGGCAAGACTGACTGTCAGTGCGGCCAAAGCCTCTAGCCTGGAGTGTGAACACTAGCGAGTCCTCAGTGAATTCAAATGTGGTGTGAATCGGGTGTGTGAACCTCAGCAGTGTCAGTTCTCTCTCCCAGCCAGAGGCAGACACTCCCATATGCAGCAGGAAAAAAGGAGGGACTTACAAAGCAATGGACAGCTGGGCAGCAGTGGAGAGGGGTAGTAACTGAGGTATCTGTGGGTTGGCCTATCTGCGCCTCGTCCCTCAGTCCCTCAGGGCTCGAAAGCCTTTTGCAAGGCTCTCCAACCCCAGGTCGGTTGGAGCTTTCCTCAGATCCTTTTCTGTTTCTTCTCTTGGCTTCTCCCCTCAATAGATGGTGATGATCACCCACCCACTTTGTTGCTTAAGGCATAGACCTGGGAGTCATCCTTCCCCCTCCTCTCTCATGGACTCTCACCAGGGAGCACTGGCCTTTAGTCCAAAATGTACACCAAGTCCAGGCTCTTCCCTCAGCACTTCCTCAGAGAACAGAACAGGTCACCTCTCTCTTAAGCCTCTGTTCTCATCTTGTCCCATTAATTAGTGCGTGCGTGCGTGTGTGTGTGTGTGTGTGTGTGTGTGTGTGTGTGTGTGTGTGTGTGTGTGTATAGGTGTGTGTGTGTGTACACAGGTATGTGTACAGGTGTGTCTGTGTAGAGGGGTGTGTGTGTATACAGGTGCATGTGTACATGTATGTATATGTACAGGTGTGTGTATATAGGTGTGTGTGTATAAGTGTGTGTTTGCAGGTGTGTATGTGTGTATAGGTGTGTGTGTACACAAGTATGTGTACAGGTGTGTGTGTGTGTGTACAGGTGTGTCTGTGTACAGGTGTGTGTGTGTGTGTGTGTTTGTGAGTGCACACAAATGCCAGGATGTGTGTGTAGATCAGAGAACCACTTTGTGGTCCAGGTCTCCCCTGAGGCAGGGTATCCCCTGATGTTTCTGCTCTGCCACATTCTCCAAACTAGGTGGTCTTCCAACTGGCAGGTGGTTCTCATGTTTCCACCTCCTATCTCACTGTAGGATCACATATCCTACCACATCCCACATTTTCTATGGGTTCCAGGGATTGAACTCCAGGCCTTGGTGACTGGCATCTTTACTTGCTGATCCGTCTCCTTTCCACCAACCAGCATGTCCCCTCATTTGTTTAAAGAAGGGAGTCTCAAGTTGTAAGCTAGTTTTACTGGGACTTGTGGTAACTGAGCCTCAGCCCCCCAAGGGCTAGGATTGCAGGCATGAGCCACTGTGCCTGGTCTAGGGCAATCTTTCAAAAACACAAGGGGATCTGGGTGTGGTGGTACACAGGGAGGCAGAGGCAGGCAGGTCTTTTAATTCAAGGTCTACAGAATGAATTCCAGGACAGTCAGGATTATACATGGAAACCGTTTCTTGAAAAACCTTAAAACCCGGCTGGAGTGAACTGGGCTAGAGTGAGAGGGGCTGGAGCAAGCAGGCCCAGCAGAGGTCCTGAGTCCAGTTCCCAGCAGCCACACACATGATGGCTCATGGTCATTTGTACAGCTACAGTGTACTCATTCATACACATAAAATAAATAAAATAAATCTAAAAAAAAGAAAAAGAAAAAGAAAAAAGAAAGACCTTAAAACCAACCAGCCAACCGACAAACAACAAAGACAACCACAAGCTGGGATGCTAGAATGCTGGCTCTGTGGTTAGGAATAAATCCTACCCTTGTGGGGAACAAGGTTGGTTCCCAGCACCCACATCAGGTGGCTGACGATCTCCTGTAACTCCAGCTCCAGAGGAGAAGTGACACATCTGGCTTCCGCAGACAGCTGGACACATGTGTACACACACACACACACACACACACACACACACACACACGCACACGCACACGCACGCGCACACAAAATTAAATATAGACTGGCTGGAGAGACGGACAGCTCCTGGCCTGCAGGCTCCTTGAGGACAGCCACCATCATGTCTGCTCTGTTTTCTTCAGACACTGAACCAGGTGTGGACTCAGCTCTTGTACCTCGTGTTGAAGGGCAGGCTTGATTAATGCTCTGTCGACCTTGAAGAGGGGCGTAGAAGGGTGAATCAGTCCTGCAGCCAAGGCTCAAACCTGCTTCATCGGGGACTAGCCTCCCCTCTCTTCCTTCCTCTCAGGAGGCCTGTCTGCTGGCAGCCTCCTAATTATATTTTACTTGACTATAAATCTTTTTGTTAAATGTAATTGAATAACACACCTTTCGAATCATCACATTAACCTGGCGTCCGCTCTAAGGCGGTAATTAGCTTCCCAGAATTTCTCACTAGTTTGAAGACTGGCTCTGAGATCATCCACTGCCAGCCTTGAAGGTGTAGGCCAGCCCTGTGTCCCTGAAAAAGGGTGGGTGTTGGGGCGTTTGACTGCTCTGGTGCCCCTCTCCCTGGCGGAGGGATCAAACACCCTGAGCAGTGCCCTGCCCCCAGCCCTACACTCTGGGATCTGGGGTCTGGGATGTCCCTTTCATCCTTGCTTGGACTCCTGGCTCAGAGCAGTCTCAGCTGGAGTTTCGGGAGGGAGAGGACTGGGGCAAACAAGCTGCAGGCACCTGACTGTGAGCCAGGCCTGTCCCAGCAACCCTTGCGGTTGCCTGACTACTAAGAGGCTCTGAATGCTGGGGTAGAACTACCTTAAAAGCTAGCTAGGAGCTGGGCGGTGTTGGCGCACGCCTTCGAGGCCAGCCTGGTCTAAGGAGTGAGTTCCAGGACAGCCAGGGTGACACAGAGAAACCCTGTCTCGAAAAAAACAAAAACAAAAACAAAGACAAAAAAAAAAAAAAAAGCTAGCTAGGGGCAGCAGGACTTGGTGGCATGAGACTGTAACCTCAGGACCACCAGGAAGGCTGAGGTGTGATGCTAGTTACACACTGAAGACCTGTCCCAGACAAAAACAAGCAACAAAACTACCAAATCCTCAGGGTCTTAGAACCCAGTGTCGCCCACCACCCACCGTGGGTGGTGTCCCCCTCAGGCCCTGCCAACTTCTTCAGCTCTCCTGCTCTCCCAGGCCTGACCCTTAACAGGCACTTTCCCATCCCACATCCCATTCATCAGTGAGTATGTCTGATTTGTCTGGCTCCGCTGCACTGCCCTCTCCTGGGGCAAGTCAACTCACCATCTCTCTCTTGTGGACAGCTTCCATGACTATCCTTGGCTGGATGTGACTGTAGTGTTGTGTGTGTCTCCACCCACTCCATCTACTTTTAATGTACCAACCAGAATGATTGATGATGATGATGATGATGATGATGATATGGCTGGGATGGCTCATAGGCACTCAGGAAGGAAAGGAAGGTGGATTTCTGAGTTTGAGGCCAGTCTGGTCTACAGAGTGATCTGCAGGACAGCCAGGGCTACTCAGAGAAACCCTGTATCAACAAACAAACAAACAAACAAACCCCACCACTTTATTTAGACAATACATTTATGTGAAGTCTATAAAACAACAACATTTAGGATACTCAAAGACTTGCATGACATCCTTATCCTTATTTTTGGGACCAGCAAGATGGCTCAATGGGTGAAGGTGTTTGCCGTCAAGCCAGCTGACCTAAGTTCGTTCCCTGAGACCCAGATGATAGAGGTGAGAAACAACTCTGATAGGTTGTCATCTGGTCTCCATACATGTACTTTATGTAAATAAGTAAATAAATAAATAGAATTGAAAGTGTATATGGCTAGTGAGAAGGCCCAGTAGCACTTGCTGTCCCTGGAAGAGAGCCCAAGTTCACTTCCCAGTACTTTCATCAGGTTGCTTGAAACCACCTGAACCCAGCTCAGAGACTCCAATGCCTTTGGCCTAGAGGAGCACCTGCACTCATGTACACATACCCACAGGGACACACACACACACACACATACAGGCAGGCATACACACACATACATACACACACATACCCACAGGCACACACACACATACACACATACCCACAGGCACATACACACACATACCCATAGGCACACACACACATACCCACAGGCACACATACACACACACAGACACACACACACAGGCACACATACCCACAGGCACACACACACACACACACATACCCACAGGCACACATATATACATACACATATACACAGGTACATACACACACACATACACACACACTTACAGATAATAAAAATAAATACTTAAACCTATCTTTAAAAGTCCATTTTAAACGCCACCCCCAGCCCCAAATCCATGTGTACACTTGCCATGCATCCCCAGCACTAGGCACAGGCCTAGGGGTTTTTGCTTGTTTGTTTTTGACAAGGTCTTCTGTAGCCCAGGCTGGCCCCCAGCTCAGTACATGGTGGGCTTGCACTCTCCCTCCTCCATCCCCTGAATCCTGGGATAAGCGGAGTGTGCCACCACCTCTCAGCCAATAGAATTCTAGAAGCAGTCAGATGAGAGAGCCATTGCTGCTCGGGATGAAAACCCGAGCAGCAATGGCTCTGTTGGGCGCCATTATGAAACTGACCCGCAGTTTCATGAACCGGGTTCTGCCTCGACCGAAGGGAGAAAGGAGACCTGAAACACAGAGTTCGAGAACAAAAGGACACGAAGCCAAGTTGAGGGTTTCCAATCAAGGCTCTCCTTTACTTGGGGGGTTCAGCAATTATATACAAGAGAACATACTGAATCTCTGGTTACAACGACATTTGAATAACATAAGGAATTCAGGAGGAGTCAGGAAGAGTCCGAGCAAAGTCTAGGAGGAGGTCAAAGGGAAACCGGCTGCAGGGCTAAAGGTGTAAATTCAGGGCCTCTCCCATGTCTCAGCTCGCGGAATGGCTGGAGGCGCAGTCCACAGTGGGGGAGGAGGTCAACAGCAGATGTCTTCAGGTTGTATACGTGCCAGCCAGCAGGCGCACAGCAGGCATGAGTTGAGTCTGCAGTGGCAAACTCCAATGTCTTGCATCTGAGGGACCCCAACATCTTGCCCTTGTGTATTATATGAAAGCAGGGTTAAGGCCATATCAATGGGCACAGCTTTGCACGTGGATTTTTACGTTGCTTAGTCAGAATTAACCGAGGCTTAGACAATCTTCTCTGACCTCACTTTTGTCAACTCTACTTTTGTGCCCAGGTCTCCAGCCTTCTGGGGCAGTATTGTCTCAGGGCTTTTGCTCCCCCGGCCTCCAAATGTATGAGGTATTTTAGGTATTTTAAAGATTTATTTTATTTATTTTATGTGTATGAGTACATTGTAGCTGTACAGATGGCCATGAGCTATCATGTGTGTGGCTGCTGGGAATTGAACTCAGGACCTCTGCCAGCCCCACTAGCTCCAGCCCTGCTCGCTCCGGCATAATTCACTGTAGCTGTCTTCAGATGCACCAGATGTAGGCATCAGATCTTGTTATGGGTGGTTGTGAGCCACTATGCGGTTGCTGGGATCCGAACTCGGGACCTTTGGAAGAGCAGTCAGTGCTCTTACCTGCTGAGCCATCTCGCCAGCCCTATTTTAGGTATTTTATGTACTACAATATGACCCTTTAAGAGCCTTTCCCCTAACTATTCCATCCCAAGCTACCTCCTTTCCCCCTATTATCTCCCCCCACCTTTAGTATTAACAGCCACTGTGTACACTAGATATTCTACAGACATTCGTGGTCTCAGTCTCCCACCTCTGATTTCTCCCTGAGATGCCCGTTTTAGTACTACCCCAGTACTGAGGACAGGAGCAAGCGGGGACTAACTAAGGAGTTAAAAAACAGCACCCTGGCTGGGACATAGCTTAGTGCTAGGCTGCGTGGCACAGCCTGGGTCACACACCCTCCACCCCTATCTCTCCACCCCCACCTTACCCCACCTCTCCACCCCCACCCCACCCCCAT
>NW_022196911.1:94278010-94285028 GCF_008632895.1 Mastomys coucha | reverse complement strand
CCCACCCCACCCCATCTCTCCACCTGACTCTCCTGCTCTAAGGGTAACTTCTGGTGCCCATTCATTTGGCACTGAAGACCTATCTAGAGCTCCAGCTCTTAGAATGTAGCTCTCTCTCTTTTGCTCCCTTCTCTCCTCAGTCTTCTCACTTCTCATCCCAGAATCACCCTCTTCCCTCTCCCCTAACCAGCCCTGGAGAAATTCAGATAGCCTTTGCGGTGAGAAAGGTCATCCACTGCAGGGGTGCTGTTCGCCTACCTGCCTGTTGGCACTGCCAGGCTAGCACGGGTACAGGGCCTTACTGACCAGTGCTACCTGAGTGGCGGGAGAATTCTAGTTTTGTTCTGTCCCGTGTGGTCATGGATAACAAGACTAAGAAATTATTTCAATTTTTATTTAAATCAATTAATTTGAATAAGCCTTTGCACCAGAAGCCTCTGGCTCCATGGGACACTGATACGGGATGCTATGCTTGTCATTTATTCTGTGGGACAGGCATTCTTATCCCCATTCTACAGATGAAGTGAAAGGCTGGAGAATCTTAGAATTTAAAATGAGGGCATTTAATATTTAGTATGGTGTATAACCTTTACCTAAAAGGACATGGAGGGCCACTGTAGCCAGCCAGAAATATAAAATAGCCGGTTCTAGGAACCAGAGCCTCAGGACTCTGGTTCCGGATACCTACCCCTCCTGGCTGATCCACAATGAGGGTGGAACTAAGAATGAAGGTCTACTGGTTTATGAGACTCTCCACCCTGTTGACCAGTAGATGAAGATTGCATTCCTAGAATGAATGTGTTCCCCTCCCTAACTGAATACCTTGGGTTGGGTCCCTCTGAAAGTCTCCACTGTTTATGTTCTGTCTCCTTGGTAACTCTTCCCCCCTCCCTGCCCCCAGCTTCCCTTAAATACCCGACACTTCTTGTGTTTGGGGTCGAACTCTGGCCAGCGTGGTCATGAGATCGACCCGGTACCGGTATCCCCAATAAACCTCACGTGATTGCAGCAAGTTCAGTCTCTCATGAGTAATTGGGTGGTCGCGTCATCCTGAGACTTGAGTAAGGATCTCCCCAGTTCCGGGGGTCTTTCAGAAGAACCAGTGGCAGAACTAAGTGTTGGAGTCTAGCCTTTCTGAGCAGTTGCTTCAGGGACTGAGATGGGGTTGGCATTCGGTCACTTTGGTTTTCAATACTGGGCATCTCTTTGTGGTTCAGGGTGAACTCTCAGAAATCTTCCTCTGTCTCTCTTTTTCTTTTCTTTTCTTTTCTTTCTTTTTTTTTTTTTTCCGAGACAGGGTTTCTCTGTGTGGCCCTGTCTGTCCTGGAACTCACTGTAGACCAGGCTGGCCTCGAACTCACAGAGAGCCACTGCCTCTGCCTCCTGAGTGCTGGGATTAAAGGCATGTGCCACCACCACCACCACCACCACCACCTGGTTGAATCTGCCTCTTAAGTGTTGGGAGTATAGAACTGTGTCACTTGGGAGGCAGAGGCAGGTGGATTTCTGAGTTCCAGGCCAGCCTGGTCTACAGAGTGAGTCCCAGGACAGCCAGGGCTAAACAGAGAAACCCTGTCTCGAAAAACAAAAACAAAAACAAGAAAAAAAGAATAGGAAGTACTGTTAACTGTTGAATCATCTCTCACAGGCCTATAATCCCAGCATGTGGAAAGTGGACACCAATAAGATTAGGAGTTCAAGGTCATGCTCAGCTATGTCTTAAAGCTGCAGGAGACCTTGTCTCAAAAAACTCAGACTCTGTTGACTCTCTTCTGCTGAAGGCAAAGATAGACCTGGGATCCTTTACTGAATCCCTCCTGCACTGTGGACTTCTTCCCCGGACGGACTCCTACACTGCACCTTGGGGTTTTTTTGTTTTGTTTTTTGTAGTGTGTTTATAGGAGAGAGAGAGGGAGAGAGAGAGGGAGAGAGAGAGAGTGCATACTCCCCTGATGCTCATCTCGAGAATGTCCTAGAACAATCTGAGCAGTCAGTTCTCTCCTTCCACCTGTGCATGGTTGCTGTAGGTTGAACTCAAGACTTCAGGTCGGTGTGGCAAACTCTTTTCCTGATCTCAGGAGCCCCTTGACTCCTACATATTTCTATTTCTATTTGATAGGAAAGAAGATCCCTCCGCGCCTGTCCTCTGTCTAGTTTCCCTCATGTAGCTGTGATGAGCCTTTGAAAAGTCATTTTGGCATGGCTTTCCTGTACTCAGAATGTGGCCAGAACCTTTCCTATCTCTCAGCCTACCCATCCATCTTCCTGGCCACTGGCCTCGCTGACTGTTCCTCTCCAGTCCATTGATCCTTCTCCACATCTGTGCTGCTCCACAACTGGACCCTGATGATCTTAGTGCCTGGGCCAGCAACTTCTTCACCCTCAAAGGTGGGTAGCTCAGAGGCCACCCTTCTGCTCTGAGGCCTTCTCTGGCCTCACCTCAACCTCACCATGACCTCTGACCTCATCTCAGCACCTCACCATGACCTCTGACCTCACCTCAGCACCTCACCATGACCTCTGGCCTCATCTCAGCACCTCACCATGACCTCTGACCTCATCTCAGCACCTCACCATGACCTTGAGCTGCAGCACTTTCTCCCTTCTAGCCTCCAAATAATCTGCTGATGTGTTAAGTCTGTCTCCCTAGCTGGAAGAGAGGTCCTTACAGGCAAGGATCTCTGAAGTGTCCCAAAACAGTGCCAGACACACAGGAGCACCTCAGAGGATAAGCACATAAATATGTCAGGCTCAATGGGGAACACTTCCTCCCACCCCCCTCATTCAAGTTCTTCACGAAACTTAAGGCCAGAGACTAGGAGCCTTTTCTTCCCAAGGACTGAGAGAATCAGCAGCAAGCACCCTTCTGTATATCTTCCAAAACAGTGGGCAACAGGTCCTCAGGGCTCTGGATGCCCTGCCCTTCACCCTCAAAGGTGAATCGCCCTTCTTTGCTCTTCTCCAGGTCAAGGCCATTTGTTGAGTCAAAATATCCTTAGTGTTCTGTCAAGAACACTAAGGGGCAGGGGTGGGAGTAGACAAATGCTAGTCATTCTGGTCCATCTTCCCTTGTGTGGGGGGTGGGAAGAAGAGGTTGCAGCTGAGCAGTCCAGAGGTGTTGACTGACATCACTGAACCTCCTATATCACCATCTGTTAAGTGGGGCCCTGGAAGGAAGCCGGTAGGAAGTTCCTACAGGCTCTGGTCTCCACCAGAGTAGCAGTTTCCCTGCTCCTGTCTCACCTGCTTGAACCTAACCCCTTATTAACCTGTCATATTTTTTCCCCTTAAGATGCAGTCCTGTAGCGGGGCAGAGGTGGCACATGCCTTTAATCCCAGCACTTGGGAGGCAGAGACAGGTGGATTTCTGAGTTTGAGGCCAGCCTGGTCTACAGAGTGAGTTCCAGGACAGCCAAGGCTACACAGAGAAACCCTGTCTCGAAAAACCAAAAGATGCAGTCCTGAGTAACCCAAGTTGCCTTCTAACTTGCTGCATAGCCGAGGCTGGCCTTCAGTTTCTGATCTTCCTGCCTCCATCTCTAGAGTACTGATAGATTGCAAGACAGCATCCCTTGCCCCACCAGAGTTTTCTTCCCTTAAACCTCCTCCCAGGATGTAGGCTACCTCGGGGCTAGCTCAGGCCTTGAGCTCTGCAGCCTGGCTTTGAAACTTGTCTCTTGGGCCAAGTTGCTTTACTTCACTGAGCCTCAGGTGACCAATCTGAGCAACAGGACAACAGGATCTGTGTCCTGTGGTTACTGCGATGTAGCAAGCAAGGCAGTTAAACTGAGCTTTTGGCACTTTGGGGGGGGGCATGATTCTTAGATCCCAGGACAAAGTCAAAGGTCCTAAGCAGGGCCCGTGGAGCAGAGCTGTCTGTGGGAGTCAAACAGTAGGAAGATCTGCCCACTATTACAGCAAAGCTGTGGGCATAATGAACACAGGCCAGCTCCTGTGTAGGGAAGATCTGCCCGTTTTCTGCCATTTACAGCAAGTCTGGCCCTCACAGGCCCTCTAGCTGGGGCTTCTCTGTGTGCCTTTGTGTGGTCTACTGTGTGTGGTCTTCTGTGTGTGCCTCTGTGTACAGTATTCTTGCTGCCTAGAATGTCCTTTTGCCTGTTATCCACCTGGAAGCTCCTACTCATCAGTTCAGATCTAATTCAAGCGGGGATTGTGGTACTTGGAAAATGAGGCAGAGGAATTGCTGTAACTGTGAGGCTAGCCTGGGTTACAGAGTGACATCCTGTCTCAGGGGTACTTGAAGGGTGTGTTACACATGCTGACAATCCCAGCACTTGGAAGGTTGAAGCTGGATGACCAGGGGCTCAAAGTCATCGGATGCATAGCAAGCTTGAGGGAAGCCTGGGCTACATGAAACCCTATTTCAAACAAAATTAAGGTTGAGGAAAGACCTAATCCAAGCCTCCTTGACCTCTGCCAAGTGCTAGTGACATCAACAGGCCTTTGAACTAGGCCTTCTGAATTGGAATCCAGCTCTGCCACTTCCTAATTGGGTGACCTTCATCTGGGTCTCAGTTTCTGGATCTGGAAAATGGATATGATAATAAAAGCACCTAAAATTTTGAGGAATAATATGTGTAAATAGTTTGTTCCCACTGGACATGGTAGCACATGCCTTTAATCCTAACACTTGGAAGAGAGAGGCAAGTGGATCTCTGTGAGTTTAAGGCCAGCCTGGTCTACAGAGTGAGTTCCAGGACAGCCAAGGCTACCCAGAGAAATCCTGTCTTGAAAAAAAAAAAAATTTGTTTGCAGATTTGACACAGGGAACCACTGGTAAAAGGGTAAGGGCCATAATTATTCTGTCCCCTACTGGGCTGTGAGCTTCCTGGGACAGCCTGAGCTCTAGCCTGGAGAGCCAGAAATGTTCACTGCCAAGAGCGTCTCAAAGCACTAGGCAGCATGTTGAGCCCTGATGGGAGGCATCCCATTCCATTCCAATGCTCTCCCTATTTTCCTCAGAGGGAACTGAGGCCCCAGGGCAAGCGTCTTAAGGCAATGAGTATCAGAGCCAGAGTCCTTCCTGGGTGCACCTAACTACAATCAACTCCCTGGGCTCAGTTTCTTCATGTGAGAAATGGGTCGATAATCACTCCATGGAGTAACATGTGACTGTTGGGAACAGCAAGATGGGGGGGGGAGTGGGATAATGTTTTATTTAGGATTAAAAACTTTCCTGGGGGTACAACAGAGGAACAGATATAGCAAGGGCCAGGGTCCCAATTTACCTCTCCCCAGGGTTCTTCTGGGGCCTGGGGCCAATTCAGAAAACCTTCCTTTTCCTGGGCCCTCTGCCAACCCCTCCTCCCCTTCCTCCAACCATCCCCCGCAAGACAATGATGGGCTGGCCCGGCCTTTGTGAGAGGGGTCAGGCCAGTTAATCTTGGGCTGGGTTGGGGAGGGGCATTTTGGGGCCAGGAAAGGAGTGGGGGCTGCCGGTGGGGAACACAGCAGCCGGCTGGTGAGAGTTGAGGGCATTGGAGGCAGGGGGCCGAAGAAGTAAAAGCTTGAAACAGGCTTTGGGGAGCATTTCCTCCGAATGTAGATTTGAGCTCCTATTAAACTTGCCAAAAATTTGTGTTAGCTAATGGATTCTTAATTCTGTCTAAAATGAGAGAGGGAAAATTATGCCATTCATCTTGTATTGGTTTGAAATTACATCTGACACCTAATCGATCATACTGTGGAACATTAACTCTCTGGAAGAGACCCAACTTTTTCTCTCTCCCTTGCTTTCCAGGGCTTGGGAGCCTCCCCCACCTCTGATTTCTTCTTTTGTATTTCATTAACTAAGCAAAGCTCTGGCTGTCTCTCCGGTGTGAGGGGTGGAGGCTGGGGATGATGCCTTTAAATCAAGGGAGATAATCAGCACCCCCCAATCTTTTGCCCCCCAGAGCCACCACTTTCAACCTTCAAGTGACCTCTGCTCTGGCCCTGCTTTCCCCATGCGTTCTGAGACACCGAGGAGATGCAGAATTAAAGGCATAGGGGTCGGAGTGACCTCAGAACCACCTTGGGTGCACCAGGGAGAGGTGGGGAGCCAGGCAAAGATAAGCTTGCAGCTGAGGCTGGGGCAGGGGCCATGGCAGGGGGCTCACCCGAGACTGGCCTGGCAGATGGATGAGAAGGAGCGGGCAGATGACAATGGATTTGCCCCTGAGGATCCTGAGGAGCTCGAACTGAAAACCCCAACCCCAGACCTGCTTTTCCAGGAGGACGACTTTCTGGCAGCAAGGAGAAGCCACTGGAGGCCGCCAGGCCTGGGCTAGGATCCTGGCTGTACTCCTGACAAGCTGTGTGACCTTGGCAGATTACATAAGGCTCAGAGTCTCGGTTTCCTTCTCTGTCAGGGCAGAATGGAGGCTGTAACACCTCCCCACAGGGCTGGGGTGGGGCAGGATGACACAATCCAGTTTAAACTGGGACAGAGCCCTTCACCTGGCGCATAGTAGGTATTCAGGAAAGGTGATGAGGGATGAGCAGATCTCCGCCCCCCCCTTCTGCTTCCTGTTCCTCCTCATTCCTGTGTGTCATCAGCATTCTCAGCTTCTATACCTAGCTCCTCCAGCTTTCTCTGCCACTGTCAAGGGCAGATCAAGGTCAGGAGCTCCAAGGTCAAGCAGGCCAGGAGGGCTAAGTGGTACCTGAAGGAGGCTGGGGCCCAGCTGCTCTTCTTTCCGTCCCTCAGGGGTTTCCCCTGCATGAGGAACTCAGCATCTGCCACCATGCTAAGGGGGAAAAGTGGGGTCACCAAGGAAAGGAAGGTGAGCCCAGCAAGAAGGAAGCAGCTCTCCATTTGGATCAAAGCCGCTTGCTTTTACCTACACACTTCTGACTTCTGTCTGTGGATTCCCCAGCTTCTGTTCCCTGTCTAAGAGGGGTGGACTGGATCCCTCTGGTGCTTCCATAGACCTGCAATGTCCCAGATTCCAACCCAGCAGGGCAAAAGAGATAGGAGAGGAGAGGAGAGGAGAGGAGAGAGGAGAGGAGAGGGGAG
>NW_022196911.1:94254902-94277802 GCF_008632895.1 Mastomys coucha | reverse complement strand
GAGAGAGAGAGAGAGAGAGAGAGAGAGAAAGCAGGTGAGGGAGGGGCAAGAGGTCCGATGGTTTCTTCCTTAGCTTAGCTTTGGACACCAGGAATGAGTGTCGTTTGGGACACTCCAGATCCCCATAAAGCTGGGTCAATGAAGGACCATAGCAGATAGCTGGCCTTTGCTCCCTAAGCAGCAAGGGGTGCCTGATGCCCCTTTTGCAAACATTCAGCTAACCCCTGGACCTTCTCAGTGTAAACACTACTACACGAACCACCCACGAATGCATGTGCAGATGAAGGGCCAGGCTGGTTTAAGCAACTGGTTGTGCCTCTGGATAGCTGCCCCAGAGGCAGAAAAGAATAGCTTAGAATGCCCTCACTGCACTTTGAAGGGCTTCTGAAGGAGCCACAGTACAGGAACTCATGATGGCAAATCTTCTCTGGCACCCTCATTTTGAAAAGTAGGCAGCCAAGACTCAGCAAGGGGCTCAAACAAACCAGGGCCACCCCCGGAAGAGACAGAGAGGAGAGAACCTGGGCCTCCAACCCTCAGCCCAAGGCTCTTCTCCTCCACCTGGATCAGAAATCCACATGGGCATTTTTCTAGATGACATTCAAGTCTCAGGATCTCAGAGCATATAAGAACTGGATTTGGGGAGGCAGTGTGAGAGCAGTCCAGAGGCTCCCCTGAGGAAAGCGAAGAGCAGAGGGCACCAGGGAGCCTAGCTCCCTCCCTCTCTCAACACTGACACAAACACACAGGAATTTTATTGTCAAATGTCCCTTCTGTGGGGAGTTCACTGTTTCCCAGGAGACACCTGATGTAGCCCCTTCCTGCCAGCCTCCTTAGCAGCCACTAGGCGGCCATGGCTTCCTCTTCTGCCTGGAGACTCCACATGGAGGGGTTCACACGGTTTGTATTAATAGTGCTGAGGTCTGGAGGCACTGAGAATGAAGCAGAAGAGCCAGCATCAGCCAGGACAGTTGGGGAGACTGAGGCAGCTGCATATGGGGCCACAGTGGCCAAGACTCCAGTACAGGTTGGCAGGCCTAGCTAGACACTTGTGCTGAATTAGCTCTAACTACCAGGTATGTGTGAGGGTATCATTTTACACACCCCCCAATTGTGATGTTTTTATTGTTTTGCCTTGAACATAAAAATATGTGATTGTTATAAAAAATAGGTAATTCCAATAAAACCAGAAAGAGCAAGAGCCACAGACTCAGATTTTATGGCCTGCCCCCCCTTGCCCCAGTGAATCTATGTCAAGAGTGTGTTCAGGAGGGAGGAAAAGCACCATGACATTGTAGACTGTTCTAGAATCTGGGAGGTCCTGCTCTGTACCAGAGAGACTCCCAGTGGCACTCTTCCTGCCCCACCCCCACAGGTGCCCATTCTCACACTGTCACCTACTAGCCCTGTGCGGTCACCCAGTAATCGTGGATCGGAAGAAGAAATGAATGAATTCGCAGAGGAGACAGATCTAGACATAGACATCAAAACTGCAGTGGTGACCTCAGCTGCATTCACCAAAACCTGTCACAACTCTGGAAGAAACGGCCTCAAGTGCTCCACAATTCCTCCTTTCCCCGGATGTGGCTTCGAAAGTCCCATAGAGAAGATTTATCAGGTCCTTAGATGGGACCCTAGGGGGGAGACTGTCAGGGCTGGGGACAGGAGTGGTGAGAGAGCCTGAGTGAACTCAAGACACTAGACATGTCATGCCATGCCAAACACACACACGTGACGTTGGCTACAAGGTCCGGGTCATCTCAGTTGAAGGAATTGAACCCATGGAGGAGACTCACCTCCCTCAAGTGATCCACCTCAAATAGCACAGGGATGGAGGCCAGCACCACCCCCCACCCCCCTCTACCATCCCCCCCACCCCCGGCATCCTTTCTTGTTTCTGGTGAACTTGACTAGGGCCCTGCCACCAACATATAAATTACGTAATCATTGATGCTGGGAGATCCTAATTCTACTGTATAGACAAACCTTGGCCAATAAAGGAAGTTAGTTACTTGCCCCGGTCACAGGCCAGGTGGCAGAATGAAGACACTCCACCTTCAGACCTGGTCTCCAGGTTTCAGCCCTTGATTGGGGTTGGGAGTGTAGGGGTACCCAGATTCTGAGGACGGGTCCTCTTGCTTAAAGGTCAAGACCCTACCCATGATCCTGCACCTGAGAAGTATACTTGGATGCCCAGACCACCACGCTTTTCAGAGATGTCACCTTTCCCATTCTCTTCTCAGTTCTCAGTCCAGCTCCAGTCTGCCTCCCCACCCAGACACCTTTCTGATTCTGGGGGATGCTGCCACCGCGCCCCATCCCCATCCGACTGGCCGCTGCGGGGCGCCGAGGGCCGGTAGCCGGGCAGCCGGAGGAGCGGCTGGGTCGAGGGATGGGAATGGGCCCCGCAGATGCCGCTTCCCTCCCCCTTCCTTGGCCGGGGCCCCCACGGTGTCGGGGAGCAGGAGGAATCAATCAGGATAATGAAGCCACAGCCTGCCACGCACCGCGGGGGCACTGAGGAGCGGGGGCCGGTGCCAAGTCCGCCAGACGGTTCGGAGTTGCCGAGCCCGACGCGGCCCGGCGGCGGCTGCGGCTAAGGCGGCAGCGGCGGCGGAAACCCAGCGCCCGCGCCTGAAGGCCGGACCGCGCTCCGCGCAGGCCCCTGGCAACCGCGCCTTGGCAACCCAGGACGCCCGGGAGAATCTTAAAGCGGCAGCGCCACTTTCCCCACCACAACGACGGGAGCCTGGACTCCACCGAAAGGGTCCTGCAGAGGAGGACTGGTAGTAGATGTCAGCACCTGGGGCTCTGACTCATACACTCAATCACTTTATTTATCAAATATATGGAGCCCTGCATGCCCAAGCACAGTCTTAGACACTGGGAAGGGAAAGGGAGGCGATTAAAACTGAACAAGATCCTGCCTAGAGGAGTTCAGAGTCTAGTGCACAGGCCGACCAGACTGGCTGAGGGGAGAAGGAGCCTGTGTTATCCAGGAGGAAATGGGTTTTGGCTGGAGGCGGAAGAAGTGTGACAGAATATTCCTGCAGTACCTGTAGTAATTAGGTATCTTTCTCCATGGGCTGCATTATTATCTCTGCTATAGCCCTATGAGACGGGCATGACCATTGTCAGTCACCATTATCCATTCTATTTTAAAGATGAAGATTTTTAAGTCGGGTCTAGTGATGCATGCTACATCAATGCTCGGGAGACAGAGGCGGGCGAATTTCTGTGAGTTCAAGGCCAGCTGGTCTACATAGCGAATTTCAGGACAGCCCTGGTTATGTAGAAAGACTCTGCACTTCTCCTGCACACACCCCCTCCCCCACAGAATTTAGAAGCCCAGAAAGGTGAAGGAAGAGACTTAGCCAGAAACCTTGCCATTTTGGAGAATTCAATTGGAGAACTTAGCTGGCTTTGACCGGCTTTCAGCATTATGCTGGTCTGGAAGGTTATGACTAAGAACAGCTATTTGAAATTGTCTAACAGGTGAGAAAGGAGAAGGTAGCTAAAGAAAGAGGTGGCAACTCACCTTTCTACTGCCTACTAACCTGTCTGTCCTTATGAGCTGGACTGGATGCGGGACAGGGCTGGGTGGGGTGACCTCCAGATATCCCTTTGGTTCTGTGATTTGATCTCTTGCCTGAAATCTAGGCACTGTTCCTCTATTCTGGGCAGGAGTTGTTGGCAGGGGGCTGCAGACTGGGGGATTCTATACTTAAGGGTCAGGGTTGGAGGGTGAGAGGCGGTGAGGTGGCTTGGCTGAAAAAAGCCAGATTTACACCATGGGAAGGCCTCACCTTACTCTCCCCTGCCCACCATCTTATTCTTTCTGCGTGTCCATTCAACCAAGAACCTGTGCCAGGGCTAGGGGGCCAGGGGTACAAGTAGAGGCTATTGGTGACACAAAAACCTTGCTGGCTCTGGAATCAAGTTCACCAGGCATCTAGCTCTGTCATCTAACAGCCAAGTGACCTTTGGCAGAGGACTGGGTCTCCCTGAGCCTCAGGCCCTTCCTTTCTAGTGTGAATGTTGCTTCATCTGAAAAATAATCTTCATAGATAAGGTGGGGAAGTTTGAAATGCCACCCTGTGTGTGTGTGTGTGGCTTTTTTTTTTTTTGGTTTTTCGAGACAGGGTTTCTCCACACATCCCTGGCTATCCTGGAACTCACTCTGTGGACCAGGCTGGCCTTGAACTCAGAAATCCGCCTGCCTCTGTCTCCCAAGTGCTGGGATTAAAGGCATGCACCACCACCCAGCTTTTTTTTTTTTTTTTTTAAAGATATATTTTTACGGGTATGAGTACACCAGAATAGGGCATCAGATCCTGTTACAGGTGGTTGCTGGGAATTGAACTGAGGGCCTCTGGAAGAGCAGTCAGTGCTCTTAACTGCTGAGCCATCTCTCCAGCCCCACCCCATGTATCTTTAATTACAGTTACTAGGGAGGCTGGGCCTAGATTTTCTTAAATTTGTGGCCTTTTTGGGCAACTCAGAGAGGCCTTCTCTCAAAATAAAAAATGTTTAAAGACTAGGGATGTTATTCAGTGTATAACTCTTGCAAGAGATCCTGAGTTCAATTCCCAGCACCACAGGCAGTTCACAACTGTAGGTGCTGGGAACTGAACTCAGGTTCAGTTGAACCCCGCAAAAGCAGTATGCTCTCTTAGTCTCTGAGCCATCTCTTCAGCCCTAAGATTGAGTCAGTCTCGAATCAGTGTCGGATGCTGCCTGGAGACACTGAGAAGCAGAGAGGCTAGGAAAGCTTTGGAGCTGAAGTTCAGCTAGGTGGAAGGCTGAAACAGGAAGAACAATCCAGGTCGAGGAAACTGTGGATAAAGGCACAGGGTGGGATTCAAATCTGTGTTCAGAAACTTGTCCCCTTTGGGATGGCGTGATCCAATTAAGGGGTAGCCTTGGCCTCCATTCCTTCGTGGAATCGCCCCTCCCCTTGTATTGCACTACGCCCTAAATCAGGGAACCCCAGATTGTCAGTACTAGAAAAAGATCCTTAGACACCATCCAGTATCATCTTGCCATTTCACACCTAAGGAAACTGAAGCCCACAGAAAGGTAACCGAGTCCATGCTGAACACAGCCATATTGTATCTGAGTCGTCCCATGTCTTGGAGTTTTCAGATACTGCCTGGAGGTTCCTTTATCTTCCACTTCCAAAAAGCATAGGCCTGGTAGCCTTAAAACAAAGAATTGCTATTTGCATATTATTTACATGTTGCTAATTAGACAGGAGAGGCAGATTCATTCAGCTCCTCCCATTCACATCCTAGTTCGGTCACATCGAGTTGTTCAAGTTGTTCTCATCCGTTTCTTGACCTTAGTACCTCCAGTCCAGGCCCCACTTTTTGAGTTCCCCAGGACATCTCCTCCATTAAGGGTTGGGTCTTGCCTGGTGGACTTTAGCATACCTTGATGAAGGACATTGAAATAACTTCCAATAGAATGGGAAATGAGAGGCTTTCCAGTTCACGGTTTTCTCTGGGAGTGGGGAACAGTAAATTCTTTTTCCCTATAGCTCAGGAGTCATCTAAGTAGGACCATGGGAGTGGAGGGTACTGCTCCTCAGGGGTCTGGTGGGCAGGTGGCAGCTGCATGCCCCAGGCCTGCCCCAAGCACCTTGGCTGACAGCCACACTAGTTCTTGGGGGAGGTGGAATCTTCTTCAAGGGAGGAAGAATCTTGGAGGTCAGGAGCATCTCTTGGCTTGGCAGTGTAGGGTCAGGTTGAGGCCACTAAGTGAGTTGTAATAGGACCCTGCTAGGTATAGCATATCCAGATTCCTGAGGTGCCTATCAACCTAGAAAACCATGAAGCTTTCAAGCATGGTGTCTTGAGGCCATACACTCAGTGCCTTTTGATAATAAAGGTCTATATGTAAGAGGAGGAATTCACAGGGATATAGGCTCTGTTGATGTCCTCTCAATAGGCCCTCTTCTAAAGAAGGGGCAGCGCTCCTCCCAGATGATATACTTAAACCTGTCATCTTGTGGTCACCAGAAAGTGCATCATTCTGTGGCCAGTACAGGTACACAGGATAAACTCAGAGGCCTCCTGTTCCCATGCTGGCAGAGATGTTGCCAGTATCCATCACCATAGCTGACTCAAGGCAGCTTCTAGGAGCTGAGAAAGGGGTTGACATGGAAGAACCCGAGGCACCATTCAGACTAGAAATCAGCAAAAGCTGGCTTGTTCTGTATAGGATGGCAGTGGCCTGGGTGTGTGTAGAAAGACTGCTGCTGAGTATGAGTGATTTCCTTCTAGGCAGGGGTGATGGTGAACTGTGTGGGTTCACACTGTGTTGGCCTCAGCAAGCATTCTAGTCAACCTCCACGTGCAGCTATGTGCACACATCCTAGAGTGTGCATGTGGTCCATCTTCCTGGAACCCTCTACTCCTGTTTCTCTTCCCTGTAGAGCAGGACTGCTCTTCCTGAGAGATGACACCAGCTTCACCACCCCCCAAGCCTGGTTCTTTAAGGGCAGAGTCCCTGCCTCCATTTGCCCATAGGACTAAGCAATGAATTCCTTCTTGGTTCTAAATGGGGGTGCCCAGCTCCTTGACCCTAACATATTAATTCATCTGACCTGGTACCTCCCTCTTCTCTGAGCATTTCTCATGTCACTACCTCCTCCAGTGTCCATATCAAAGGGAGGAGGGACTTGTGGGTAAGGGAGGAGGAAGTGTAGGTCAGATACTGTTTGGATTTTGCCTGGGTCCCCTCAGAGCATTGCTGCTCATTTAAAATTCCGATTTAAAGCGAGCGGCTCTTTAAATTTCCACATTAGCATGCCGCCCTGGTGCCAGGCCAAGGTGTTGGGATGGATTTGGCAGGAACGCCTCCGACAGCGGCAAGCAGCAGCATTTGCCAGCAATAAAACAACGCATGAATAAAAGAAGGCCGCTTGGCAACAGCAGCAGCCCAGGTAGTTGGGTAAGCCCAGGAGAGGCTTTCATGTGCATGGGCTCAGAGGCATGCAAGCCTGTAAGGGCATGTGTAGGCCTCTGTGTCTGTCTGGGTCCTCACCCACAATCTATGCCTGCAGTGGAATCCTGTGAGAGGACCCAGGCAAGATTGGGGGTGGGGTGGGGGGTTACTCCCACGTGCCTTTCTCACCTCCTCTCAGCAGGGTTATCTTTTTTAGAGGGGGACAGATGCTGCTTCTGATGAGGACACAAGGACTTGGCCTGCAGCCTGGTTGTCCTGTTTCATTAGAGACCCAGAGAACAAGTAGGGTCAGAGAGCAACACTGCCCAGAATGGCTTCCAGATCCAGGACCCCAGATATCTGGGTACTAAGGGGGTACCGTCAGGAGCCTGGCTGAGAAGCTGATGTGAAGACTGGGTATTGGAACTGAGCTGGCTCCGTTGGACTGCAAGATTGGTAACGGTGTGTACAAGGTTAGGAATATGGAATGGCTAGGGTGAGCAAGGAACTATTAGGCTTGAACTCCCCACAGACGGGGATGTTATTTGAGGTCAGACAGGCAGCAAAGGAGTCAGATAAAACCCTGGGCTGGTGGCAGCATACAACCTATAGGTCTACCTGCTTTCCAAGGTCTGGAAAGGGCAGTGGCACAGGTCTTGGTGCTCCAGTCGCCTGGCTGAGGCTCTGCACTCAGTCCCCAGGAGTTTCAAGGAACAAGTAGCTCCCTTTTCTGCTAAATTGTCTATCCTTCCTTCATGGTTTAAGTATTTTCCCCAAAGCCCAGAGAAAGAGGACAGAAGCAAACAGAGGGGTGGTGCCAGATGGTCTTTGTAGTCTTGGCTAATGCAGAAAAGAGGAATTTTCTTAGGGCACCCTATCCTGATAAACTCCCCTCCCTTACGCTCATATGACTGATTTCAGGCCTCTACATGGGGATGGGTGGGGTTATCTGGCCTTTGGGCTTTCCTGGGCATCTGTGAACTCAGGGAGCAGGTGGGGTGGCTATGCTCTGGCAGAGTGTGCCCAGGACTAGTGTTAGTTTTGTCCTGATGGTATCTCTAGGGCAAATGAGGTAGTCTGACTCCCCAGGCACCCTACTTCTCAGTTCACATACTGGTGTGCTTCCGCTCTGGGGTGAAGAAGTAGTTAATAAGTTTATGCCAAAGATATATCTCTTTTATTATTCATTCAACAAATACTTTCCAAATAACTGTTTTATCCTGGGCACTATGCTAGGCACTGAGAACACAAAGGTGAACACAAACTGTTCTTTTGGAACTTGTCATCAAAGCAAACAAAGACTGTCACTCAAATGGCTGATCAAAGGACCAGAGAGACAGCTCAGTGGTTGGGCATGCATATTGCCTTTCCAGAGGACTTGAATTCAAGTTCCCAGCACACACGTCAAGTCAAGGGGCTCACAGCTGATCAGTCAACTCCAGTTCCACAGGATCTGATACCCTCTTCTGACTTTTGTGGATGCCTGTTCTCATATGCACAAACCCACACACATACTTTTTTTTTTTTTAAAGATTTAGGATATCTGCTCGGTCCTATCAACCCTGCTCGCTCAGGCCCAAAGATTTATTTATTATTATAAAAAGATACTGTAGCTGTCTTCAGATGCACCAGAAGAGGGTGTCAGATCTCATTACAGGTGGTTGTGAGCCACCACGTGGTTGCTGGGATTTGAAGTCAGGACCTTCGGAAGAGCAGTCAGTACTCTTAACCTGCTGAGCCATCTTGCCAGCCCATGATTTTTAAGAATTCAAATGGTTGCACAAACAAATGTGAATTATGTGAAGACCCCAGAAAACAGGACATATAGCACCATGAAAAAGCATAATGGGAGGGGGCTCACCTGATGGGATGTAAGGAGTAAAGTCAGCATACAGAAGAGATAGAAGACCAGTCTGGGGGTAGAAGACTGGTGGCAATACCACAAAAGCAAAGGCTAGGTAGCTACCTGTGTTGTGATGCTGAGGGCTGAGGCAGACCTTGACTCTTCCCTTCCTGGTTGAGTGCAGGTATGGAAATGCTCTGGCACTGTGCCTGGCTCACAGTTGGTGCTCTGTAATGTTAGTTCTCTTTCCCTTTCCCAAGCTGAATCTCCCTCCAGGGACCCCAGGTTTCTAGAACAAAGATGCTGCACAGGGCTAGCCTCTTCTGTCAACTCAGGTCCTAAACCCTAGCCATCTACTTCTCAATGGAAGACCACACAGGCCCTCCACGCTGATCCCATCCCACTTCCTCTGCACTGTGCTTTCAGGAAGAGTCTAGGTCTCACGAGGAAAATGCTATCCCTAAGCTCTTCTTCTGAGCCTGGGCCTGAGAAGAGATGGACGCCTCAGCAGCAACCAGGGCTGCCCAGGGTGGATCTGAGTGTCTGAGGTAGGAGAGGGAGCAGCGGGGAGACGGAGGGGGCTGCTTACTAAGGCGGCGTAGAGCCCAGAGCCTTTTCCACTGCAGACACCCCATCTGTCTCCCACAGAAGGCTTGGGTTGGAAGAGGTTTGGTGAAGGGGGGTTTGGTGGGCACAATTGCATGTCTGTGAGCTAGCATGATGGCAAGCAAGGAAGGTAGTGGCCAGGGAAAGGAGCAGAGAGTTGTCTGTGTGTCTGTCAGAGAGAGAGAGAGAGAGAGAGAGAGAGAGAGAGAGAGAGAGAGAGAGAGAGAGAGAGAGAGACAACACCATTATAGATGTTGTATTAGTCACTTAGGCTAACCTTTGGACTAGAAGTCTAAGGTTGGGACTGGAAAGTAAGAAAGATAAAAAAGGATACCACATAAGGCAGGCATGATAGTGCACACCCTTAATCCCAGCACTAGGGAGGCAGATCACAGGCAGGTCTCTGTGAGTTCGAGGCCAGCCTGGTCTACAGAGAGAGTTCCAGGACAGCCAGGGCTTTACAGAGAAACCCTGTCTCAAACAAAACAAACAAAAAATACAAAACAACAACAAAAGGACACCACATGATTTTCTCAAGGGTCCTGTTTGATTTGAACTGCCACTGTCCAGAAGGCAAAGAGTTGCAGCCTTAATGTCAACAATAGAAGGAAGCGGGGCAGTTTGGAGGACTGTGGACAGGGCTGTTCCTAAGCCCAGTGGGACCAATTCAATACATCACCCTCGTCCCAGAAACCAGGTACTCTTCCTACCTTAAAATAATAGTTAGGGGCTGGAGAGATGGCTCAGCATTTAAGAGCACTGGCTGTTCTTTCACACGTCCTGAGTTCAAGTCCCAGCAACCACATGGTGGCTCACAAGCATCTGTAATGGGATCAGATGCCCTTTTCGGGTGTGCATGGAAACAGACTCATGTACAAAAAATACATAAATAAATCTTTAAACATATTTAAATTAAATTTGTCCAATTTCAGGGTGTTTTCTTTCATATATCACTTTAATTGGGTCTGCTAAGATCCAACAAGGTAAATGTTGCACCATACAGATTTAGTGATAACAAATTTAAAAGATTAAAGTAGAATAACCCAGAACATAGGAGCGTAAGAATGGATGAACTAAAACCTTAGCCTTATCGCTTTTTGGAGACAGGGTTTTGCTGTGAACACTGCCTGGCCTGCTGTTCATTATATAACCCACAAGGCCTTGCATTCACGGCTGTCCACCTCAGCCTTTTGAGTCCAGGGGTTAGAGGTGTATATCACCATGTCCAAGATAGACTTCTAATATAAGCCCCCCTTGAGTCTCATTTTTGATGATATTGTACAGTTTCCACTGCTAAATCAGTTTAAAGTTTTCTGGTAAAGAGCTCAGAATTCCTTCCTAGTGACCAGAACCCTCAAAGGACTTCCTTTATCATAGCACCTCTAACATAACAATATCCGGACACCAAGATGAGTCTCTCAAACATAGAAATAGTACAGGGTGTAGTGGTACATACCTTTAATCCCAGCACTCAGGAGGCAGAGGCAGGCAAGTCTCAGGACAGCCGGGGCTACACAGAGAAACTCTGCCTTAAAACCAAAAAGAACAAAATAAATATAAGAGGGACTTGGACTGGAAAATGGTAGAGCAGTAGCAGCAACAGCGTGGGTGTTGCTCTTAGGGTCCACTTCAGGTCCTAACATTGAGCCTAGAAATGGATATCTCATTTTCACAGTTCATGATGTAATTCTTGCCCTCTCTCCAACTATGCTTAGGAGAATACTGTCCACAGCTTCCCCTTCTCTCTCTTCCCTCTTCTTCCTCAGGTGTAACAGTCTGCAGGATGCAGCCTAATCTAAGAGCCCTCTGAAACAGGTGCCAAGGGAACTAAAGACACTGTTTCAGTTATTAAATATAAATAGACAGGAGAGAGGAACTGAATATAGAGACAGATATTATATCTCTCAGTCCCTGTGAGTTATTAGGAAGAAGGCAGTCGTGGTTGCTAAGCAACAGGTCTCCACAGAGGACAAGGCACCAGAGGAGAAAAGTCTTCTTTTAATATTGGGGTAGGAAGGTAGGGAAAAGGGTCAAAGGACCGTGAACTGGTGGGCTAGCTGAGGGCAAGGGTTAGTTTGTCCTCTAAGATGAGCTCTTCCCCAGGCCTTGGCAAGCTCTGCCTTACAACCTTCAGGATTGGTGGAAGAGAGGACTCAAGCACTACTCCTTTCCTACTAGGAAGAGGAAACCTGGTTTCCATAGCAACCTAAAACAATCCTGGCTTTTTTTTTTTTTGCTCATGACTTCTCAGTAAAGGCCTTCTTAAAGCATGGACTATATAGATTCCCTTTTCTGACCCCAAATTTCTGATTGTGAGGGAGGGCTCATAAGAAGGTTACGGGGTGGGGGGGGGGCGGAGGAGTTGCCACATAGTCTCTCTTGGCCTGAAGTGACATGTATTTAAGACTCTAAAGGGTCTTTGGGTTGGGGGGAAGAGGAGAGAGGAGAGAGCAGAGAGGAGGAGGAGAGAGGGTCAGAGACAGACTGAGACATTTAGGGAAAGGGTCTTGGGTGTCCTGACCTCTGCACCTTTTAAGGGGCTGCAATAGGCAAGGCTAAGTGGTATATCAGCTACAAACTGAGCTTAATCTTGTTTCTCTCTTCTTCTCTCCTCCTACCCCCATAGCTCTGGCTACCCTTGAACTTACTCTGTAGACCAGGCTGGCTTAGAATCAGAGATTCGCCTGCCTCTGCCTCTAGAGTTCTGGGAATAAAGGTGTACCCCAACATCCCTGGCCCACACTTGTTTTCAAAGGATCAGAAGAAACTGGGGTTGGAAGTCAGGAAATAAGAAAGGATAGGCTCTTCTATCTCTCTTTGGCCACCCAGGCCCATCCTCCTAGTCCAAGTCCATCACTGTGAAAACCCGAAAATGGAGATATAGAACATTAACGTATGTCAAGTATAAGTGAGTGGCACCGAGGGGCATAATCTGTTTTTCTAATATGACCACAAGCAGAGTGTTAGAAGAATTAGGCCGACAGCTGCTGGTTTTTCCCCCTTTCTCTCCCCCCCTCCTCACTCTCCCTCTCCCTTCCTCCTCAGCATTTGCACACACCAATGGCAGCCGAGCATTGCTCTCGATTTCTCTTAATCTTCCTCCGCCATCCTGCGTTCTTTCCGCAGGCGGTGCTGCGGAGCCGGCAGAGCCCCGCGTCACACCTTACTGCTCTCTGAGATTGCTCCACAGAGAGCTCAAGGAGATGGCAATTCGGCGCTGATGCCGGCTGGCAGCAGTTGGGAGAGGGGAAGAAGAGAGGGAGGAGGAGAAGGGGGAAAAGTTGGCACGGATACCAAGTTTTTCCCTAGAGAGGTGTGTGTGTTGGGGGGGGGGCGCGTAAGCGAAGAGAGAAAATGACAGAGAAAAGGAAACAAGAAAAAAAGAGCGAGGAAGGGGGAGAGGGGGAGGGAGGGAGGGAGGAAGGGAGAGAGAGAGAGAGAGAGAGAGAGAGAGAGAGAGAGAGAGAGAGAGAGAGAGAAAGTTCTCTTAGACATCCACATGTGGGCATGCCTAGCCACCTGAGTCATGACCCTCTGTAGAACAGTCCAACTGGGGCTCACATGCGCGCGCGCGTGCGCGCTCCCAGTCAACCTAGAAGAGCAGCCCAGGCATGTTGTGTGTATTCCTGTGTGTGTGTGAGTGTGTATGCCTGTATGTTGTATCTGTTTTGGATCGCAGTAGAATGCAGTATGTAAATGAGATGGTTATTACCGCAATGTTCATCAAGCTGAGCCGAGAAGACATTAATAGCCTGATGAATATGCATGTGAATTTGTTAATTAAGTTAATTATTCTGCTGAAAATGCATTCGTCTTCCAAGGACATTTTCCCAATGATTTTTACATGCTCTAGCCATTAGTCATGCTATATTTTATCAGGGAAATGAGTTTGCTTAAGTTGTAAAAAAAAAAAAAAAGAGAGAGCGAGAAAGAAAAAAGAGGAGATAAAAATGAAAGAAGAAAATCTGTTGAAGTTGAGAGGGGAAGGCATCTAAGGCTGGTCTAAAGTTGAAGGCCCAGCTGGGCTTTTGAAGCCTGCCCTCGATTTTTATGGGTATCTCACTCTACAATTTTTTGTCCTTTTTCTTTTTTTGATGACAAACTTTTTTTTTCCAGTGCCAAATTTCCAACACATTAATTAATTGTTGTAGCCAATTAACTGTAGTTGTGCAAATGAGTTTAGCACTAATTACCATGCAGTGCCTGTAATCACATAAAAAACTTGCTGAGAGAGAGGAGAAGAGAAAGAAGGAATGGGAAGTGAGAGGTGCCAGAAGAGGAGGGATCTGGACTAGAGGATCTACCAAAGAGAGGGAACAAACAGGATTTTTGACATCTCCCAGTTAGGCAACATCCAGGCTTTAAGGAAGAGACTTCTGAGCTACAGACAGGATGTCTGAGGCCCAGAAAACCTCAGTAAGGAGAGAGGAAGAAAGAGCCAATAGTGATCTGTTCAGAGCTAACAACTTCCAACCAGAAGACCAAAAGCTCAGAGAGGATGGATTCCTCTAGCCATTGCCCGGATGCTTCTCTCACTGCCAGAGTTACTGAGTGGGATGGGGTGCTACTGGGAGACAGGCTGTTCAAAATAAGCCAAAGGTGGGGGTGAGGGGATATCACTAAGTCTCTATAGCTACAGTATATGGGATATTCACAGCTACTGGAAAAGGGCAAGGGGTCAATGGTGATCATTGACCAAGGGGTCAATGGTCACCTATGCCTTGGACTAGATGGGAACGCTCAGAAGCCAAAACTACTCTCTCCAAGTTGGCATCTTTTTTGGTTTTGGAGACAGGGTTTCTCTGTGTAGCCCTGGCTGTCCTGGAACTCACTCCGTAGACCAGGCTGGATTCAAACTCAGAGAGCTGCCTGCCTCTGACTTCTGAGTGCTGGAATTAAAGGCGTGTGCCGCCATCACCACCCAGCCTCATGTTGGGATCCTTACTATCCATTATGGATTTCCATTTGCCATCTTCAATCTGTGTCTAGAGGCTGAGGGGAGCATGTGATTTCTCCAGCTTTTCTGGATCTATGGTATTGGGGAAAAAAAGCACAGAGGTAAAGTCAAGTCTATGAGATAGACTGGCATTTTGGCTTGTTCCTTCTCCACAGTGCCCATGTGTGTGTCTATGTGAAGGAAGTATGGTTCCCTTGTCATTAAAAGCAACAACAAAGTGTTACCCCTACAGAACAGAGCTCACTTGCTGTGGGCCTGTTTCCTCAGACCTCAGAGATACACTCAATTCCGAACTTTCAGGGAGGACCTTTGACAGGCATTCCAAATGCTAGATCCTCCTTTCCCATTTCAGGTTGCCGGTCTGTAAGGACATTGTTCAAGAGCTACATTCATTTCAGCCTCTTCGAAAGAGGAAGTAACTTCAAGGTTATATGCAGTAGTGTCTTCACTTTGTAGCACAACTGCTCTTTGAATCTACGAACCAAGGTTGTTTGGACCCAAATTACTCCAACACCCTTGCCTCCAACATCTGCTGGTACTGCCCCTACTCTTCCCAGAAACCTTAGTTAAATGTAGAGAGGCCTCCAGTCTGAGAATGTTTAGTGTGGTACAAAGAGCTCAATAACCTTAGAATCCAAGTTCTTCTTTGCCATTTAACAGCATCTGATCTTGGGAAAATAACTATGAGCCTCATTTCCTCATTTACAAAATGAAGATATTAATACCATGCCCAAAGGTTTAATAATTGTGACTATAAAACATTTAACCAGGGCTGGAGAGGTGGCTCAATGGTTAAGAGCACTGGCCTGCTCTTTCATAGGTCCTGAGTTCAATTCCCAGAAACCACATGGTGGCTCACGATCATCTGAAACAAGATCTGGGGCCCTCTTCTGGGCTGCAGGCATACATACAGGCAGGCCACTGTATACATAATAAATTTAAAAAAAAAGAAAAAACAAAACAAAAAAACCTCAACCAAGAGAAATATGCTATCCCACTCTTGCTAGTGAGTACAAACGAGAGAACTTTATTGATAGTTAAAAATGTTTGCTTACGCCAGGCAGTGATGGCGCATGCCTTTAATCCCAGCACTTGGGAGGCAGAGGCAGGCGGATTTCTGAATTCGAGGCCAGCCTGGTCTACAGAGTGAGTACCAGGACAGCCAGGGCTACACAGAGAAACCCTGTCTCGAAAAACCAAAATAAATAAATAAATAAAAATGTTTGCTTACTGGGCATAGTGATGTATACCTTTGATTTCAGCACTTGGAAGGCAGAAGAAGATAGGTCACTGAGTTCAAAGACAACTTGGTCTACATAGCAAGTTCTAGGCCAGCCAAACTACATAGTGATAATACATACATAATAATTATGTTCAGAGAAAAGCCTGGACACAAATGTTCAAGTTTATTTGTAGTATGAAATGTAGATTTGCCCAGATAGCCATCAACAGATGAATGATAAATTAACAATGATATAAATTTGATGTGGGTATGTATACCTGTAATACCAGAACTAAGAAGCCATCTTTCCTGCCTATATAGGAAATTTAAGGCCACCATGGGATATATGAGACTGTGTCTCAAAAATGAACTAGACTAGAACAGAATAAATTAAAATGCTGGTGGCCTATCTATACCATGGACTAAATAAAAAAAAAATCACTGGTACATACAAATATTTGGATGGATACCCAGAATTATGCTGTATGAAAAATGCTAATCCTAAAATATTTTAAAAAGGGAAGATTAATGGTACCAAGAATTAAGATCTAGGTAGGTGAGATAGTTCAGTAGATAAAGAGTCTGGCTACAATGTCAGTTTGATGAGCTGAGTTTAGTCCCTGGAAATCATATAAAGGAGAAAAATGACTCTGTATTAAACACACAACTTGGGGGGGGGGGGAAGAGGTGCAAGAATAGGTGTGATTTAAAAAAAAATCCCAGGGAATCCTATGGTGCTAAAAGTACAAAGCATCCTTCCTTCTTCCTTTCCCTCCCCTTCCTGTGGGCACTGGAGACTGAACCCAGAGCCAGTGAATGCCAGGCAAGGGCCTCTGCCACCAAGCTATACTGTTCCTTCTCTGCTCAGCAGTCTCACTGCAGGGTGGATATACAAATGTAAAACAGGAAATAAAACTGTGTGCATACATTTACCCACATGTGCAAAGTCAGAAAAATCACAGATACTTTGGGGCTAGCGGGATAGCTCAGCAAGTCAAGTCTCTGCCACCAAGTCTGACCTCGAGTTCCATCACCAGGACACACATGATAGGAGAAAATCAACTTCCATAGGTTGTTCTCTGACCTCCATATACATGCTGCATACTCTCCCACACACACACACACACACACACACACACACACACACACACACACAAACAGAAAATGACAGAAATCTTTGTAAGATTAATAGACTGCATTAATATCAATATTATAGATATATTTTCATAGTTTTGCAAAGTAATACCATTCAGGGTCCTCCTGTTTTTGTGCCTATATTTGTGTATATATGTATCTGTGTAGGTACATGTGTGAATATGCACACAGATCCTAGAGATTGATGGGTATCACTCTTCACCTGATTTGTTGACACAGGATCTCTCTCTGAACCAAAGAATCAACAATTGGTCAGGATAGCTACTTAGCAACTCTGGGACCCACCTGTCTTACCCTCCTGCTAGTACCAGGTTACAAATTTGTTTGTGAAGAATGTGAGCTCATGCTCTCATGCTCATGTGGCAGACACATCAACTCAAGGAACCACTTCCCCAGCCTTTGTTTCTTTGAGACAGGGTCTCATTATGTAGTTATGACTAGCTAGAACTATGTACACCAGGCTGGCCTGAAACTCAAAAAAATCTTCCTGAGTGCTGTGATTATAAAAAGGTGTACCACCATACACCCAGCCTGTTTTGTTTTGATTTGTTTTTTTGTGATGGCTGGTTTTACTTTTAACCCTGGCTGATTGGGAACTCACCCTGTAGGCCAAACTATTCTTTTGTTTCAGCCTCTTGAGTACTGATATTATATGCATGAACCATTACCCCCAGATCTTGGTATTATTTCTTAAACTGAAAGTCAATCTATAATTATTTCAATCTTAAAAAAAAAAAAAAAATCTACAAAAGCAAGATATGGTGAAACCAACCTGTAACTTCAGTGCCTGGGAGGCAGAGGCAGGAGGATCAGAAGTTCAATGTCACCTTCAACTACATAACAGGTTTGAGATAGCCAGGTCTACAGAAAAGCCTGTCTCAAAGGAACTTGGTAGACTGAGGCAGACAAATCCCTGAGTTCAAGGCAGTCTGGTCTACAGAGCAAACTCCAGGACAGCCAAAACTACACAGAGAAACTTCGTCTTGAATAAATGAATGAAACCAAAACAAAGAAAGGAAAGAGGCAAGCAAGCAAGCAAGCAAGCAAGCTACCTACTATGATAAAGAATGTGTCCATAGTGGCGTGCCCTTCTGTTTCTGCTGTAGAATTCAAAAAAGGAAGGGTAAGGCCAAGTATTGTGGTGTGTGCCTTTAATCCCAGCACTTGGGAGGCAGAGGCAGGCGGATTTCTGAGTTTGAGGCCAGCCTGGTCTACAGAGTGAGTTCCAGGACAGCCAGGGTTACACAGAGAAACCCTGTCTCAAGAAAAAAAAAAAAAATTCAGCACTTGGGAAGCAGAGGCAGGAAGTGTGAGCTTGAGGCCAGCCTGAGTAGTAAACTCCGGGACAGAAAGAACTCATGTCTCAAAACACATACACAGGCATAAAGAGAGTAAGAAATATTCTCACTACAAAGAGGAAGATTAATATTATTATTCTCATTAGAGTCCATAAGTAAAGTAATAACCATGGGGAGTGGATACTTCTGTCTGTTGGTCCAGTAAGTCTATTAAAAATGTGTAGGGAAGAGGCTGAGGATTTAGCCTGGTGGTTAAGAACACGTATTCTTGTTGAAGAACTTGCTTCTTAGCACCCATGCCAGAGGGCTGACAACTCCTGCTAACACCAGCTCCACGGATCCAGTGCCCTCTTCTGACCTCTGAGGCCAACTGCACTCACCTGCACATACGAACAAGCAGACACAGATGCATACACATGATTCTAAAACAAACAGGGGCCCGGAGAATTTGCTTAGTGGTTCAGAGAACTGCTTATTTTCCAGAAGACTTGGGTTAGATTCCCAACACCCACTTGGGAAATCACAACCATCTGTAATTCCAGTTCCAGGGGCTCCATGCTCTCTTCTGGCTCTATGCCCTCTTCTGGTCTCCACCAGTACCAATTACTCAAGTGGTGCGCAGACATATACTCAGGTAAAACACCTGTACACATAAAATAATAAAATAAATTAAAAATAAATAAACAAACAAGGATGGAGAGATGGCTTAGTGGTTTGCTTGCTGCTCTTCTAGATACTCTAAGTTCAGTTGCCGGCATCTACATTGGGTAGCTCCAACTACCTGTAATTCTAGTTCTTGAAGATCTAATGCTCTTTTCTGGCTTTAAGCCAATGCATGCCTTCTTCCCTTCCCTCCCCCTGTCATACATATACCAAAAAATTAAAATAAATCCTTAAAATTAAAAATAAATTAAAAAATGCATAGGGTAGTGCTGCGACGGGTCAGTGAACAAAGGCACCTGCCTCCAAAGCCTGACAATCTGAGCTCAATTTCCAGAACCCACATGATAAAAGGAGAGTACTTAGTCCCCCAAATCTTTATATGCATTCAGTAGCATGCACATGTGCGCATGTATACACACACACAGATTAAATCAAATGTAATTTTGATTACACCAGTAACTCCAACATTCAGGAGAACCACAAGTTCAAGTTTCCCTGGACGATAGTGAGTCTGAAGCCAGCCTGGGATGTTTGCAACCCCCAAAAAAGGGGGGGGGAGTAATACAAGATGATTCAGCTGATAATGGTGCTTCTCAGTCCAAGGACTCCTTGAAACCCTCGTGGTGAAAGAAGAAAACCTAGTCCTGCAAGTTGTCCACTAATCTTCACATGTACCCAGGCATCCACATTCCTCGCCCCCCCCCAAATAAAGCTCAAGGTCACTTTCAAGTTACATGAGACCTTGTCTCAAAAACCAGAACCAAAGACAAAAGTGAAAACCTGCAGAGTGCCAGGCATGTAGCTAGCGTGTCTGTATGTGCCATGCAAGGTCCTGCTTTGAACCACAGCTAAGGAAAAGAAAAAGACTATGAAAAGATCACATGGGCTAGAGAAACGGCTTAGCAATTAAGAACACTTGCTAATACTCTCAAAAGAGACCTAGGTTCCCATCACCTACATGGTAACTTACAACCATATGTAACACCAATTCTAGAGGATCCAATGACCTCCTCTGGTCTCTAGGCAGACCTGGTACATACTTGGTGCATACACACACACACACACACACACACACACACACACACACACACACAGTCAAAACATTCATATACATAAAAATTATTTTGGTGGTAAGTACTCTTAACTACAAAGTCATTTCTTCAGTCTGGAAGATTTAATTAATTAAACCCAGGAATGGTAGCACATGACTTTAATCCCACTCAGGAGGCAGAAAGTCAGTCTGGTCTACAGAGTGAGTTCCAGAATAATCAGAGGTATACAAAGAAATCCTGTGTCAAAAAATCAAAACCAAGGGCTGGAGAGATGGCTCAGTGGTTAAGAGCACTGACTGCTCTTCCAAAGGTCCTGAGTTCAAATCCCAGCAACCACATGGTGGCTCCTAACCATCTGTAGTGAGATCTGATGCCCTCTTCTGGGGTGTCTGAAGACAGCTACAGTGTACTTACATGTAATAAATGAATAATTAAAAAAAAAAAGATAAAAACCAAAACCAAATAACACAGCCCTGACCCCCCAAAAAGCCCAAACAAAAAGCAAAAAACAACAAAAAAGGGACATCTTTTGTTACTTATTTGAAAATTTCACATCATGAACTCTGAAAAAACTTGCTCTTGCAGAGGGCCCAGGTTTGTTTCTAGCACGCACATGGCCACTTACGGCCATCTGTAACCTGAGTTTCAGGGGATCCAACTCCTTCTTCTGGCCTCTGTGGGTACCAGACATGCAAAAAAAAAAACCAAAACAAAACAAACAAAAAACCACTCATATACATAAAACAATTCTTTAAAAAAAAAAACCAAACAGTATAAAATGAGCCCTCCATTTCAGTATGTCCAGGTTGTAGACTTTTAACATATGCACAAAATACACTGTACAGTGCAATGCTTGGTGCACAGTAGGGTAATGCAGGTAAATATATTTGACAAACTAAAATGGCAGATAGGTGCCAGTTGCTATAGCTCCCTGAAAGAACTGCAAGCAGAACAGTGACTTACATGTGCTCTGGAAGAGTGGTTTTTCTCTTGGGTAGAGAGGCAGAAGTTGGGAAACTGATTTCTTAGGGAGTCTGAAAAGAGGGATTGCGGTTACTTCTTTCAGGGGACTGTCACCCTTCTTTCACATTATGAAGAAATGTCTGGACAATCTCCCAAATTTGTACATACGTGTAAACGAACACATGGGTGTGCACAAACACGCACAAACACACACATCACACATATATGAAAATAATCTTCAGGGAATCCTGGAATTCTTGAAGCAATGTCAGGGGCTGAAGAGATGGCTCAATGGTTAGAAGTACTTGCCACTCTTGCAGAGGACCTGGGCTGACTCCCAACACCCTCGTGGTACCTTATAACCATTTATAACTCTAGTTCCAGGAAATCTGGTGACAGGTGACTTCTGTGGGCACTAGGTACAGGCATAGTATATAGACAGACATGCAAGTGAAATGTCCATGCACATAAAAATAAAAACTAACAGTACCTCCACTGTATACTTAGACCTGCATACTGTATACTGCTGACTTAACCCTCTTGAGGACCAGCCCCCCCCCTTTTTTTTTCGGTTTTTCTAGACAGGGTTTCTCTGTGTAGCCCAGGCTGTCCTGGAACTCACCCTGTAGACCAGACTGGCCTCGAACTCAGAAATCTGCCTGCCTCTGCCTCCCAAGTGCTGGGATTAAAGGCATGTGCCACCACTGCCTGGCCTAGAACAGTAGTTTATTTGCATTTTTTTTTCATGTTTTGAAATAGTGCAATTAAGAAATTTTAATGTAGATTTTCAGCACTAGAGTTAAAAAAAAAGGCACTTGGACCAAAAAGTAAGAAATGTCCCCAAGAATGTAGGTGTGAGGGCTTCTCAAAGGATCTGTCACCTTATTTGCATTTTAGACTAGAAAAGTGTGGCTTGAAGTAACTTCCAAAAGGTATCTGGTAAGCAAAGGAGCTGGCATCAGAACCCAGGAATGCCTCTGAAACTTGTGATCTAACCACCATAAAAACTGTATCTCAGTCTCAAGGAGTTCTATACCGTGTGGAAAGTGTGCTGGGGCTAGGTGAGGAGTTCTGGAAAAGGAACCATGTTTACCCAATATTCCGTGGGTAGGCACAGACTTAAATTCATCACAGGTAGAAGGACAGTATCTATGGAGAAACATTTCATTCCATGAGTTTTTTAATAGGTTTAACTATTAATCCTTTCTGCTCAAGCCCAATCCTTTCTCTTCTCTTCCATTTCCATGTGGATGTGAGCAGGTCCACAGCTCTCGCTCATCAAGAGACCTAAGATGGTGAGTGGGTTCTCTAGCTCTGCTGGGATGATGACGAGCATGCTTCTCCCTCCTCAGGCACTTGGATCTACCCCAAGTTATCAAACTAAGAAGAATGCAGAGGAAAATAGACCATGGAAGACAAGCAGAAAGGAAAACCTCAACCAGATCAAGGCAGCTAGCTGGGAGAATGCCTGGAATCTCTAGGACCTTAGCAGGTGAAGGTTTCCCACAAGCTAAGCAGCAGGCTTCATGTCTGACATCAACCCTGCTGTGTGGTCTTGCCACTATCTCTCAAACTAGTATCTTCTGTTTCCATATGTGACTAGTTCTACAGTTACCTTGTTCAGATTGGGGTGTGGGACTGTGGATTCAGACACAATGTATTCCGTTCCATTCCAATACTATCTTGCTGGATTTGCTCAAGTTTAGACAACCCAATGAGGGACTACAGAGACAGCCAGGGAAGAGGATAATTTTGGCAGGAGGATGTCAAGATTCCAAGGCTAGGTTCAGAGGAGCTCTTCTGGGACCTCAAAGCCAGATCCAAAGTTCTTTCTTCTTTTCTCCTCATACAGGAGCGCAGAGGAACAACTGGGTCTATGGTCATAACACCTGGAATGTGACTGATCTCATCTGATCTCAGAAACTAAAGGGTCAGGCCTAGTTAGTACTTGCATTGTAGAACAACTGGGGCCTAAGACTGGACACTGGACATGTCTCATTCCTCCCTTCTGTTCTTCATGCATTATTCCATTCTGGGTCCAAAGCATGCCCACTCTTCACTTTGGTTTCCCTTGACTCATGTACCCTATGGATAGGAGAGAGTTAATGGCATGATATGGGCAAGCTATAAATTTCCCATCAGTGTGGAGAGAACAGTATTGTTGGCAGGGAGGGGGCTGGGCTGGGGGGGGGG
>NW_022196911.1:94247423-94254892 GCF_008632895.1 Mastomys coucha | reverse complement strand
CTGGGAAAAAGCCAAGAGGTTGTCTCTAGGTAACAATAAACACTGCAAGCAAGGAGCAGCTGTTACACTTACTCTCTCTGCATCACAATGCTGAAATAACACTAATAAAACAGTGTGCCCAATGCACAGGCATACACACATTTAGGGCCAAAGCCTTAGTTGTACTTCTAGGACTACCCTCTGCTCCAGAGCAGATCCTTGATGCCACAGACATAATAGTGCAGGCCTGGGTACAGTACAGGGAAGGATGAAGCTGATGAGTGCTTCCTAATCTGAAGGCATTCATGGGTTCAGGTCAGGTTGCAGTGGTTAGGAAGACAATTCAGGGTAATGTTTTAGTGTTAGAAACAATTCAAATTCAGGTATCTGTCAGCTGGGAAAAAGGAAGAGAGGGAAGGAAAGAAAGGAGAGGGAGAATGAGAGAGAAATGTGTAGGGAGAGATAACTATGTATCATGTCTGGTAAGATTGGAGATAATCAGGTGGCCATGAATTGGGCTGGCTGGTGGGAGCTAAAAGAAAAGGGAGCAGAGAAAGGAATCTGAGAAGGAAAAGAATCAAGAACAGAGAACATAGTATTTCTCCTGGAGCTAAAGTCCCCATACCTGCCTACAAACTCACTGTATATCTAGGTTCCTCTCTTAATACAAGTTTTATATCCAAGGCTACATGATGTGTTGGTTTAGTTCAGAACTAAGCTTTAGCACAGGGTCCTAAAGCTCCTTATACCACCACGAAAGAGGAAAAGTAAAACTGATTCCATTTTCCTGAATGAAGAACATTAATCTGTCTTTCTCCAACTAAAGCTATCTTTGGATTTCCAGGTGTAGCTGGGAAGAGGACCCGCACTCTGGCTAGAACACTGACCTTCCAGCAACAAAAGGAAAAGCAAGAGAAAACAAGAACTCATGATCCGGGCTGGTGAGATGGCTCAGTGGTTAAAAGCACCAACTGCTCTTCTGGAGGACATGAGTTCAAATCCCACCAGCCACATGGTGGCTCACAACCACCCGTAATGAGAAACAAACAAACAAAAAACCCCAAACAACAACAACAAAAAAGAACTCATGATCATGCTGGGTGGTGGTGGAAACAACCAAACAACAACAACAACAACAACAACAACAATAACAACAACAAAGAATTTATGATCATGCCGGGCCGCAGGTGGATTTCTCAGTTCTACAGAAATCCTGGTCTACAGAGTGAGTTCCAGGACAACCAGGGCTACATAGAGAAACCCTGTCTCAAAAAAACAAAAACAAACAAACAAACAAAAAAAGAACTCATGATCCATCACCAAACACTTGCCCAACTTTCTATGAGACCAGAAGTTAGGGAGTTACTGATATCCAGAGTCCCTACTGTTCTCTTTCCCTGCCAGTCCCAGTCACTGACTGAGAAAGGATGGAGGAGAGATGCATGCTGCCACCTGACCAGTGAGAGAAGAATATCAGAATAAATATCAGAATATCAGCTCTTGTGAATATCTGTAACTGCAGCAATTTCTCAGCCTGTATCAACACCCTGGTTCAGCAGTCTTTTTTTTTTTTCTTTGGTTTTTGGTTTTTCGAGACAGGGTTTCTCTGTATAGCCCTGGCTGTCCTGGAACTCAGAAATCGGCTCAGCAGTCTTTAAGTGCCCCTAGCTACTTGTCTGGTTCGAGGTTCCTGATTCTACTGAGGAGAACACTGAGCACAATCCTTCCTGGTTCTGTCTTGTAGTAGTATTTGTCTTGTTTTTGTTTTTCTTATTAAATTTTGATAGGGACGAAAAGATGGCTCAGTGGTTAAGAGAACCTGCTGCTCCAGGTTCAGTTTCCAGCACCCACGTGGCAGCTCACAACCATCTATTTCAGGGGATCTATTGCTCCTTTCTGGTCTCCACAGTACAGTAAGCACAGACATACATATAGGCAACACACTCACACACAAAATAATATTCAAAAAGAAATTTCTGACAGTAGTCATAGTTGCACTGGCTGGTTTTGTGTGTCAACTTGATACAAGCTGGAGTTATCACAGAGAAAGGAACTTCAGGTGAGTAAATCCCTCCATGAGATCCAGCGGTAAGGCATTTTCTCAATTAGTGACCAAAGGGGCAGGGCCCATTGTGGGTGGTGCCATCCCTGGGCTGGTAGTCTTCGGTTCTATAAGAAAGCAAGCTGAGCAAGCCAGGGGGAGCAAGCTAGTAAGGAACATCCCTCCATGGCCTCTGCATCAGCTCCTGCTTCCTGACCTGCTTGAGTTCCAGTCCTGACTTCCTTTGGTGATGAACGGCAATGTAAAAGTGTAAGTTGAATAAACCCTTTCCTCCCCAACTTGCTTCTTGGTCATGATATTTGTGCAGGAATAGAAACCCTGACTTAAGTACATGCTTATACTTTTAGCACTTTGGGAGATGAGGCAGGAGGTTTGAAATTCGCAAGTCAGCTTAGGCTACATAATGACATTCTATCTCAAGAACAAACAAATAACAACACACGCCCCTCCCCTTAAAACTTCTGTGTTAAGCCAGGCGGTGGTGGCGCATGCCTTTAATCCCAGCACTTGGGAGGCAGAGGCAGGTGGATTTCTGAGTTTGAGGCCAGACTGGTCTACAGAGTGAGGTCCAGGACAGCCAGGGCTATACAGAGAAACCCTGTCTCAAAAAACAAAACAAAACAAAACAAAACAATAATAATAAAAAAAAAAAAACCCAACTTCTGTGTTAGCTGGGTACAGAGCTCTAGGCAAGCACCTGAGGGATGATAGTAATAGCTGTTTACTAGGAAAACCTCTTTTTTGGAAAATGCCCAGGACTCCTGACTGTCCTGCCACAAATGGATGTCGAATATCCTCTGTGTAGGGCACAGTCTTTCCTCATGAGAAGCCTCACTGGGAAAGCTTAGCTTCTCCTGTTCACTTCTTTCCCACTTCTCCTTTTCTTTTCATAGCTGGGACATCTCCTAATCTAATGAGAGATTTTTTTCATCTAAGCTCAGAGTGGGCAGGACTGGGGCAAAAGAAAATTCTAACAGACTTGATCCCCCTTCCCCTCTGTTGTTTTCATGAACCACCCCCACTGCTGTGAGTCATCAGAACCTTAAGCTCTGCTGAGCTGCCAGCAGCCTTCTTCCTCCCCCTTACAGACAGGCAAATATGTATGCATAAGCCCCAGTGCCCACAACTTCCTACCACAAGACCACTCTATTTCATCCCTAGGATTCCATGACACAGACAAGAGAGGAATGAGCAAAGGAGTGTGAAACCCTAGTGTGTGCTCTGTGCAGAAAGCTAGCTGCCTGCACAGTGGGAACAGGATCACCAGCCAGGCGAGCTGGCACACTTGGGCACAGAGGCATCGGCATGTAAGAGGAAGAAGATGGGTAAGAATGCTATTTCAGAAACAGATATTTCCTGCTCTCATCTCTGGCCAATGAGCACAGTGGCACTGCCACCCCTGTCAATGTCTCTCTCTCCTTTCCTTTCTGTCTAAGGCCCTGGAAGATATAGGGAGAATCTGCATGATAGCTTTCGAGGTATCAGGGTAAAAGGTTCAGATTTCCAGATCTAGTCTCATCCATGGGAGAACTGAAGGGAGGAGGAGGAGCAAAGGGCCCATTAGAGTAAAATCTAAATACTAGGCCAATGCTGACTAATCCCAGAAGATAATGAATTCTGGCTGCTGCTATCTTTTTCTACTATATTTATTTCATATCTAAGTATTTTCCCACAAAGGGTCTGAGTTTCTTCTGGACTTCATAGCAGGGGTTCTGGACTTGGACTTAAGGCTGTAGATCTAACACCCTGGGATAACCTTGGAAGAGGACGGTAGACCTGGCAGAATTAGAAGGAGGTACTTGAAAAGTAGCTCTATTCCTCAAACAATATCCAGAGTATAAGGTCACTGTTTTACTATGCCTCCAATACCTGGAGTAGAGACGAACCAGTTACCAAGACCAATACAGAGAGTAGGAGACTTGTATACTGAAAGTAGATACCTTTCTTCCTTTGCTTGTGCTATCGTCACTGCTCTATATTTCAGACTTGAAAGAGCAGCTCTGTGAACAGTAGCCACCTGTCCTCAAACAATATTCACAATATTCACTATGATTGTTCTGCACTATATTGAGCAGTCAGTCCCATGGGTGAAACTGTAGGTCTCAGTTCTGAAACATCAACACTATCTTTTCTCTTCTTCCTCATCTCCCTGACAGGACAGATTTTGGCACCGTTTCTTTCTTTCTCTTTTTTTAATTTTTTTCAAAGATTTATTTATTATTATACATAAGTACATTGTAGCTGTCTTCAGACACACCAGGGCGTCAGATCTCATTACGGGTGATTGTGAACCACCATGTGGTTGCTGGGATTTGAACTCAGGACCTTCGGTAGAGCAGTCAGTGCTCTTACCCACTGAGCCATCTCGGCAGCCCCAGCACAGATTCTTTCTTTCTTTTTTTTTTTTTTTCCGAGACAGGGTTTCTCTGTGTAGCCCTGGCTGTCCTGGAACTCACTCTGTAAACCAGGCTGGCCTCAAACTCAGAAATCCACCTGCCTCTGCCTCCCAAGTGCTGAGATTAAAGGCGTGTGCCACCACCGCCCGGCTTCCCCAGCACAGTTTCTTGATACTGACAGCCCTGAGGCACTTAGATGTAGAATGGGGCCTAGAAGGATTTTTTTCCAGACTGCCCTGGGGGGAATATGAGGGCCTCTCACCCTGTCTGTGAGTAACAGACCATGACAGCCCCTGACAGTCTAAGGCAGATCAGGATAAGGCTGGAAGCTGCAGAGGCAGATCCTGCTTTTCTCAAGGACGTGGGATTAAAAACAGGTTACTAAAATAGAAGATAGTTCTAGGAGTAGAAGGAAGGTAGGATGAGAGCTAGAGAGCATGGTAAATTCTATGGTGTTGCCCTTTAACCCTCCATCCTACTTGCTTCCACCCCAGTTTAGCCTCATGAAGCACACATCAAAGAATGTTGAAGATTTTAAGAAGACAGGAGCTGGGCGGTGGTGATGTACGCCTACAATCCCAGCACTTGGGAGGCAGAGGCAGGCGGATTTCTCAGTTTGAGGCCAGTCTGGTCTACAGAGTGAGTTCCAGGACAGCCAGGGCTACACAGAGAAACTCTGTCTTAAAAAACAAAACAAAACAAAACAAAACAAAAGACAGGAAAATGTTGATAAATGCTACACCTTTGGCAAGCTGATAGGAAATTCTTCCATTACCTTCATTCATCCTTCTCTCCCTGGCCCTAGCATATAAACATAAAGGGAACAGAGATAGAGACAGCTGGAAATGTGCCCTTCTCTCCAGAAAAACCATCACTGCAAGAGCCAGAAGAACCTAAGACTCTAGAGCCAGGATACTACATGGATGCAGGAACATTCCTAACTTATTTTGCAGGGCCTTGCTTGCATTTCACCACTGTCTCTATTGTAGTAATGGGACAAGAGATGTAAACTATCCTTGACATTTTAGCATAACTGTTTCCAATTGTTTTTATTATAGCACAGAAACTTGTGATAAGATTTCCACTAAAAATTTTTAGTTTTACTTGGGAGATTTGTCTTTTGGTTAAGTAGCTGAGGTAGCTGAAGCATTTCTTTCCCTTAGGCCTTAAAACATGGCAGAATTCTACAGAGAGGGTGGCTGAATGATAGTGACCTCTGGAACAAGCCACACATTCTGTCTCCTATAAACTGTATCTGCTGGCTTTCCTAAGCTGCTCTCCCACTCTTGAGACAGCGACATGAGACGTCAGGCAGTGGAGGACAGACATCCTGCTTACGTTTCTCATTTGACTTTCTTCCTTCCTTACACACCTACTTTTTCTTGCCCCATGCTCCAAGGAACTCTCCAAATCCAGAACATAAAGCAACTTCAGGGCAGGATTCAATTGGTTCTTCCTCTCTGGGTCTTGGCTTCCACATCTGTAGAATGAATGAATCAGACAAGATGAGCTCCAAGTTCCCTTCTTTATAACATTAATGTCCTAAGATTCAGACCCAAATTCACCAGATCTCACTTGGGTGCCATTTTGCATGTAACTGGTTTGGCACTTACTTCCTGTAGAAATGTGCAGAAATGGCCCCAGACTCTGCCTTTTTCAGATTTCCCCTACCACAGTCCCAGGTCCATGGTCCCTAGTTCTTATCCTCTCTCTTCTGGGACCTCAAAGTTCTACCCTCCTCCCTTTCATAACACAGCCTTACCTACGATTCTGGCTGCAAATTTAGGCTGCAGACCTGAGTCAATCAGCACAATTCCATCTCTTTTGGAGGTCCTGCCAGTTGGGGGGGAAATCCTGGCACCTTTCCCCAGTGCCTCCCCTTTCCTTCCACCTCGCCATTCTCCATGCCAGAACGCAAAGTGGCCAGTGATTGATGGGCGCGGGTTCCTGGTAACCGCACCCAGTGGCCCAATCCTCCTCCCTTATCCAATCCCTCCCCTGTCCCTATTCAGAGATCAGATTGTCTCATGTTGGTCCCTGAGGTCCCATTAATTAAAAATACATCCAATTAAATGGCAGGTGAAAACGTGCTATTGGCGCTCTACACCCCCCTGCCCCAGCTTGGTCTTTCTCCCCCCACCCCCCTTTTAAGGCTCAGCTGTGCTTTGAGCTGAGAAAAAAAAAGATGCGAGGAGAGGGAGAGAGTAGAGGAAGACATAGGGTAGGAATATGACATGGGGGGTGTGCTTGAACCTCTGCCAGGGTAGCATGTGCCAGTCTGGGAGGGTAGCACTATGCCCTGATGTCTAATTTTTTGAGGTGTGAGTAGGTTAAGTCAGCTAGGCACCCACCTCCATTCCTCTTAAAGGGGCAGAGGGTAGTAAGAGTATGTAGCTAGCTGCACTGTCCTGCTTCTGAGTGTGATAGGCAAGAACAAAAGTAAATGGCAGAGGGACCTCTGGAGTGAGTAAGATGTTCAGGGCTAGAAAGGGTGTTATTCGTCTTGGTATACCTACCTCTGCTATTATCCAAACTAGGAAAATAAAGAGCAACTAGTTAGGACCCAGGTGGCAAGGCATGGGGACACTCTGGAGCTTGGCTATGCCTACCCATGCCTACAAGAAAGCTAAGAGAAAAATGGAGGAGGGAAGGAAGCATAATTTGGGTGGGAGCAGATAGGACAGACAGGATCAAATATACACAGATGGATGTTTATGTGGACACCATGTCCCTAAGCACCTTAAGCTCCAAAGGATCTGTCCTGTTGACTCTTTCTGTAAGCAAAACACAGCAGCAGTAGCATCAACTTGCCATAGCCTGGCTGTCTAGTAGGCTGCCCATAGCGTTTCACAATCACTGATTGGTCTTGCTCTCTTCCATTTTATGGAGACCTAGCATTTTGCCAGTTCAGACATCTGCCTCCAACCCAAGGTCCCCCTCAAGTGACACAAGTCTAATGGACACTGAGCACTGGCAGAAAAGGACTTGCAAAGGAGTGACTAAGGGTAGCACTCAGAATCAGGCATGAGCGA
>NW_022196911.1:94234678-94247395 GCF_008632895.1 Mastomys coucha | reverse complement strand
AGGCATGAGCGAGGGGGCCAACACAGGGTTTCGGCCTGGCTGCCTTGGCAGCCTCAGCACCTCCTCACTTCAGTTTAACGCTAATTGGAGATTTTAATCTGCACTGCTGCTCTGCTCGGGGTGCTGGGGGGAGCACCAGCTGTGCAGTAATTCCAGCAGCACCGACTGTTTAATCAAGCTGTCCTCCTGGGGAGGGGCCTTCAGGCATGGGGGAAGGAGGAAGACCCTGTCATCTTTCTGAGTCTGTTCATTCTGACTGAGTATAAACTGTGGGGTCCTCAGTCCCACAGGACCCCAAGCCACTTGGCATGCCCAGCGAGTCATGACACAGGGTAGACATGAGGCTCATAGTCAAAGCAGTCCCCACCATGCTGTTTTCTGATACATTTTTTTGCTCAGAGCTCTCTGGAGTCCTGGGTGTGGTTTGCCCAATCAAACACAAAGATCTATTAAATTTGTGTTGGGGGGTGGTTGTCAGGGGGAGAGATGAGGTAACCCGGTTTCTTAGATTCCATTATCTCAACACTTTCTCACAAACAAAGACACTTTCCTTTGAATACTTGTAGAAAACCTTTTCCCTTCTGAAACCATATAACCCCACCCTTCTGGGCTGGAACTCAACATCTTGGGGAGATGGGGAAAATGGGTTGGAGAGCTGGAACCAGGCATACCTTGAAGGCAAAGCACCTGGAACTTAAGTCCAGCTGGGTACCCACTCTAACAGCAGGCCTGAAGGACCAAGGCCTCAGGCCATTTTAAAGGAATAACAAGTGGTATCAGTTATTTTTCTGGCTTCTGGGCCAGGTTCTCTGGCTCTCTGGTAGTGTTTCTGATCTTCCCTGGAAAGAGCGCCCTCATCCATCTGTTTCCTAAGGGGTTTGGATTTTAACTGGACAGCAGTGCCCTCATGTGGTAGAAATCGGAACTGCAGTTGTGCCACTGGTCAGACTGCCTTGAGGAATCAGGTGGCCCAGCTGCCAGACAAACAAGTAGCAGTTGTAAAGGTTGGCATTCTCTAGGCCAACAGGGAAGTTCAGGGGTATGTACTACCTGACTACTTCCTGAGACATTTCCTGCTTTCTAACATTTGCTTTCTCTCTCGTACCCACTCTGACACAGGTGCTTCTAGGAAACAGCACCTGACTCATCAGGCACTCATCTGGACCTGCTGCTTTGGCTGTCTGGGTTGCAGAGGTGAGAAGTACTGCCAAGAGAGAAGCCAGAAAGTCCAAAGGATAAGGTAGGGTCACCTCTAGCATCCAGGAGGTAGGAAGATACTCTAACACCGACAACTCTCCAGAGAGGCCAGAGTAAAGCTGACATCATACTTACAAGAGTAACATCTTGTGGTTGACTCTCCCCTAGGGATATGTGGGTGCTAGGGACAGAGCTAAGATGCTGGTCCTAAGAAATAGACTCTAGATAAACACTCTCAAAAGATCCAGGTATTTTTCCAGTTAAGCCTTCAGAATTCCAGCTTTCAAGAGAGAGGCTATGTGTTACTGGATCATTCTTCACCAGTATCACCATCTGTTTACTGGTCCCTTTGCTACCTGCTAAACAGGAGGGAAATGGTTCTAAACTACAGAAAAGGGATGGCTCCTGATGGACATTAGAAGGGCATGTCTAAAGACTAAGACTTGGAAAGTACTGAGAAAAAGAGCTGAGTCACAAATGCCTTCCATTTTTGGAGACACTGAATAAAAATATTCCTTGAGAAGCTAGATGTAGAACCTATAGTCCCAGTTCATATGAGAGGCAGGAAGAGGAAGGAAACAGACACAAACGATAGAGACAGAGCTGGAGGCCATCCATCGCTTGTGAGATGAATGAAGCAGCACACCTACTAGCAGGGAAGGAAGGTGGAGATGCGGCTCTGGGTAAGGATGACAGAGGTGCAGGCCTCCCCTTCTGGTGTCGCATGCAGGGTTGGATAGGTAGAATTTCCCACTGAACCTAGAAGGAAGGCAGTGAAGCTCACTAGAGGCAAGAAGACATAGTATTGTCCTATCTTGACTTAAAAAAATAGAAAACAAAGCAAAAACCAGCTTTTTGGGAAAAAATGTTTTGTGTAGGAAGGAGGTATGGGCAAGGGAGATATTTGTCCTAAAGGAGGCTGAAAGTAATTTAATACTAATGTCAGTACTCCCATGTAGAGGCATCTGTTAACACAGGAATGAGGTAACTGCTACTGTTAGAGCTCACTCATTCTAACTGGAGAGAGCTTGTTAACTACTAGGTAGGATACCGCAATAGGGTCAAATTAAAACCTCAGGACATGCCGGGCGGTGGTGGCGCACGCCTTTAATCCCAGCACTTGAGAAGCAGAGGCAGGTGGATTTCTGAGTTCGAGACCAGTCTGGTCTACAGAGTGAGTACCAGGACAGCCAGGGCTACCCAGAAAAACCCTGTCTCCAAAAACAAATTAAAACAACAACAACAACAACAACAAAAACTCAGGACACTCTTCTGGGGATTTCAGGGAAGAATAAGAAAGTACCCTTGCCACAAGTGGGGTGCTACTACATGTGCAATCAGGCCAGTGGCTTCTGACTGGCTTTACATCCCTACCTGGCTTCAAGTATTGTGGATGAGACTGTTTGAGAGGCTCTGGATGCAAAGTAACTGATGGATGTCCCCAAGTTCTTCAAAGGCCATCCCTGCTGTTGCTATCTGTAAAGAAAAATAAGAAGCTACATTAGACACAAGACAAGCAACCAGAGCAAAGAGTCATGCATAGGAGATCATAGTGTTGACAGCTACCAGTAACAACAGTAGGACGTTTGTTGCTTCTTCAAGTCTCTTAAACCTGAATTCCCACTACAAAATTGGCAAATGAATCTTAAGAATTCTTCCAGAAGAGTTGACTGCTCCAGATTCCTACTTCCAAAGAACTAGGATGGTAAGTGAAAAACCATGACCCTGTTACTTAAGACATATGTCAGAAAATTTAATAGGATAAAAGCTGTGAAACACAAATACCATAAAGGGCAATACACGCTAGGGTTAACACAAGGTTAATGCAAGATTCTAACTTGGAGGAGGTAACAAAACTTTAGGCCAGACTACCAGCTTCAATTTGAGGTTCTCTTGATCATCAAAGCTTCTTTAAGAGGAGTTCTGAGGCAGAAAATGGCTTTAATTATGAATCAGAAAGGTTTGCAGGAGTAGATTTGTTGCAATTTGGGTATTTAGGTTTATCATGCGTTTCCTTTGCAGGTACAAAGTCTTTGCATGGAGATCAACCCCATATTCCTCTATTCTTTCAACTATAGTGCAATGGACTAACTACAAACGATACACACTGGGTGTACCCTTTGCTGTCCACAGGCATACCCACTTGGCAGATCCCCTAACACAGACCTTAACTATCTCCAAGTTGCTCAGCACTTCACTGCTTTGGCGTTTCCTTTCTTGCTACTAACAGGCTCCCAGTTTTTTATGTCCAGAATAAGCAAGCATAAGAAAGTACAGCAGACCCAGCTGCAGGATGAGATGACTTATAGTACCTGTCCCATAGGCCAGCCCCACCTGATAAGATTATTTCTGGTTCTGACCACTGTGCAACACTTTTCCTTATGTACAGCCCAAGAACACCAAATATTGCTTTCCGTAGCTCCACAAATAAGAGAAAGGCCGAAGGTCCCCACCAACTCTTTTGAATCCTGTAATTTCCTATCCCATTCAGGGATACTCCTTCCAGCCTTGCCTCAAAGTGTTCTTTTTCCATTTGGATTCTTTCTGACATAACTTTATTATAATGACAAAGAGCCTAAGCTGAGATTTGGTATGAATTTTTCACATTGCTTCTGAGGAAGTTTTCCCTAGTATCAGCAAGGGTTCTTTGAAAATTTGGGGTAACTCTAAGGGCATTAAGATCTTTGGCTATGGCTACCACTTTCTTCCCAACAAATCAGTTATTATGTCTTTAAAATTTGTATGCCATTCTTTTTTTAAAATCACATTATTTATATGTGTATGGGAGGGGTGCCTGTGCTAGTATTTGTGGAGGTCAAAAGACAACTTGCAGGTGTTGGTTCTCTCCTTTCATTATGTGGGCCCTAGGGATGGATCTCAATTTGCTAGGCTAGGCACCTTTACAAGCTATCTAACTGGCTGTGAATGAGTCTAATTTCTGTAAGACAGGGTCTCACTACGTAGCCCTGACTGACCTCAGTATCTGCTTGCCTCCAAGGTTTTAAAGGTCTATGTTACCACACTTGGTTATTAAGAGATATTTCTTGAATAATACATAATAGGGTTTCATACTAATAACTGTAAATCTACTTTTCCTACTTAATTTCTGTCTCTTCCCCTTCGGAATCTGCTTTTTCCCTTCTTAAAGTAGCCTTGGTTTATTGGGAACAGGCACTCTAAAAGTTGAGGGCTTCATACTTATTCATGTAGATTAATATTCTGCCTCTGGAGCTAGTTCTAGATAGCTCAACAATCTTATTGCAGAACTGGATGAGTCACTGTCCTTCTTTAAGCCTCAGTATCTTGCTCTAAAAAGAGAGACTGGATTACATGACCTTTCTTCTAGCTCTGGAAAGTTATGATTCTGTAAGGTGCAAGACCCAAACGTTCCTCCCTCTGCTGTGATATTCATGCCTGCCACCCTTCTCTATGCTACTGTAGAAAGCAGTACCCCTGTAGTATATGCCTTTCTAGTACACTTTGACTAAAGTGGCAAATGAGTTAGTTCTAAATGCTAAGCCCTTCCTCCCAAGAGGAAAAGTTAAGGGATCTAACTCTGATCTTGGTAAAGCAGGCAGACTGTCTCTCCCCACCCTCAGATTGGCATACTGCATACACACTTGACTTTGCCCCAGGGAACCCTATATAGAAAGCCCATATATGTAGTGGCTGCTAGTCGAACACAACTGTATGTAGATGGGAGGATACGTAAATAAACCCACAGCAGAGACAAACCCCAAATCTCACATACTCCTGTTTTCTCCTACTTTGATGCCTGTACATGCCTGCAAGAAACCCCAGTAAGAGAGGACACAGCATTCCAGCCTTCTTTCTCTCCAAAGTCAGAAAGAGAAAGACAGTGAGACAAGAGCTACTTGGCTTCCTATAAATTGTTTTGTCCTTCCTCACAGCTGCAATCAGGAGCTAAGGGCTCCCGCAGGCCTTGTTCTGATCTGCTGCAGGCGATGGAGGGTTTTTGAAACGGAGAGGACTTGGCTGCAGCCCCGATTCAGCTGCCGTTGGGGCTGGCTAATGGGCTCATTCGGAAAGACCCCTGCCTGCTGCACTAAAGAGTCCCCCGCCGACCCCCTCCCCAGTCCCAACCCAATTAATAAATGGGGGCTCCCACTTTATGGCTCTGGGAGCAGGAACCAGATATACAAATGAGCCCCAGGGAGGGACAGAAAAAGGCCTTCCAAGAATCAAGCCAGAGGATTGTGCTTCCACAGGCACACATTGCCACAGGCTAGTCATTTCCCATCTTTAAAGCATAAAAGGAGAAGAAACAAACAAACAAACAAACAAAAAACCCACAACCAACTAAAAAATCACCTCTATATTCTTTCTCAGATAAGAGGATGAACTAGCAGTTTTGATGTCTGCTATATCCCAGGATCAGACTTTCTTGCCTGGTTCTCCAAACTGAAAAGAACTTGGGACAGGTACTGGGGGCATATGTACACAATGAATGCTCCAGTCCTCCTTTAGTAGGGTCTGCTCCTGTCTTCTTCAACACTGGACAAAGGAACATTGCATGTGGCTAACAAGCACCTGCTTCTTAAAAACTAAGCAACCACCTCTTACCTGTCACTATCAGCTCAACTGTGTCCTGGGACCCTCATCTGCAAACCATCTTTTAACCTCCCCAACCCACATCCCACTCACACCCACGCTGGCAGCAAGCCTAATTCCTGTGAACTCCCCTTTCTTTGGATTCCCCTGGTCTCAGACTAGTGACAGTCTTTATTGCTTTAAGTCTGGGCAAGATCAGCATCCTAATGAATTGTTTCCTTGGACTAGCAAAGATATAAAAGTCTTCAACATCATTTTTAGCCCACTTCCATTGCTCTCTATTACTATTTAACAAACCAAATTTCAAATCCTAATTCAGGCCACTAAGATTGGTTCTCCAACTTCATTTAGTACACCTTTCCTGTTCCACTCTAGCCAGTCAGCTGGACAGCCTTGTGCTCAGAACATACATGTGCCATCTTCTTTCTTTTCTATTTTAGGCCCCTGATGCTAGTGAGAAGCTTTTTTTTTTTTTTTTTTTTTTTAAATGGGGCACAGAACTCAAGTCTACTTGGGTTCCTGTGTTGTGTTCTGCCATCTTTACTTTCAGAGTCGCTTGGCCTTTTCTGGCTCTTTCTCTGTTCTGGCTTCTCGCTGGGTTCACACTCATTTCAGAACTGCACATCCATGCACAGACTTATAGAATACAGATTCCTAAGTCAGCATATGCCCATAACCCACACACTCTCCAAGCAAAATTGAGGCCATCCTGGATTACAGTTTCGAGGCCAGTCTGGGTGGTATAGTAAGACTGTCTCAAACAAAAAAAGCACAGCAGACTAAATGAAAAATATCCATTCCCCATGCCTCAGCCAAGTGTAAGACTCACCTCTCCCACTAGACCCTCTCAGTGCTCTTGCTTGTTCAGAATGTAGGGCATGACTTAAGGATATTATGGCTCCTCAATGAACAAGTTCTCATGGTATAACTCTCTGAATACATTATTCTATTCTGTCAACTTTCAGGTTGACACCTGCTCCAAATGACATCGTTTTTCCAAAATTACAAATTCAGGCAAGGCGGTGGTGGCACACACCTTTAATCCCAGCATTTGGGAGGGAGAGCCAGGTAGATCTCTTGAGTTTCAAACCAGCCTGGTCTACACAATTCCAAGACAGCCAGGGCTACACAGAAACCATGCCTCGAAAATCCAAACAGTATTTTTTTTTTAAATTACAAAAATCAGCCCAGCGGTGGTGGCTCTTGTCTTTAATTCCAACTTAAGAGGCAGAGGAAGATGGATTTCTGAGTTTGAGGCCAGCCTGGTCTATATAGTGAGTTCCAGGACAGCCGGGACTACACAGAGAAACCCTGTTTCGAACTCCCCCCCCCCAAAAAAAATTACAAAAAATCAGTTTCATGATTTTAAAGATTTAAAAATAAAAAATAAAAAATAAAATAAGGGCTGGAGAGATAGCTCAGTAGTTAAGAGCACTGGCTATTCTTCCAGAGGACCTGGGTTTGATTCCCAGTAGCCACAAGATAGCTCAAAATTGTCTGTGACTTCAGTTCCAGGGGATACGATGCCCTCTTCTGGCCACACATCAGGCAACGAGCACCACACTATACACGTGGTGTAGTCATATATGTAGGCAAAATATACATACATTTAAAAAAAGCACCTCCTAGACCTGGATCCAATTCTCAGCACCCACATGGCAGCTCAAACTGTCTGTAACTCCAGTTTCTGGTGATCCAACACCCTCATACAGATATACATGTAGACAAAACACCAATGCACATTAAAACTACAACAACAACAACAACAACAAAAAAAAAAAAACCAAAAAACCACCTTGATTCATAGTATTTAAACACTTTAAGGATACCTTAAGAATGAAAACTCATTTTATTACATTTAAAAAAAAAAACAAAAAACAAAAATAAAAAAAAAACAAAAGCAAAACCTCAGGGTGTGGCATTGTCCCTTATTAATCCCAGCATCTGGGAAGGAGAGGCAGGCACATTTCCATGTTAGTCCCAGGTCAGCTAGAGGTACAAAGTGAGATCCTGTCTCAAAACAAAAAAACAACAACGGCCGGGCAGTGGTGGCGCACACCTTTAATCTTAGCACTTGGGAGGCAGATCAGGCCAGCCTGGTCTACAGAGTGTGTTCCAGGACAGCCGGGCTATACAGAGAAACCCTGTTAAAAAATAACAAGAAAAAAGAAAGAAAAACAAAACAAAAAACAAACAACAAAAAAACCTTAAAAAAAATACACCCAAAACAAAAACATTAAAAAACAAACAGGATCTCTCCTATCACAGACTGGCCTTGAACTCACTATGGAGCTGAGGATGGCCTTAAACTCCTGACCCTTCTGCCTCTGCTTTCAAAGTCTGGGATTATAAACAAGTTTAATCACCATGTTTAGGCCCTATTTCCTATTATAGCTAAAGCCAATCCCGAATTCCCAGACAATAATCTGAATTTCTAGAATGAAAATTAATTCTGATGTCTCTGATCATCATTATTTTAGAATAGTGAAGTTATGGGCTCCTTTAATTCCCCAGGGATTATTTCCTTAGCCTAATCTCATTCTAAAATGCTTATTGTTCACTTCCTCCTTGGGCATAGAAAGGAAAAAGTAATCTACCATTTCCCTTGTATCTTCTATATAGCTTAAAATCTTCAATGAGATTTGCCTTTAATTCCTCTTAATCTTTGGTTTCAAGGTGCCCCAAAGCAGTTGTGTGTGATAGTGCACACCCTTTAATCCCAGCATTTAAGAGGCAGAGATGAAGGTCAATCTGGTCAACATTATGAGTTCCAGGCCAGATAGGGCTGCACAGTGAGTCATATACTAAATGCAAAGCACCTAGCACAATGCCTAACATGTAGTTAGTATCTTAACATCAATTCCCTTTTTCTTACTTCTTTCTCCCAACACCATAGGTTTCTCTGCCTTTCTGGGTCTATGTTTTCATTTGTCAAAGTTGGCACTGAAATAATCAAGCTTGTAGCTCATTCATTCTGAGGCTCTTAATTCATATATTCTGTTCTTCTACGCACTACTCATCTAAACCAAGGAGGAAATGAACAATTTGAAGGATTGATCTAAGATATATAAAGTCATTTGCAATTTTAAAATTTGTATTAGGTGTGGTGGCATATGCCTTCAATCCCAGCACTTGGGAGGCAAAGGCAAGCAAAGCTCTGTGAGTTCCAGACCAGCCAGGTCTATAGCTGGGACTACATAAAGACACTGTCCCCAAAAAACCAAAACCAACCAACCAACAACAAAAAAATACAAATAATTTTTAACTTTTAGTAGGTTACTTCCTTATTACTTGAACTATACGTCACATATTAGTTATCTGCTTGATGCTTTTGTTTAGAGGACAGGTATGATGACATGAATCTTTAGTCCCTGAACTCCAGAGGACAGATATATCTTTGTGAGTTTGAGGCCAGACTGGTGAGTTTCAGGGTAGTCAGTTACATGGTGAGACCCTGTCTCAAATAACACAGATAATGTATTTATTTTTTTCTGATTTTCTTTAGATTCTCTGAAGTAATGTCTCTAAGACAGTCAGTCAATAGCTCAATAATCTTTTAATAGTCTGGGGCTCTAGGCCTATCCTTTAACCCAAGAGGTACTAGTATGATCAAGGGAGACTCTACTCTTTATTAAGACTATCCCCACGGGACCACCCTGAAATAAACTGTGAAGCTCTGAAGCAAACACCCTGTAAATTTTACTACCCCAATCACAATTTTCTCTTCTCACCGACCATTGCCAGGCAACTATAGTTTTCCCTTCCTGCCCTATTTCTGCTACCGCCTACTTATACTATTTTTTTTTTAAACTGTTGTTTTTTTAAACAAGGCTTTTGAGTCCTACTAGAAGTTGCAAACACTGGTCTGAAGCAAAAGCTAAAAGTTCCTGAATTAAATGTAAGGGCATCAGGTTCCTATGCATCTGTTAAGTCTTTGAATTTAGCCTGTTTATCCATAACTGAACAAATGCAAACTTGTTTTAGCCCAGTGTAGAGTGCTGCTTCACAGCACTCTAATTATGCACCCTGGAAGTTCTAAGACACCCCGTTAAGTAGAGAAAAGATCCTCCGAGACTCAGATTTTGTTCTTCACTTAAGCACTGACTTCTACAATCTATCCTTTAAAAACACTTCAATAAGCCTCACTTAGGGATAGTTTAGTCTGGATATTTTGCATACCTTTAAAATAATCATCTAGAATTTACAGCTACTTTTAAGATCCAGACACCAAAAAAATTCATTTATGGAGGTGTGGAGAGATGGCTCAGAATTAAAAGGATGTCACTCTTAAAGAAGACTTGAGTCTTCCCACTATCCATATCATGTGGCCCATAACTGGTTATAATTTCAGCTCCAGGGGATCAGATACCCACTTTTGGCTTTCCTGGACACGTACCTACACACAATATGGTGTGTATGCACACAGAAAAATAATACATCTTTTAAAAATCCATTTATTTCCAAGTCCTAAAAACACATCTATTTAAGTGAACTTTATGCCTAAATCCCTACTTCAGAGAAGTATGCTGAAGCTGAGGACTGAAAAATAGGAAAGCTTCACCAACAATTGTTCACCTAAAGATTATCAAAGACTAACTCCACATCAGTCTCAGTGTTGGATGACTAATTTTTGAAATGAGAGATATAAAAGCAACCTCGTGGTCAAAACACTTTGACACCCAAGTGATAACCACTAGAGCATCAAAACAGCCTGTATCTGCTTTCTACTCCATATTAGTGTTCTTTCTTCAACCTTTATTCCCTAGATACATTGTCTGCAAATGAACTTAGGAATGTCACCAGCAGTAGCAACATAACACTAGGATGAGGGAGGCAATGAAGAGGTTCAAAGAGTAGAAGTAGGAATACTGAAACATGACAGAGAAATTCCTATCATCTTGGCAATAACAAAGTATGCTTCCCACTCCAAAAGTTAATATCCACATATTTGTTCTCTCAATTGCCAGGAAAAAATTTGAAGCTATGAAGCATAGTAATACTAAATACCCAGCCAAGTCAAATCATCAGTAATTATGGTAGACTTAAACCATCCTACTAGGATCCTAAGCGGGACAGAAAAGAGAAAAAAAGTGAGAAGCAGCAAGAAAATGAAAGGAAGTGGGTAGATAGGGGAGTGACAGCTCAGTGAGGAGAGGAAGGATAGATAGTACCAAAGATTCCCACAGGTGTCTTCCAACCCGGGCTGCAGGAATCTTCTATTTATCTTTAGTCCTAAGGCTATAGAAACACTTTTGGAGGTGTTCCTGCACATAAGAAAACCTAGCTAGAAAATAAAAACCAAATAATAGTGTCCAGGAATGCCCATTTTAACTTTCAGGCCAACTAAAAGACTCAGCAGGCCTGTCTCTCCCTTGAAATAGTAGAACAGTTCTTCATTAAGGAGCCCCTCATTCTTATTCTACCTAGCCCTTCAGAATTACTAAACTGTGAAAAGTCAAGTCATTCAATAACTTTGAAAAGTTCAGCTGGGAGGTGGGGTCCGTAAGTATCAGTTTACCAAGAACATCAACTCACTATAGAAATTTGTCTTTTAAAATTAAGGTGTGTATCTGGGAAATGAGTACCAAACAAATTTCTATTAAGGAAATGGCTTTGTGTATGATGAGACTCAGGATTAAGACAGCTATTGTTGTAAAGTGAGAATAGTACTCTCTGGTTGCTTGAAATTCATACTTAAGTCACAAACATGCAGTGCATAAAGTCCTAAAACAAATTCACTGTCTCTGGAGAAACTAGTACCAAGGTTCATGGAGCTGGAACAATCTTGAGCTCTTCATTACGCTTTAGGGGAAAAAGGGGTATAATTTTGCTCACAGGCAGGGGACACCAAAAATGGAGAATTTAGTCCATGTCAGCAACCCACAGCAGCAGCTTTTTAATCCTTCATTTTCCATGTCCTGAGTAACCCTTAGGCTTATAACTTGCTTATCCCATATGTCAGACATTTTTCATCATTCTCCTGATAGATTTTATTTGCCTTCTCCCTAGCTAGACTGCAGTACACACTGCCAAGGACTCCTTAGTGTTTTAAGCCATAAAAGGAACTAAAAACAATTCTCTCCTCTGGTAGAGTTGGAAAAGATTTTAAGAACACCACACACTTTAATCAATTCTGCTTCACTTCTTGGCTTAGTTCTGTGTTAGGAAATCTCAAAGGGAGCTGGATACATTGATCCCCATGGTGACCCTCTTCTGTACATTGTGGGAACCAGACTGAGTGGAATGGTGGGAGCCTGGCTTTAGATCCTTTGGGTCTAAATAGCTTCTTCCCAACTCCTTTTGGTGACTGTTGAGCTCAAACCCACTTACCTCTCCTGCCAGGAGGAGTCAGTCAGGGTACATGAAGCTCAACTCTCGATGGCTTCACACTACCATCCGTTTGCTACTTTTTTCTTTTTAAAATCATATTCTCATGGATTTCTCTAATTCAATTTTTAATTCTGTACTTCCTATTCTAGCATTTTCAAGTATATCTCAAAACCCTGAGAAATTTTCTTATGTTTTGGTAGTTTATGACTCTATAGCATTTCTGAAATAGAGAACCCATACGATAAAGGAAAAAATGTCCTTCATACGTGATTAGATATGCTCAAGGGATACAGAAATTAGAAGTAAATGCAATGCAGCAAAAGTGGTATATTAACAGGAAATATTTAATTTTCCAATCTCCACTTTCCATCTTATAAACTGAAAGAAAAAATTTAATATATTACAAAATATCTGTACATAGACAAGGTACACCCAATGGGGGTCAAAAACAAGAGAGAGAAAGGAATACAGTGTCAGAAACCTATAAATCAGGAAGAATGAGGTGGCAACTGACACTTTTCCAATGTACCATTCTCTCTCAAAACCTGCTGGTAACCACTTTAGCACTGTACTTATATATGTATATTACACACACACACACACACACACACACACACA
>NW_022196911.1:94231379-94234418 GCF_008632895.1 Mastomys coucha | reverse complement strand
CTACATACAAATTTGTGCTGACCGCCCTGGTTTTAAATACATCCATCTGAAGTTGTTTGAGAATCCTCACCCCTATAGATAGATGAAAAAACTAAGAAAACTAGGTTAAGCAAATCTGCTTTTAAGACCACATTTAAAAAAAAAAAGGATCATGGTCAAGCCAGTTTTGCTTCTTATTCATGAACAGAATCAGATTTCAAATCTGTTCAAAATAATTACAATATTACAATAGTTAAAACTCAAACCATTTTTGAATGGAATTAACCAAATTTCTAATTTTTGGGTTGAAAATTAGGCCAAATTTTTACTTCTATTATGTTTACAGATAATATAGCTGGAAAAAATGACCAAATACCTTTTCTTCCTCCATACAGGTTTCAGGATATATGAGTTTTTTCTCTGCTTTCAGAAGTAGTCAAAATTATTATAAAAATATTTTTTAAAGTCTAGACTCCCAAATTGGGGTGGGGCATAATGGGATCATACATACATATACACACACTCACATACACTCACTCCCCTTCCCTAGCAGGGACAGGGGAATGGAAGCTTACATAAATTATTTAGACTATTTGGCATAATTAAAAATATAGTGTGACAGAGGGGAAGGGAAAACATTATTGATGAGTGTTGATAACCAAAATACAATGAAAATATAGAGAAATTTATTCCTATTTGATGGGAAAACAATTCTTTTTCACTGAACAGATACTTAACGTATCCCAGCTCAGTTTCTTTAATCAAAAATAGGAGACTGGGGCCCAATACCCTACATTAAAATATTCTAAAATAAGGCCCATGTCTGAGGATGAACTAGTCAGCAGACTGAAGGTACAGATAAATCTTAAATACAGTCTATGGATAGCATGTCAGTGTGCCTAGGATATTTAACCAGACATCCTGGCATAAAAAGCTACCAAAGCCAAATGGCTAGAAGGTTCACTTACTATTAGTGTTTGGCCTATGACAAAGCCAGACCAAAACCAGAAAATAAATATACATACTGGTATCTGCATCAGTAACAAGGGAAAAATAACTTTATGGAGCTGAAGAGGGTTCTTTCACCTCTTTTTTAAAAAATTAATATACCTTTCTAAATATATTTTAAACATAAGAAGTTGGTATTGAAACATGAAATTTTACTTCAGTTTCTGAAAACTATTCTCTGAAATGGTGAAGTGTGTTTGCCTTTGTAATAGGGAGCTTAAACCTACATTTCACAAACACCTAAATCTGTGCAGATCAATTATATGACAAAAATCTGTTTTTAAAATACTCCAGATGCTGATACCCAGAAATGGAAGCCATGAGAAGTCTCTCAAGTTATCCCACCCTGAAATCCTTCCTCTTGTTCATTTCCTGTTCTGCAAAGGCAAAGTTCTTGTCAGGAAGTCATACCTTGTTCCCTTTACCACAATAAAAAATGATTCCTGTAAGAAATAGTCGGATGTACATGTTGAGACATATACTTATCAATACTGTTCTTTCTCATGGAACCTGTTTAAAGGTATTGGGAACTCATAAATCTTCAGATATATACCTCAACTAGGTTATGTGCCCATGTATTTTCAGGATTTTCCTCTAACAATATCGCAAGGCTCTGTTTTTTTTTTTTTTTTTAAAAACACAAAAATATTCATGTAAACATGCTTACTGATCTTATTACCCCTCTAGGTATGGTGGTATCATCTCTAATCACCGCTCAGCAGCAATGTCCTATGCTGTCCATTAACAAATCAACTTCCCCGTTAGAACGTGGCTTAAAAAAACAAAAACAAAACAAAAATTTTATAATTGAAGAGTTACGGAGAACAATGTAGGAGTTTGAATTTCCTTTCCTTTATTAAAAAAAGAAAAAGAAAAAAGGAAAAAAAAAAGAAAGAAAAGGGAAAGGTATTATTCCAGGTTCTTGGGCATCTCCACTATGTATTTTTTTCCCCAAACAAATGCCTCAAAAAGATACAAAGAGAGAATAATAGGGGTGAATACACAAGGGAGGAAGAAGGAAAAGAAAAGAGGACAGGGAGAGAAGGAAAGGAGGAACAAGTACCCAAGCCAAAATCAAAGACTGGGTAAAGTCTACCTACGTGCCCAAGAATGTCACTTCTACAGCCTGCTGTATGTGCAGGAAGAGGGACATAACTTTTGTCAAAATTGAGCAAACTTAAAGATGATTTATTTGGAAAAAGGTATGTACAAGATACTCAGAGGGGGAAAGGGAGTACTCACTGAAGCAAAACCATGAGATGGTAGAGAGGAAGGAAACATTCAAGCCGGCCAGTCCACTGTTACCCTTCTAGCAGAAGTCTTAGAGGAGCTCAGACCTTGTGAATACTCTTCTCTTTAAAGGGCAGTGGGAGAGTTTGGGGTGGGATACTAAATAAAATTTCGAAACAAACTATATATACACACACATACATACACACACAAGAAAATAAAACAACAAACTTAAAAATCAAAGCCTCCCCAGAGCCATCTCACAACAAGATCGTTCTCTCCTGCTCAAGTGCAGGCAATGAGTTAATGCAACAATTACTTTTCAATTGAATGTGTCTTTCTCTCCATATTTTCTATGACAGCTCCTACACAGAGCGGAAGTAAATGTTCTGGCTATTGCCCATTTTGGAAGAACTGGTGCCAACATCGTTGACTCGCCTGCTAGCAGCAAGTGAGCAAGGAAAACAACAGACAGCATTGTAGTAGCCAAATGTAGATGATTACCTTGCTCTGGCAAGTGATTTCATTAAAGGTTCATAGAACTAGATGGAAAGATGGATAGGGAAGAAATCTTTCAGGGCATTTGATGTCTCTGTGTTAATAAGGAACTCCTCTCCCTCTTCCCCCTCGTGGTGGGACTCTTGCAGCACCCCGGTAGGGTTTTCCGTAAGACTGAGCTGGGCCCCCCCACTGAAGCGTTGTTCCTGAGCTGTTGGCCCCAGTGGTTCCTGGTCCCAGCTCCCCATAGTTTTGCAATTTGGTCTCTGTATGTACCACAGAGTTACTATTTCCCTCAGACTTGAGAAATGGTTGCCCAACCAC
>NW_022196911.1:94214054-94231017 GCF_008632895.1 Mastomys coucha | reverse complement strand
AGGTGGCCAGGAGGCTCTGCTTCAGGCTGGGATAAAAGCTGCAGCAAGGCGGCTGTCACGGCGGGATTCAACTCCTGGGGGGCGCTGGAAAGATCGCCTTCAACCAGAGGGGGTGGAGGTGGCGGCGGTGGAGGTCCAGGGGGCTCAGGGGGCCTCTTCTCTGGTGGAAGAATGTGAGGAGGACATGCTGTGGAAGGGTTACTTCTTTTAAATACCATCTTAAAAATCACATGTGATTATAAACACAAACACATACTGTCCAACATAAATACCAATACAAGTAACCAGATATAGTAAAAGGAAAAAACCTGGGACCAGGAAACTGAAATTTATGGATAAAATAATCAAGTGATTAGAAATAAAACAGTTGCATTCTGGATCTGACGGCTGGTATAAAAAGATGTTATGTTTCAAATGACTGTCCTAAATATTTTTGTTTTGAGATTTTCTTCGTTAAAGAACTGTTCTAATATGCAGATTGTTGGCAACCTCTCCATCCCTTCTGCTGTTAGATCAAAACATTATTGAAAACAAAGCAGAAAGAAGGAAGATGAGAAGGAACAATATATACTCTGTGGTCATATTTCTAGGACATAATCTTTCTGTACAACGTGCAAACCTGGCTAACATATTTACAGTGTTTGATGATAGAAAATTAACCTGAAATACAACAGGAGAGATGCAATCAAAAAAAAACCATTCTCAGCATATATAAAAGGACATTTGCTTCCCCAAATTAATCATTTCTCTCTATAAACATATCCTTAAGAAAAGTGTATTAACCAACCACAGCTTTGTGAATAATTGTAATAAATTGCAAAGACCAGAGTAATCCTGTTATAATTTTCAATTTTGTTTTCTTACCTTCTATATGTTTTTTTATGCTATAAAAAAGAAAAATCACTCTAGTAGCATCACACAGAACTGTACCGTTGATAAAAATGTGTTCATCCTTACTGAACTAATACTAAACTCAATTATTACCATGACCTCTTTCTTGAACCATGTCCCCAGACTTTTGCTTTTTCGTTGCTGTCTACATTTGCCTGAAAATGAATTCTTACCAGGGTAAGAGATAAGAGAAAAAGTGGTATGAGTTTGAGGCCATATAAAACTAGTGAGTCAAAAACTAGTAAGATTAATGTCTTCAGGATTGTTATTCAAGCTGCTTTTTAAAAAAGGTTTGTTGTTTTGGTCTTATCTCACAAATGACCAATTTTTTCTTTTAAATATTTTCTTCTACTTTGTTAGTTAGTGATGTAATGTCATTACTTAGACAAGCCAAAAACAATTTTTAATTACAATTTGGTATTCCTATAGCATAATTATCTTGCAAATACTCTGTAAAGACAATAGTAATTAAATTTGCACTCCCCAAGTAGGCAGGTAGAAAACACACTCAAAACAATATACAAGCAGGGCAGTGGTGGCACACGCCTATATATAGTCCCAGCGCTCAGGAAGTAGAGTCAGACAGATATATCTCTGAATCTGACGCTAGCTTGCTGTCTACAGAGAGTTCCAGGACAGCCAGGGCTATATAGAGAAACCCTGTCTCAAAAAATTGAACAAAAAACCCCCAAGAAAATAAAAAATTTTAACACTGTGCAGTGAAAAATGAGGCCAGATGGCATATGAAATAACAAATAAAGATAAACAGTTTAAGAGGTTCTGGGATTGGGGGCACAAGCCAGGGAGGCAAGGGAGGCAGGGTATCAACTTTCAGTTTTGAAACAGAGTAGTCCACTTTATAACATGTAACTCCAAGTTATTTGTTGACCGGCTGGTCAGCTGAATAGCAGGAAAAAAAATGAATTCAGGCAGAAGAAATCAGCTACTGAAAATTTACAATTTGGAGAATAACCCAAAATGATAAGGTAACTGAACTACAACCATGTATTATATTTCAAAGTCTTTTACTGTCAATACTACTTATCTATATAAGGATATCCAAGTACCAATGACATAGAAGAAAAAACAATCACCAAGTTTTTAATACTGGAAGAAAACAAACAAAAACCAGGTGTCAGTTTAAGTTTATAGTCTTCCAGTTATACCACTTTTCATTAAGAACTACTGAAGTTAATAAAGCTTATTTAAAGGAATTAAAACTAAAGCTATAAATTATAAACCATATTGTTCTCAGATTAGTGTTGATATTGTCACTATATAATAGTTTTATCCTAATGAAGAAGGTAAATAAATGTAAAAATAGCTTAAAATTTTCTTTTTATTTATTAGATTAGAACCACTACTCTTTAAGTACAGAAAGAAAAACTAAATTGCCAAACTAAGATCACTTTTCTGGTTTATGCAGTCTGCCCTCTGGTGGAAGTGTTAATGAACAGTGCAATGGCCAAGTAAGAGGCATGTGGAGGCAGGAGGTGGGATCTTAAAAGTTTTGAATGCAATTTATGCTAAAAAAAAAAAAAAATTGTAGACACACTAGATAATCCAGGAATGACTAAAATATCATCTGTGGATTTTGGTGTGTTTTGTATGTGTGTAAATTTCTTGAGACAGGGCCTTGATGGATGCAACTTCCTTTGTAGGACTAGACCAGGTTGGCCTCCTAAGAGCTGGGATCAAAAATATAAATATTTTGATCCAATATTTCTATTCATCTTTAGCTGTGGCATTTTTACATTCTCCTCTAAAAAGCAAATCTAACTTCTAGCTATATGCTATGACTTATTTTCAGTTCAACTTTATTATATGGTTGATAGATTGTTGAATTATTTGGTGAATATTTTTCAAGCAGGATGCTATTTAATTTGACAAAGATCTTTCAGGTACTTTGAGATGAAAATTGTTATTTACTTTTTGAGGGATGACTGGTTAAGATCAGAATCTGAGACAGGAGATAAATAACCTGCTTTACTTCTACATAGACTTTTCTTTATTTAAATTTACATCTTTATTTATTATTATTGTGTAAGTGTGTGCCATGTGTGTACCTGGTCCCTGTGGAGGTCAGAAGAGGGCATCATAACCTCTGGAACAGGAATTACAGGCAGCTGTGAGCCACTATAAAGGTGCTAGGAATTGAAGCAGTTCCTCAGCAAGAACAGCCAGTGTTCTTAATTTCTGAGCCATCTCTCCAGCCTTTCCTATTACCAAGCCTATTAAAACCATTCAAATCATCATAGAGAATAGCAATGTGAATCAAGACATGAGTGTATTAGCTTTGTTGGCTAATAATCGGCAGATCAGAGACAGATTTACTTAAATTTCTTAGGATGCAGTTTACCTAGTCACAAAACAAAAGGTTAATTTTATTGTCTTTCAGTTTGAATAATTTCCACATATGAAAAATCAGGGTATGTATTTGACCTTATACTAGTGAAAATAAAGAATATATTTTTTGTACCGACCCATATGAAATATAATCGCAGATTCCTAAAGTTCAGAGTTAGTATACCTCTTCAGTCTGTGTCTCTTCTTATTCCCCAATTCATGGGATCTTCAAGGCCAATGAGTATTTCCAAAAAGTCGAAAACATTTTCAGATAGTGAGATTTTCAAATGGATTATGACTCAGAATTGATTAGAATACTTGCAATGCTTCCCTCCTCTAATACTGCATGGTGTGGTCATGTGACATAAGACATAACAATTTTTTCCCTTTAGACTTTTTCTTTTCATAATGCTTAACTTCCTGATTCCACTGTCCCTTTCATAAACATAGAGTTAAAGTAACCACTTTTAGGTACTATTACTGTTTGGAAAGAAAATATAAGGTGTTTATCTGCTCAAAACAATTCCCCGATTATTTTCAGGAACTGAAATGTTATTTTATTAGGGCTTTCTTGACTGTATCTTCCACATAAGATTCTGGTATCCAGGATCCACTCCACTAGATGTAAAGAATAATTTGTTGTTTATTTTAAAGTCATGTTCTCTAGGACTAGCTTGCTATCACATTCACATACTCCTTCAAGATACCTCACTATCTACAGCTTTGGTTTTCTTGATTAGAATACAAGGGCTTTACTTACCAGTACCTTATTAATTGGAAAAATTATCAATATATGAAAGGTGCTTTGAGACCTAAACGAATAGGCTGGTCAAGAAATACATCATTTGGTCCTATGTCCTCCTGTAGACTAGACTACAGAAAATGGAAACTGAGACCAATGATGTGAAAAAGAAAACATTAAGAGATTTTCTTTAAGAGGATCAACAGCACCTGAGCTCAGTGAGATTCATGACCGGTCTGTTTACCTGCTGCCTCCTCCTGTGGCATTGTAGGAGTTCTTCGGGGCCCCTGTGGCCCACTATTCTTGTCACTGGTGTTTTCCTCCAGGTTACCAGCTGGCTCTTGGGTTTTCATCAGCTGACTCAAGAGAACTGCCAACATATTCTGCATGTCAGCTGGTGTGTTTGAAGCTTCAGGAGTTGTCTGTTCAGCAGGAGGCAGGACCACAGATACAGAAGGTACCTCCTTCAATGATTCCTCCGGGGCTATGGATTCTGAGTCCTGCTGCTGGGAACTGGCTTCAGTCAGTGCACTAATAGACTGATTCAAGGCTTCAAGCTGCTGTTGCATCTCTGGATTGGAGTGGATATTAAGCAGCTGTGCCATCTGAGGGATGCTCAGGTCAGTTTGGCTCTGAAGCAGGTTTAATAACACTGCCAGTTCACTTTGATTCAATTGCTGTGTGATGTCACCGAGGCCTGTGGGACAAAAGTGGAGCCAAAATAAGATGACAAGGAAGCCCAAGGCCCTTTGTCTTCTTCTACTGACAAAAGCAATTTATAACATCCAAAGGCACAGTTTCATTTTGAATCTGACATTTAGTATCTCAGATTATTACATCACAGTTTATTCTTTATTTTTGTTTTAAAATGCAAAGACTTGGATTGGTGAGATGCTACTCAAGGTAAAAGGCACTTGCCACCAAGCATGACAACTGTGTAACGACCAGGACCCATGTACTGGAGAGTAACAAGTCCTACAAGTTGCCCTCTGACCTCTACACACATTATGTGCCACCTCCAATAAAATAAATAAAAATTAAAACAACAAATAAAACACAAGGACTAACTAAAGCATCTCTGCACTCTTTATAAAAGTGACTACATTTTGCCTGTACACTTTTAGTCAGTGATTTTCAACCATTATTATATGTAAAAACTATTAGGATGGATTTAAGAATTAGGGGTCTAATGTGCCAAGAAATTTGGCATTTATTTAGGGGTTATTTATGTTGTGTATCCCAGGCTAGCCTCACTGTTGGTGTGTAGTGAAAGATAACTGTGAACGTCTGATCCTCCTAACTCCACATCCCCAGTGCTGTGCTGCACTGATCTGAGGAAATTTATTTTTCAAGTTTTCTGGAAAATTCCAACGTGTTCCAAATGTAGAAAGAAACACTGCAATCTCAGCTACTTTGGAGGCTGAGGCAGAAGATCCTAAGTTCATGGCCATTGGGTGGATAGAGAAGGGAAAATGAAATAGATCTGCAGTTAAAAAAATGATAAATACTTGTTACAATGGTTATTTTGACACAATTTTAGTATATAGGTCAAGAAATAGTCTACAGAATCCACTAATTTTAGCAATTTGATTTAATTTGACTGGATTCTAAAGCCTTATCAAATCTAACATAACAACTTTAAATTACTGCTCAAAAGCAGTGAGTGAGGGCTGGAGAGTTGGCTCCGTGTTTAATGGGTTGCTTATCCAGAGAACTTGGGTTTGATTCTCAGTGCCCACATCTCAGCTCAAACTGTAATTCTAGTCCCAGAATTTGACACCCACTTTTGGCATCTGGAGGCATTAAGCACAAAAGGTGCACAGATGTATATGCTGACACACACTGATACACACACACACACACACACACACACACACACACACACACACACACACACAAACACACATTAAAAAAATACTAACCTTAAATTTTACAAATTTAATTGGTTTCTTCCACATATAATCTAAGAAAGATATAGTATTCTGTATCTCAAGTAATGAAAATACCCCACTGCAAACTTTCTGAACTATACGCAGAAAGTAAGTTTTACTTCTCCTTAGAAATGAGGATATCAGTAAGTTTTCTAATGTTCCAGTGGACAAAAACACAGTGATACGAACATGTATGCATTTTACCCTCAAAATCTCCGTAAGTGTACTCAATAGAAACAGAGGCTCCATCCTAGCACTGACCTACTGCATCCCCTGGACCAGGCTCTGCCTTGACAGGAGCAGGTTGAGGTGGTGCTGGGCTACTGTTCTTCACAGGCTCAACTGATGTCCCTGAGGTAGTTTCTTTTCGAGAAATTTTGGATGGAGGTGGCTCTTCTATCACAATACCACTCTGTCGTTGCCGTCGACGTTTCTTACTCCATAATTCATGGCAATCCTGCCAGTGAGGTAGGCTGGAAAAACACAAAACAAAGGAAGAGTAAGTAATGAGTAAGTGGAAGAATAATAAATTAATATAAAAAAGCAAGGAACACCGGTATTAGAATTAAAAAAAAATCATAAATATTAGAATTCAGTGTAAAAAGAATCATGGCAAGTAGTAGTTTGTAGAAAATAAAAGCCCAAAATTATGCAGTAAGACGTAAAAATCTGCTGGGCAGTGGTGGCGCACACCTTTAATCCCAGCACTTGGGAGGCAGAGGCAGGCGGATTTCTGAGTTCGAGGCCAGCTTGGTCTACAGAGTGAGTTCCAGGACAGCCAGGGCTACACAGAGAAACCTTGTCTCGGAAGACCGCCCGCCCCCTGCACTCTCCCAAAGGGAAAAAAAAAAAGAAAGAAAAATCTTAGTGATACTAGAACCAATTCCTATCTGGTCAAATACTGTTTCTGTTGGTATAAAAAGAATAAAGAGAATTTTACTAGTGAAGTTTCAGCTGAGGATAAATGAGAGCCGAGATGAACAGCTTACTAAAAAGTTATGGAAAAAAAAAAGTTGGGCAGTGGTGGCGCACGCCTTTGATCCCACCGCTTGGGAGGCAGAGGCAGGCAGATTTCTGAGTTCGAGGCCAGCCTGGCCTACAGAGTGTGTTCCAGGACAGCCGGAGCTATACATAGAAACCCTGACTCAAAAACAAAAAAAAAACCAAAAAACCAAAAAAAAAAAGTTTTGAAAGCCTACAAAAGGAGCTATGAAGATGGCTCAGTAAGTAAGGACTTGCTACCAAGAATGACAACCTGAATTCAACTTTGGAACTTTTATGTTTGAACCAACCCCCACAACATGTCCTGACCTTCACATGTATCCTTGGCAAGAGAATGAACATGTATGCAAACAAACACAAATGGTGTTTTAAATCTTGGAACTGTATAACCATCACTAGTATACTAAATTAGTCATTGAATGTCCATGATTAGGTATCATTAACTTTTTCCAGAGTTAAACTGGGTACATTCTGAATCCTAGCAACTAAGGGGCAGAAGAAGGTGGCATGCCTGTTAAAGGCCAGCCTGGTCTACTTGTTGAATTCCAGGTCATTGAAGGATACATTTGTTTCTAGAAAACAAAACTATGTAACAGTTCCTACATTTCAGTAAAAAGTTTATATATCAAAAGTTTAATACAATAAATGAATCTGGATAGATCTTTAAAGTAATGATACTTATATGTAATTACCAATATCCTCTATTTTGTTTTTTTTGGAAAATATATTACTCCAGAACTAGGAACTCAGGATTCAGCTGCAACAGCCTCCCAAGTGTTTACCATCATACCATCCCATTCCTTCTATGGTAAGAAAATGCATCCAAAGGAAAAAGATCTAAAGTTCAAGGCCAGCCTATATAAGTGTCATACCCTTACTGACCTGACACTGATGCAGACTATTTAAAATTACAATTGTTCTTTCAGTATGAGAAGTATATAGTGGCAAAATAATATATGGCACCTTATCCACAGTAACACTCCATTTGCAGTTATTTTGATAAACCTATATATTTTTTAGTTTATCATCTGAGTCTAGCAGAAAATTTGGAATCATTTTACAGCCACAATACTTACTCTGGAGGTGCCATTTTGCTGAGTTCCACATCTTTAAGAAAGTCACTCTGTAGGGTCTGTTCAGCTGTGCAGCGCTTGCTAGGATCCAGTGTCAGCATGTGATCCAATAGATCAAGTGCCGCTGAAGGAATGCTATGGAAAGGAACAGGGGAATCAAAAACTCACAACAACCCCATAGTTCTCAAACCAGGAAACTTCTATAAAATGTTATTTGAATCTCCATGTAAAACGAAGCAAAGAAAATTGGAAATTGGCTAATGGGAACAACAAATCTAAGACATGATTAAGAAATGTTAAAATGCAGGTGAAAACTAATGAAACCAACAATTTGGTACTCTTTCCTTAGGAAGCTCAAAGGTTTTTATTTGGCCAAGGCCTTCAGAAGAGAAAATCAGAAATAGGGTTGGATAAAATAAACTCTTTAGTAGTAGGGCTGGAGAGGTGGCTTAGAGGTTAAGAGCACTGGCACTCTTGCCAAAACCCCAAATTAAATTTCCAATATCCACATGCCAGCTCATAATCTTCCAAATTCCAATTCCAGAAAATCCAACACACTCTCCTGGCCTCTGAAGGCACCAGACATGTGACACATGATACACATACATGCACGCAAGCAAAAACACTCATATATGTAAAATAAAATAATTGGGCTAATTGAGGCTCATCAGGTAAAAGCACCCATTACAAAACATTATGAGCAGTATTATTTCCTTGGGACCCTGAAATTTTTCTTCTGTCTTCCATACCCATATCCATACACAAATACATAAAAGAATCAATGAATGGGGCTGGCCTTATTGGAGCATCACTGTAACAGAAGTATTCATGACACAGAGGCAAATAGATCTCTGAGTTTGAAGCCAGCCTAGTCTATATACTGAGTTCCAGGCCAACTAGATGTATATAGTGAGACTGTCTCAGAAAAACAAAACAACAAAAAATGTAATTAAAATATTTCCTGTATTAAATTGAGATTAACAGTAAAAGTCAAGTACCAACAGAAGCTAGATACAGAAAAGAGATTTAAGAGAATTTTGTTAAACTCACAAAGAGAATTCTTCTCTTAGGCGTCTCCTGTATTGCTTCTTCGGTTTCATGGTGTTGAAGTAGGGTAGCTTGATAACATCAGGCCATACTGCTGGACAAGGACTACCACAGAGACGACTGAAAAGAAAGCAAAAGAACAAGTGCACTGATGAGAATCATTGGGACAGCATGACTTCTAGAGGTTGTTGAAGAAGAAATTATCTTCTGAGATCTGGTGACTCTATGATTTATTACATTATTACACTAGTAAAAAAAAAAAAAAAAGTAAAACATGACTTTAATTGCTCTAAGGAAAAGCAATATAAGAATTCCAACCGCAAGAAAACATACTATAAATACTGAAAGCTAGCAAAAATTGTGTGTATGTGTGTATATATATGTATATATATACACACATACACACACACATACACAGAGAGCGAGCAACAAAAACTGATTGACATATTTTGTAAAACATGTTTTTATCTATTATGGTTCTCATCACCAATTTTATTCTATTCAGCTAGAATTAATTTCTTTTCTTTCTCACTTTTTTGGGCCAAATCTATTTATTATGAAGCCCTGGCTGTCCTGAACATATTGTGTAAACCAAGACAGCCTTAAACTCAAGAGATGAACCTGCCTCTGCTTCCAAAGAGAAGACATGTAACACCATACCTGGCAAAACTAATTCCCAATAGTGAAAATTGATGAACTGATGGCCAGCATGGCCTATAAAAAGAGAGACACTGTCTCAAAACAAACAAAAACAAATCAAAATAGAAAAAGGGAGAGGAACAGAGAAAAAGAAAAGAAGAAAGCAGAGTATAGCAAGAGAGGCCCCTAGTGTAGTTTCGAGTCCTCCCCAAATTGCCCATTATAGGTTACATTTTAAAACTGTGGCTAGAGAAAAGACTCAGTGGAAAAAGATTACTCCTCCCAAGCTTGATGACCCGAGTTCAATCCTCAGGATCCACAGGGTAGAATGAAGAAGAAAACATGCACTCCATAAAACATGAAAAACAGCCAAAAATTCTTCTATTCCTATCCTTTTAAGGAATATGCTACACCACAATAGCAGAGATCAAGAAATAAATCTCAAGAGTCAGCTCTCTCTTTTAACTACATGAGTCCTTAAGATGGAATGTATGTTGTTAGACTTACTGGGAAGCATCTGCACACGAGAAGCCATCTCACCGCCCGCTGCAGTTTGGTTCTACAAACCCTGACACCACCCAAAAACACCAGGCAGTATGTGAGGAGGTGAGGTTCCTTATATCTGTTTTTCAAGGAGGCTGGTCAGAAAAATATTTTTTCAATCACCTTTTCTACTTTAATTAGTGTTTTGAGCATATGTGCACATGTAATAATAGTCACTGGAAAACTTTTGGGAAACTCTCCTATATGTATGTACCCATGATTGAATTCAGGCCATCAAGCTTGAGAACATGTTGAGCTATCTACTTAGGCTAGTCTTGAACTCATGATCTTAAAAATATTCTCACTACCTTATCCTACACAGCCTGTAGTACAAGTACCAGTATTTTTAAATACAGCATATCTGTATATATGTAAGAATAAAATCATGAAGTAAGATTTAGACAATCTAAAGCTGGAGAGGTGGCTGAGAAATTAACAGCACTTTAAATAGGACGCAGGTTGTTCAGCTTCCAGCCCCCGCACAGCAGCTGACAGCCTCTACAAATCCAGTTCCAGGGGATTCAACGCTCTCCTCTGGCTTCCAAGGGCACCAAGTATGCATGTGGTGCAATTACACACATGCAAACACTCAAATACATGAAATTAAAAGGTATGAGTGGATATGAGCTACAATGAGGGTAACTAGAAACAGAACCCAGATCCTCTGCAATAACAGCTAGAGGTCTCAACTGATGAGTCATCTCTCCAGCCCCATAAAATATAATTTTTTATGTTCTCAAGATGTCACAGAAAATATTTTAAGCTGGACCAAGCAAAGATAAATTTAATATCATTTGGTGGGATAACTTAAAAAAAAGAGTTACCAAAACTGGAGAATTTCATTAGCTATTCATTATCTAGTTTTAAAACTATAGTTCAGGCTAGTTAGATGGCTCAGAAATTAATAGCACTGGCTGTTCTTCCAGAGATCCTGAATTCAATTCCCAGCAACCACCTAGTGAGGCATGACCATCTATGAGATCTCATGGGTTGGAGAGGTGGCTCAGAGGTTAAGAGCACTGATTGCTCTTCCAGAAGTCCTGAGTTCAATTCCCAGCAACCACATGGTGGCTCACAACCATCTGTAATGGGGATCTGATGCTCTCCTCTGGTGTCTCTGAAGACAACAACAGTGTACTCACATACATAAAATAAATAAATAAATAAATCTTTAAAAAAAAGAAAAAAGAGATGTCATGCCCTCTTCTGACATGCAGATGTACATGCAGACAGAGAACTCATATTAATTAAAAAAAAAAGAAAAGAGGGGGTAAATCATAACTAAGGATTACATAACTGGGTCATGACAAATTTGACAATGGTAATATATACAACAACCAAAACGTTAACTAAATATCAAATGTGTAGTAAGTCTGAGATCTTTCTGGCACTATTCCCCAGTGTTACATTGTGTAACTTCACTGAAGTCTTGATTCAGAACACACAACAAACTTGCACTGTCACGTTTGCACTGTACATTTGTGTGTGTGTGTGTGTGTGTGTGTGTGTGTGTGTGTAACTTTTAGCTCTTTCAGAAACAATACTGGCTTAATTATAAAAAACAAAGACTAACTAGTTGGTAATATCCCATGTCTTTAATCCCAACACTTGGGAGGCAAAGGCAGGCTGATCCCTGAATTGAAGGCCACCCAGGGATGACAACCATGACAGCCAGGGATACACTGAGAAATTTTGTCTTGAAAAGAAGAAAGAGAAAAGACAGACAAAGGCTTTAGCTGGGCATGGTGGTACACTTTTTTTTTTTTTTTTTTTAAGATTTTTTTTATTATTATATGTACATATACTGTAAACTGCCTTCAGACACACCAGGAAAGGGCATCAGATCTCCTAACAGATGATTGTGAGCCACATGTGGTTGCTGGGATTTAAACTCAGGACCTTTGGAAGAGCAGTCAGTGCTCTTAAGTGCTGAACCATCTCACCAGCCGGTGGTGCACATCTTTAATTGCAGCACTCAGAAGGCTCTCTGTGAGTTACAGACCAATCTGGTCTGTATAGCAAGCTCTAAGATAGCCAGGACCAGAGATCCTGTCCCAAGCAAGCAGGCAAGGCTTTAAATAACTTTATTATTCATCAAGATGTAAGTATCAATTTAGTCTATTTTTTAGATTGTATTATGGTAGAATGTTTGATTGTAGAAACTAGTTGAGTTAGGAACTCAACTAAAAAAGTTAAAATAGTAAATGAATTTCCAACTATTTCTTTTATTTGCATTGTTATTGGTGAGATAAGGTCTTCCTATCTGACAGTACTATCTTCCTAGTACTGACTTGTATAGAACTCACTATGTAAACCAGGTATGTGCCACCATGCCTAATTTCTTTTTTTCTAATTTATTTTAGGTGCATTGGTGTTTTGCCTGCATGTATGTCTGCGTAAAGGTTTCACATCTTTGGCAAGTGGAGCCACAGACATGTGGATACCAGGAACTAAACCTGGGTCCTTTCAAGAACAGGCAATGCTCTTAACTGACCCATCTTTCCAGTCCTGCCTTGTTTCTTTAAAAACTGTTTTGTTTTTTACTTATTTGCTTATTTCTGTGTGTGTTACACATAAGTTTATGTAGAAGTCATTAGACAAATATTGAATGTTAGTTCTCTCCTACCACGGGGCTAAAGATGGAAAGGCTGTAAGGTTGTAAAGCTGACATCCATGTGTATGCTCACACATAAATTAAAATCATTTCAATTCTTATGAAAAAATAAGCAACTACTTTATTAATATACAAATTTGATTTCATATTTAATAAATTGAAAAAGTGTATATATATACATATATATATAAAAAAACACAAGGATATGTAAAAAGTTTTCAGGTGAACAGATTATGAGTGAAATGGCTGACTGCAGACAGAAAACTAGAATAAGAAAACAAGATAGATTATTGAAGATTATTAACAATGTATCAAGAGAACTCAAGAATGAACCCGATAAAGACTAGATTAGACACCAAGCAGAGGTGGCTCATGCCTTTAATCCCAGCACTTGGGAGGCAGAAGCAGGCAGAATTTTGAGTTTGAGGCCAGCCTGGTCTACAGAGTGAGTTCCAGAACAACCAGGGCTACACAGAGAAATCAAAAAGAAATTCTTATTGATCATACACAGGTACTTAAGAGCATGTGTGTAACTATACCTGATAAGTTCTAGCTGAGCAAGTTCCAAATTGGCTTGAAAAATAGGTTTCTTTGTGAACAGTTCCCCAAGGATGCACCTAAAAAGAGTAAAATTTATAGGTTAGAAAAAAATCCCTTGAGTCTATCTTGAGTGTCTTTCAATAAACTTTTAAGTATCCTGGGCAACATGCAATACACTTTGCTGTAAACTAGGCCAGGGTTCATTAAAAGATAAAAACACCTTCTTGTGGTGAAAACACATTATACAGGTTTTTAATTTGCCGGCATATCAAACTCTATTGCCTGTAGACAACAGTCATTCATAAGCAAAAGGTATTAATAGGAGTTCATTATCTCTGTCACACCATGGTAATCTAAGAAAATATACACGTTTATAAGATGCATGGCAATCTTTCTACAAAGAAAATTTGTTGTCATTAATGTGCTCTGTAGAATTATACTATACTATTATAACCCCTCTGGCAATATATTTACAAAAAAACCCAACATATTAACAGCTAAAATTAGTTTCATCAAGACTTTTAAAAAAATTCTGTGTAAATCCCTAGTTATTTTGAGATGGATATTCAGGATTAGGAGATGGTTGAGTGGGTAAATGAAATATTGAGAACCCATGTTTGAATCTATGGAAGTCACATAAAACTGAGTGTGGTCATGTGTGTCTATAATGCCTGTGATTCTACAGCAAGACAGGAGGATCACTAGAAGTTGGACCAGCAGTGAATAACAAATCAGAGTCACACAAGTCTTCATTCACACACGCATATACATCATATACGTAACAAACAAACAAACAAAAAGTGAATAAATGAAAGATACTCTAGAACATCATGAAAAGGATTTGGGTTCAAGTCCTAGCACCCACATGGTGGCTCACATCAATCTGCAATTCCAGTCACAGAGAATCCTATACCTTCTGAGCTCTTCAGGTACCATGCACACTGCAAGAACACACATTCAAGTAGACAAAATAGTCACACATATAAAATAAATAAAAATGGAGAGATGGCTCATCGGTTAAAAGTACTGACTGCTCTTCTGAAGGTCCTGCAACCACATGGTTGCTCACAACCATCTGTAATGAAATCTGATACTCTCTTCTGGGTGTTTGAAGTCAGCTATAGTGTACTTACATATAATAAATGAATAAATCTTTAAAGAGAAAGAAAGGAAGAGAGAGAGAGAAAGGAAGAAAAGGAAAGAGAAAGAAAAAGATGTCAGGTATGGTGGTGTATGCCTTTGAACCCAAGCAAGGCCAATATGATCTCCAATGATTCAGGACAGCCAAGGCTATATTACCAGAACTCTGTCTCAAAAAACCAAAATAACAGCATCAGCACCAGAAGAAACAGCTTTGTAATAAACTATTTACAGTCTCAAGGCATCTATGCACAAAACAGTTACTAATTGTAAGAGGAAAACTATTAACTTTTTTTTTTTAAATATGGAATGCTTCACGAATTTGCAGATCATCCTTGCGCAGGGGCCATGCTAATCTTCTCTGTATTGTTCCAATTTTAGTATATGTGCTGCCAAAGCCAGCACACTATTAACATTTTTGTGAGAAAAAAAAAAGACATTAACCAAGTGACTATAATTATTATCATTTCTAAAGGGCAAATGAAGTCTATGTAAATGGACATAAAATATCCAATTAGGAACGTAACACTGCTTATGGTATATTCTAGCTATAAATACATAACCTGAACCTGGTGTACACTCTTGAAAATAATAAATGATGTGAAATATAAAGAAAAGCTACAGCAGTGTTCCAGAGTGAAGAAGACGTTGATAAAGAAAGCAGCTATAACTACAGTACTTGAGAACAAGCAAGTTAGAAACTAAGATGTGCAACAGCAGACAATTAACAAAAACAAAAAACAGATTAGTGTAATGTACACACCTCCAGTAAACAAAGGTATTATTTCTAGGACATCACTAGCATAGAACTGGAATAGGAAAACAGACTAAAGCACTATATAGTATAAAGTTATCCTGGACTAATGTTAAACTTCCTTTCTGATTGACCTTGAAATTGGAACCATCCTTCCTCTGATTGGACACAGAATTATAGGTATGCACTACCCTGCTCAGCTATGTTAAATTTATTTAACTTGGTAATTATATTATGGTTATAATAAGTAAGTTAGTTATATCTTAATATAATAAGTTATATCTAAGTTATATCTTAGATATAATAAGTAAGTAAGTTATAATCTGTAAGTTGGAGGCTAGCCTAATCTACATAATACCTTCCAGGACAGCCAGCAGATACATAAAGTGATACTGTCTTCAAAAAAGTTTGTTGTTTTTTTTTTAAAGTGATACTAGAGTGGTGCTAATTACTTTCATGTGCTTTTTGTTGTGTTTTTAAACACACAGTCACATGTAGTCTGGGCTGGACTGCCAATTCTCCAGCCTCTACCTGTAAAATGTCAGGATGTCAGGCCCTTGGCTCAACCCTAGGCTGCTATATATAATTTCATCTACTAAATTTTGATCATAATGACTTAAAATGATTCATTTTTTTACTATTTGTATACATGTTACTTTGGAGACTAGAAGAAGTATTTTACCCCTTGGCTAGCATTACATGTATTGCCTGATCTCTGTGCTGAGAACTGAGCCATCTCTCCAGCTCCTAAGATATTTATTATGAATTATTCGTGTGTGTTTGTGTGTCTCTCTGAATTATGTGCATGTATATGTACATGCCCACAGCTATCAGAGACCTCAGATCTCCCATGACTGAATTTAAGGCTGGTTGTCAGCTTCCATGTGGATGTTGGGAACCAAACCGGGATTCCTTGGCAAGAGCATCAGAGCGATTAATCACTGAGCAACTGTATTGGCTCCAGTCCTCTATCATCTCCTTCTTCCTCCCCCTCTTCTTTTGTTTTTGTGAGAAAGGTTCTCATTATGTATATCTGACTTGCTTAAAATTTGCTATGTAGCTCTTACTCCTGCTTCTCTACCTTGCCTCTTGCCCCTTTGTTCCCCCTTTTTCCCCATTCCCTCCCCCATTCCCTCCCCACAGCCATGGCCAGCGCCTACTTCTCTACTCTCTCCTTCTCTCTGCCTTTCTCTGCCTCTGCTACCCTCTTAACTCCCCTCTCCATGCCCTAAAAAAATTCTATTCTATACTTAAAAAAAAAAAAAAAAGATTTTGCTATGTAGACGAGATTGCCTTGATAGGAGAGATAGACATCTGCCTCCCAAGCCACGACGCTTCATTCCAGCACCAATTTAATCTCAAGTGACCTAATGTTTACTTCACCTATTGTTTATTAGCTTTTCTAGTGTCTATCCTGATTTGAGATGGAAAAGGTACAAATAAATTTTACTTCCAATATTAACTATCAAAATCAACATCTAAATACAGTTTTATACCAACTAGTAGAAATAGAAGAGCAGTAAAAAAAAAAAAATCCCAAAGGAATAGCTAGATTTGTTTAAAACATTTGGAGACAGTGTTCTCAAACTTGTTAAGAAATCCGGGAAAACCTTGAATTTTTTGTTTGGTTGCTTTTTATTTGTTTTCCTGGCCTGAGTTCTTGTTTGTTTATTTGGCTTTTTTTTTTTTTTTTTTTTTTTT
>NW_022196911.1:94205645-94214044 GCF_008632895.1 Mastomys coucha | reverse complement strand
AAATTAACAATTTACTTAGCAATTTACAATTGCTCACAGAGCTTGCCTCTGCCTCCCAAGTACTGGGACTAAAAGCCTGAACCAGACCACTTATATTAACAAATGTAATTTGTTAGACTAGTAGTTCTAATTTCTGCCCTGATTTGTATGCCTAAGTGCTAGAATCCTTTGGTATAAAAGACTTCTTTTTTACGTGGCCAACATATTATTTATCATAGTAAGCTAGCAGGTTGTATCAACTGGGAAGAAAAAACACAATACACTTATACATTTTCCCCATGTATCTTGCTCTTTCCTTTTGTTGTTTTTTAAGAGATGTTCTCTAATGTAGCCCAGGCTGACATGCCAGAAGATGGCATCAGATCCCATTACAGATGGCTGTAAGCCACCATGTGGTTGCTGAGAATTAAACTCAGGACCCCTGGAAGAGCAGTTGGTGTTCTTAACTGCTGAGCCATTTCTCTGGCCCAAACCCTGAACTCTTCATTTTACTGCCTCTAGATCTTCCTCATGCATTTTAATGAGCTGTTAACGTTCCAGCTTAGCTATAATTTGGGGTAGTACTGTTGAATACAAATATATCCAATATATCCACCTTGAGTCATTAAAACTAAAGCATCATTTCATTTTGGTAAACTACCATCGTGTTGAATTTTAAAAATAAAAACCACAGCACTCTTCTCTTTTTTTCTTTTTTGGTTTTTTCGAGACAGGGTTTCTGTGCAGCCTTGGCTGTCCTGGAACTCACTCTGTAGACCAGGCTAGCCTCGAACTCAGAAATCTGTCTGCCTCTGCCTCCCAAGTGCTGGGATTAAAGGAGTGTGCTACCAAAGCCCAGGAGCACTTTTCTTAAAAGACTTATAATGGTTAAGAGCACTGACTGTTTTTCCAGAGATACTGAGTTTAATTCCCAGCAACTAAATAGTGGCTCACAACCATTTACTAATTAGTTCTGTTGCCCCCTTCTGGCATGTAGGTATATATGCAGACAGCATTTGTATACAGAAAATAAATCTTAAAAAAAAAATTAAACAAAAAAGAATGGGAAAAATGACATACTATTCTTAGGAGGTATGTATGTGATAATCATAACCAACAAAATTCAAGGCAAGTTTGCCACACCAAATACAAACAAATAACAGATAGTGGCCATTTTACATATTTAGGCCCTAAGCATAATTGGTACATGCTTTCAGGGGCAGGGTGGCTGAAGCAGGTGAATCCCTATGAGTTCAAGGTCAGTCTAGTCTGTATATTAACTTCCAGGACAGCCAGGGCTACATAACAAGATGCTGTCCAGAAGGAATTAATAAAAAATAAAAACACTTTAATCTTTTAACATACAAAATGTGGACTTTGAATTTCATTTTCAAGCCAGGAATAGTATATATGTCTGTAATACCAAAACTTGGATGCAAGGAGTCCAAGGTCATCTTAGGCTATAGATTGAGTTTGATGATAGCCTGGCTAAATGTGACCTTGTCTTAAAGAAAAATCTTTTTTTAGAGTGGCCATGTCAGTACACACTTACAACCCCAGCATTTGGGAGGAAAAGACAGATTGTCACAATATGAAGCTGGCCTGTTCTATATAGTAAACCAACATAGACAGACAGGGCTAGAGAGCTCCTGAGCAGAAAAATCAAAAATAAAGAAGAAAAAAAGGAGGAAACAGATTAAAAAGAGAGACTCCTTAAGAGAAATGGCTGACTGCAGACAGAAGACTAGAATAAGAAAACAAGATAGATTATTAAAGATTATTAACAATGTATCAAGAGAACTCAAGAATGAACCTGATAAAGAATAGACTAAACACCAGGCAGTGGTGGCACATGCCTGTTAATCCCAGCACTTAGGAGGCAGAGACAGGCAGATTTCTGAGTTCAAGGCCAGTCTGGTCTACAGAGTGAGTTCCAGGACAGCCAAGGCTACACAGAGAAACCCTGTCCCGAACCCCCCTATGCCCCCCCCAAAAAGACTAGACTAGACAAAGATTAGGAAGTTTGAAAAAGAACTATTAAAGACTAGACAAAGACTAGAAAGATGGTTTTCACCACTTGCTGTTCTTGAAGACCAGACTTGGTTCCCAGGTCAGTTACCACCTGTTACTTCTAGCTCTGGGGTATCTGACACCCTCTTCTACTTTGCGTAGACACTTCCACACACTTGGCATATGCTTACGTGTTCTCCTTTTCTCTCTCTCCCTGTTAAAACATATCTAATATGCAAGTTTATCAGTTTCTAATGAATCTAATAAACAAAAATCTAATAAACCAAATCTTCTCACTGGTCATTTTTAGAATACAGTAGGAAAAAAAAACCTTACTACTTTGAAAACTGGTAAACAAAATGAAATAATTAGCTTTTCTGCAATACTGGGGATGACCTAAGACTTCACACATGACACAGGCAAGTGTTATTTTTGTTTTTGTGACAGTGGCAACAATAATACAAACACATACTAAGACAACTATAGAATAAATGATCTAGTTTCCTCTAAGCAGATTATAAGGAAACAAATGAAAATCTAGAGATGGAAAGGGGATATTAATTAAAAGACTGGAGACAGGCTGGGCACAGTGATATATGCTTGCAATCCTAGTTAATTGTGGGCTGCGACGAAAGCATTACCAGACCAGCCTGGGCTAACTACTGCCTTGTTTCCAGGTTTTTTCTGTTCTTGTTTGTTTTTTGTTTTTTAAAATAAGATTCATTTTTATTTATATCTATGTAGGTGTGTAAGTGTATATACACTTAAAAAAACCACATAGTTAATATAAAGAGGAAACTGTACATGAGTTACAGTCAAAATAAAAGGTTAAGACAGTCTTACCCACAACTCCAAACATCAATCGCTGGTGTGTATCTTTCTTCTCCAAGAAGCAGCTCTGGGGGTCGATACCAAAGAGTAATGACTTTGTTTGTGTAAGGGCGACTGAAACGTAAAACAATCAGAATATAAATTTGAGTGGGTTATGTTTTTAGTGTATTTTTCATATTTTTGTAATATGTAATAAACACTAATGAAAAATAGCTACAATTAAAGATGAGGTTGTTAAAACAATTCCAATAACAAAATAACAGCCCAAAAGCAAGCTGGACACAAGTGAAAGATGAAGAGCTAACTTCTAGTCCAATTTGGGTTAACTTATTTTAGTAGAGAGCTGACTGAAGAATTCAGAAAGTGTCTAAAAATCACATGGTGGCACATTTGCTTAATGCCAGCACTCCCATACATGTGGAAGACACTCAGACATAATGTACACAACACACAACTACAGCTTCAGGTGGATTTGATGCCTATGCAGTCAAATGGGTGTGATGAACATGCACACACAAAATTAAAAAGCAGCCTTTAAACATACAAACAAACAACAACAAAAGAATGAAGGGGATGGTGGCCCATGCCTTTAATTCCAGCACTCTGCAGGCAATGGCAGGTGTACTGCCATGAGGTCAAGGCCAGCCAAAGAAAAGCCCATTGTTGGGCTGGTGAGATAGCTCAGAAGGTAAGAGTACTGACTGCTCTTCCAAAGGTCCTGAATTCAAATCCCAGCAACCACATGGTGGCTTACAACCACCCGTAATGAGATCTGATGCCCTCTTCTGGTGTGTCTGAAGATAGCTACAGTGCTACAGTGTATTTAATTATAATAAATCTTTGGGACTGAGCTAGTGGGGCCAACCAGAGCAAGCAGAGGTCCTAAAGTCAATTCCCAACAAGCAGATGAAGGCTCACAACTATCTGTACAGCTACAGTGTGTACTCATATACATAAAAGAAAATTACATCGCCAAAAAAAAAAAAAAAAACCCCCAAAAAAGACCTATGTAGCAAGACATTCAAATAATTAGGGAATTCTAACAGTCACTATACTTTGTAGAATTTGAGTATCAGAAAATTAAAAAGAATCTCTAATTCCCACTATCAGTTTTACTTAAAAAAAAAACAAAAAAAACTTTTTTTTTTGGAGATAGTGTTTTTAATGCCAAAGTTGGCCTTAAATCATAGGTCACAAAGCTTGTCATATGTGATTTTGAAGAATGCCTCACCTCTCTTCAGAGTTATAGAGCCGAGCAAGTCCAAAATCTGCCAGTTTGATTTGCCCACTGTAAAATAAACAAATTATTTTCATAAGTAAAAGCAGCAGCCCTCCAACTATACTTGGAAACTTAAGTGCTAATTAAAGAGCTAAGAGAATTATCAAAATTAATTTTGATGCCAGATCATATTTCTATTAACGGTTACACTCCCCAATTTAAATTTTCTAGTCAAAGTTTGTAATGCCTCACAATATTTTTCTATTATTACATTTTTGTATTTGACTTCTAATTTATCTTTTGAGCATGGAGTCTACAAAGTACCCAGCTTGATCCCCAACTCTTAAAAACAATCAACTATCTTACTTCAACCATGCCAAGAACTGGGTCTCTAATCTTCCATGCCAGCTCTAAACATCTACTTTTTATTTATTATTTTTTTATTTTGAGACAGAATTTCATCACATCAACCTCACTCAGTAGGCCACACTAGCCTTAACTAACAGAGAACCACTTGCCTTTGCCTCCCTGTGCTAAGATGAAAGGTGTACACCACTATGCTTAGCATTTAAATATTTTGTGGTAGACATCTGTGCATGTACATGTGTGAAACCAATACCTAATGTTGAAGACTAAGAGATACTAAAAACCAGGCATAATAGCACATCTTTTTAATCCTATCACTAGAGAAACAGAGACAAGAGGTTCAGGTTCATGGCCAGACTGAGCTTCAGGGTAAGATCCTAACTCAAACCACCAAAGATTGGGGATGTAGAAGCCTAAGACCCTAAGTTTGATCCCTAAACACTACACAAAAGCAAAACAAACAAAAAAAACCAAAAAGCTTGCTACGTTTCATTCTGATAAATGATAGTCCAGCAACATGAATCTGTACTTTTTTTCCTCACAGTGCTGGGGACTGAAACCAGGGCTCCATAAACACTAGGCAAGTACTCCACCCGTTCTGGGTCTGTTATTTCTTTTTTCTTTTCTTTCCTTTTCTCTTCTTTTAAGATAGGGTCTCCCTTGAAACCCAGGTAGGGAAAGAACCTGAATATGGGCTTACCTCAAATTCATAGTAATCCTTCAATACCACCTTCCCAATTGCTGAAATTATAAGCATGAGCCATTATACCTGGCTCTGAATGTGCATTTCTAACAAGCTCATCCATGACAGCAACAGAGCTTGTCTGAGAACTACAATTTGACAATACCTTTATTCATTCTATTATTATTATTATTATTATTATTATTATTATTATTATTATTATTATTATTATTTTGAGACTATGTTGCTGTGGACTTCAGGCTGTTTTCAAACTCAATCTCTGTGCCTCTGTACTGCTATGCGGCTTGGGACACTCCTTTAAAGGAGTCACACAATATCCTTTGACTCTACTCAGTCTCTCCCTTCTCCTCCTCCTCTCTTCATCCCCCTTCCTTTTCATATAGTATTAGGTATTAAACTCAGGTACTTGTGCACGCTAAGTGCTCTACTACTGAACTACATTTCCATCCCTCAGTATACAGAGATGTCAAGGAATATTTTAAGAAAATTAATTGGGAGAATTACTTAGAAACTATGAACTATTCAGAATTATGTTAATCTATCTAAATTTCTGTATTCCATTTTAACATTAATAGCCTGGCTACATTTGGAGAATGTAGGGGCTGATTGATCTAAGGTACCTGATAGCTCAGGTAAGACAAAACTCAGAGAGCAAAGAGAAGAGGCTATCTTGGAAATGTTCCCCAAACCTATGAGCAAAAGGACAGACTATAAAACAAGAAAAGTAATAGCAACAAAACTTTACATTAAATCAACAACTATCATTCCTAATAAGAAGTCTATACATCTTCACCCACTTGCCTACAATACTACTTCTTTTTTCTCTGTGAAACAAGATCTCACTCCATAACCAATCTTGCTTTGAATTCGTAATAATCCTTGAGTTTTAGCTTTCTAAATGTAGGAATTAGAAGCAAGAGGCACTTTATCTGGCACATTACATTTTAAAGTTTAACTTACAAATTCCAAATTCCACATTAAGGAAACCTAAATTAAAATGGCAAAAACATAGATATGAAAAATTTGCTGGCCTTTAACACCACCAGTAGCTAATATATTTGCGGCATGAATCATGTGAGAGTAAGTAACATATTTCTTTACGTGTTTAGTTACTATTGTTTACTTCTATACGTACAAGGCAAGATGTGGCGTGGTGTGGGGTGTGTGGATGTGTGTGTGTGTGTTGTATATGGTGTATGTCTGTGCAGATAGAGAAATATTTGTAACAGTCAGTATACTTTATTTATTTATTTATTTATTTATTTATTTATTTATTTATTCATTTATTTATTTAAGTACACTGTAGCTGTCTTCAGACCAACCTGAAGAGGGCGTTAGATCTTATTAGGTATGGTTATGAGTTACCATGTAGTTGCTGGGATTTGAACTTGGGACCTTTGAAAAGTAGGCAATGCTGTTAACCACTGAGCCATCTCTCCCGCCTGTCAGTATATTCCTTCCACCCTTTGAGTTGGAAGGATTGAACTCTCACCATACTTGACAACAAGGTCCATCTCTCTGTCCCTTATTTACTATTTGTGGTACTGAAATTAAACTTAGAACCTTAAAGATAAGGTCTTATATATAGCTCAGGGTAGTCTGAAACTCCTATGTGGAAGTATTGCAAAAATTTGGTATATAAAACAGAAAAAAAACTCACTATTGTTTTATTAATTATATCCCCACAGAAAGAAAAGGACTTCAAATATAATCTTCAAGTACTCAATGGTTTTATGCCTTCGAAATCCATCTATCCATCCCATTATACTTCCATTCCTTGACTGTGCTGCATATCCTCTTACCTCTCACACTAACGTCACACTACCTTTTTTCTTCAGTGTTATAATTTGTAATCTGACATCTATGACTAATCCCTTTGTGAACAAGACTATATTGTCATCAAGATTTTACTTATTCTCTTATCTCTTTAGCCATTTCCCTTGGATTATACTCATTTTAATATTTAGACAGGGTCTCATTATGTAGATTGGGTTGGCTTCAAACTCAAGAGAGCCACTGGCTTCTGCCACCATGCCTGACTTAAAGATACACTGTTTCCCCACTCAGTGCCATATATGATGGTACTCACAGTCTTTTGATTTTGTTTTTTTTTAAAGATTTTTTTAATGTATGTGAGTACATCATGGCTATCTCAAACACACCAGAACAGGGCACTGAATCCCATTACAGATGGTTGTGAGCCACCATGTGGTTGCTGAGAATTGAACTCAGGACCTCTACAATAACAGTCAGTATTCTTAAGCACTGAGCCCTCTCTCCAACCTGAAGGCCATCTTTTTTTTTTTTTTTTTGGTTTTTCAAGACAAGGTTTCTCTGTGTAGCCCTGGCTGTCCCACTCTGTAGACCAGGCTGGCCTCAAATTGAGAAATCCTCCTGCCTCTGCCTCCCAAGTGCTGGGACTAAAGGCGCGTGCCACCACTGCCTGGCAAGGTCATCTTATTTAAGTACTTATAGTTTTTCCATACGAATATGTGTGTGTGCGCGCATGGTTTTACATATACCACATACATGCCAAGAACCCAAGGCTAGAAAAGGATACTGAATTTTTTTGAACGGAAATTTTAGCTGGTTGTTAGTGCTTTTGTGCATACTAAGAACCAAACGCTGGCCATCCACACATGAGCTTAACTACTGATGCATCAACCTAACCGCTTTGATACTTTTAGCAGGTTTCACTGTCTTCAGTCTCTTACCATACAGTATTAGTGCCCTTCTAAAACAGAAAGCCAGGTCTCTCTAAGACAATATAGGCTCAAGCTGGGTATACAATTTACACATCTCAGAACTTGGGGGCTGAAGCAGAATTACTCTGAGTTAGAGAACCCTCTATAAAACAGAGTGAGACCTTTGTTCATAAAAACAAAACAAAAACAAAAACAAAAAAATGAACATTTTGGTCTTTTTATATTTATATAATGAATTATCATAGAACCACCTCACCCAGCTCTACTCTCCTATGTCCACATTCAGTCCCTATACCAAGTCTGCAGCCATGATAAACTAGGTCATACCCTATAACCACCTAGTGAATGGGCTAAACAGTGGGAATATTTCCTTATGTACAGCCACTCACAGAACCCTTAGGGCAAAGCACAGAACGGTTAAAAAACTGATGAACACTTCTACTGATGGAAGAGTCCTGTCTCCTGTAGCACTAAATAAAATGTAAAAACTGAGCCAAATGCAGTAGAACCTGCCTTTAATCCCAGTCCTTTGGAGGAGGATAGATCTCTGAGAGTTCAAGGCTAGCCAAGTTAAACAGCAAGTTTC
>NW_022196911.1:94181990-94205635 GCF_008632895.1 Mastomys coucha | reverse complement strand
TTTTGTTGTTGTTTTTTTTGAAACAAGATCTTCCTGGCTGGCCTTAAACTCACTATAGAGACCAGGCTGGCCTTAAGTTCAGAGATCCACCTGTCCCTGCCATCCAAGGGCAGGGATCAAAGGCATGTACCACTATGCCAGGTAGATGGTCTTCATAGTTATTGGGCAAACTTGAATGCTTGCTTCTCCTGCCCGAACCTTCCAAGTAGCTAAGATTATAGATGAACTATTAAAGATCTAGATTTAAGCTGGGTGGTGGTGGCACATGCCTTTAGTCCTAGCAATTGGGAGGCAGAGGTGGGTGGATTTCTGAGTCAGGGCCAGCCTGGCCTACAGAGTGAGTTCCAGGACAGCCAAGTATATACAGAAAAACCCTGTCTCAAAAAAAAAAACAAACAAAACAAAACAAAAATCTAGACTTCAGAAAAAGGGACTTTCACCTTTAAAAAAAGATTTTGAGTTGTAGAGATAGTTGACAAAAAACACCCAAACAACAAAAACAAAAGACCTCCCCGCTCAAAACAACTTTCTTCGAAGTGTGTCTTACTAAATTGACCAAGCTGCCATCAAAGCCTGACACCCCAACTTTAACTTTCCTAGTAGCTGTGACAGTAAGAATGTACCCACAATTCCAGTTTAAGATGTAGTCTCTTTACATCATGTTTGCCTCATAATAAAGCCACATAATTTTAAATAGTACTTTATATAGACACCTTGAATGTCATCCCAATTGAACTGCAGATAAAAATAAGCTCTTTAGTAAGATATGTAAGATCTTAAATTGGTTCCTAAGAACAACAATTCAGCTTCACATTCGCCTTAATGTGCTTTACTCTTTGCTTTAGCAATAATGCTATGTTTATAGTTTTCTAAACATTTTTTTTTTCTTTTTGAGATAAGAGTCTTGAAGTTTCAGGCTGGCCACATAACTGGTACATAGTGCCAGGAATCCAATCCAAGTCACTGAGATACATTCTAGCCCTACTTTCAAATCCTGGGTGATCTTCCTCCCTTAGTTTCTTAAGTCCTGAGACTATGGGCAAGTTCTTTTTCATGTGTATATGCTTTCGTATAAGAAATATTTTCTAGCCGGGCAGTGGTGGCGCACATCTTTAATCGCAGCACTTGGGAGGCAGAGGCAGGCGGATTTCTGAGTTCGTGGCCAGCCTGGTCTACAGAGTGAGTTCCAGGACAGCCAGGGCTACACAGAGAAACCCTGTCTCGAAAAACCAAAAAAAAAAAAAAAAAAATTATTTTCTACAGAGATTTTGCTTCTTCATTGGTAGTCTTTCTAAACCAAATGTTCTAGTTAATTCTAAATTAAACAAACATGGGACTAGTGTGGTGGTGTATGGCTTTAATCCCAGCACTTGGGAGGCTGAGAACATCATAGTTCAAAGACACCTGAGCTATAGACTGAAACCTTGTCTAAAACAAGTAACAATGAAACATATTTACTGAAATGAACATTAGTAAATGGGTTAGCTCTACCATTAAACTCAGCTGCACAATATGCACTACCAAGCTCTTAGTGTTAAAATTTAGGGTCTGGACAGATGGCTCTGAGGTTAACAACACTGACTCCAGAGGTCCTGAGATAAATTCCCAGCAACCACATGGTGGCTCACAACCATCTGTAATGGGATCTGACGCCCTCTTCTGGTGGGTCTAAAGGTAATCTCCCTGGCTATTTATTCCACCTTCTAACACAACCACTATGCATGTTTGTGTGTGTGTGTGTTTAAGTATGAGTGTAAATGTGTATGTGAGAAACAGAGATAGTGTGTGTTTGTGTGTGTGCCCGGGCGTGCTCGTGCCCCGGGTTAAGGTAAGGTCCTCCTGTGAAAGGAAAAAGAACAGCCTTAACAGCCTTTCAAGTGCAGCTAGAGGCAGGCCTGTGTCTTCCCACTAACGATTATTAAGAACCCAATGGATATTTAAGTTGGCTCTGGTAATAATACTATTTATTGACTATATGGTGTATTCTCTAGCAGATCAATCTCCTAGAATGTTAGCAATTAAAAAATGTTTGCAATCCTATTTTGTTAATTCTAACATTAAATTTGGAAAAATGCTAACAGATGGAGGTAAAAAGAAAAAGGTAAAGAAAAAAAGAACACACTGAACATCCCTGAAAAGAGAAAAAAATTGTACTGCTTATAATCTTAATTATCTAGATAAATCAAAAAGAAGGGGAAAAAGTGATTAGCCTTACTTGGTTACTATGTTACCTGTTATTCAGCAAAATGTTAGAACATTTAATATCCCGATGGAGGAAATTCTTTTTGTGGCAGTAATCCAGTCCTTCCATTAGCTGTTTCATGAATGACTTGATATGGTCCTCAGAAAAGTGCACCAAACCTGATTCAAGCAGTCCCATTAAATCATGGTCCATATATTCAAATACAAGATAAAAGGCACCTATATGACATGAAAAAGAAATTTTTAAATGCTGATATAACAATCCTAAAATTTGAATATAATTTGAAATTAACCATAGTCTCTCTGGAACAATCCCTTAATTTTACAGAAAAAGGACTTAAATTAGAATAATAAAAATAATTTCCACTTCTAATGATACATAATACTCCTACAAGTAAATATAGATTCCTATACTATGGATATGTTAACAATTTACATTAGAAAACTGCTACCATTAATTTATAGATGTCATGATCATAGTTCATTAACAATTGCAGACTCTGGGCCAGATCCAAATCCAATGAGCGGCTTATTCTAGTTTTTTAAGTTTTATCTTGTATAAGATAACCATGCCCATTTGTTATAAATTCTAAGTCCTATTTTTTTATCTTCTGTGTAAGAGTTTTGCCTACATATATTATCTGTGCACAATATCCTTGCCTGGTGCCTGCAAAGGCCAAAGATGGTACTGAATCCACTGGAACTGGAGTTACAGATGGTTATAAAATGACATGAGTTCTGGGAAGCAAATGAGGGCCCTTTGAGCCATCTCTCTAGCTCTACCCTCCCTACTACCTTTTTGAGACAGGCCCAGGACTGACTATGCAGACCAGGTTGGCCTCACAGGCATGAGCTGCCACTGACTCCTGTATAGTCATAGCTCTTGAAGATCTGGCACCTTCTAGTCTCAATGGGCACCCACATACATATGGCATAAACTCATATTTACACATAAAAACAAAATAAATGGAAAACATTTTAAGTAAAAATAATTGAAAGATCTAGTCAGTATGGCTCAGCATTTTATCAAAGTACGTGGCTTGCATGCCTCACAACTTTTGTTTCATCCCCAGAGCCCATTGCCAAAGAGAAGCAACTCCTGAAAATTGTCCTCTGAACTCTACTCTACATGTAAGCAATGTAAACATTGCTTATATAAACTTATGATGCTGTTGCTGATAATTAATCTACAAAAATAATTCAGAACTACAAATCATTTAATCAAAGTTTCTAAATACATAAATAAATACAAATGAAAGAAGCACACTAAAAAATACTTGTTTGCAATTTGGAATTTATCATACCAATATCATAACATGAAATACTATCCCTACAACCTGAGGATATAGTTCACTTGGGAGTATGCTTGCCCAAGCATGCATAAGACCCTGGTTTGTATTTTTTGTTTTAAAAAAGGGTATGACAATGTAGTCTTGGCTGGCCTGGAACCTAATACATAGAGCAGGCTAGCACTGAAACTGCATGTATTATAAGCGCTGCATGTATTATAAGGCACATAGCACCATGCCTAGCAAAACCATGGGTTTGAGCCCAATCCCTAAGTGTGGTAGAGAGATTAAAGGTCATCCTTAGCTACACAGAGTTAAACAGCCTGGGCTATATGAAACCCTGTTCTCAAAACAAAACCCTCCAGGCTTATAATTCTGTTCACTAGTCGCATTAAAAAAAAAAAAAAATCAAACACAGGGTCTCAGGTGTACTAGATAAGTGCTCCATCACTTAGCTATATCCCCAATACAAGGAAAGGATTCTTAATACAGAGTAGGCTTCAAGAATTTTTTTCATATTTCCCAAATGGCAGTTATTTATTTTTTTTAAGAACTAGAGAGGAGAGAGAAGAAGAAGAGGAGGAGGAGGAGGAAAGGGACAGAGAAAAGGGGAAAGAGAGAAAGGAAAAAAGAGAGAGAGAAACGAGACAGAGGGAAGGAGTACATGCACACACTCATGCAAACATATGTGCACGAACATACTCTGGGTCATAGGTACACATGGTATGAAAGTTAAAGACCTACTCCACATCTTCCTCTTCTATCACTCTCTACCTTATTTTTTGAGAAAGATTCTCACTAAACTTAAGAGACATGCATCTTTCTCTGTGCATGGGTCAGAGCATGCACTAAGACGCTCAGCTTTTCCTTGGTACTTGGGTCCTTGTGATTTCATGGTAAGCACTTTACCCACTGAGACATCACATCTCAGCCCCTTTACATTTCTTTTTTGCTTTTCTTCTTCATTTTGAGAGAAAATGATGAAGGATGGGGAAATAAGCCTCACAGCTTCCCTAAAATTTTGAAAATAGTCCACAGTTCCATCAAAGAAAGACTGCATTAAAGAGATACGTTGAGAGTAGACGGAACTAAGTTAAGACCTGCTAACCTAAGAAAAACAGATATGGGGGGCTGGAGAGACGGCTCAGTGGTTAAGAGCACTGACTGCTCTCCCAAAGGTCCTGAGTTCAAATCCCAGCAACCACATGGTGGCTCACAACCATCCATAACAAGATCTGACACCATTTTCTGGAGTGTCTGAAGACAGCAACAGTATACTTACATATAATAAATAAATAAATCTTTAAAATAAAAAAGGAAAGAAAGAAAACCAGATATGGAATAAAGAGTTTGTTACCCAGAGGACCAGGAGTTCAGATCTAAAAGTCATATTACCATTTACTGTAATCTGAACTGTTTACTCATAACAGTGATTTTTCTTAGAGCTAGAAAGATGGCTCAGTTGGTAAGTGCTGTTTCTGTTGTTGTTGCTGCTTTTAAATTGTATATATCTACATAATGGTATGTACAACTGATTTAAAAAGTGTGCTTGGAGACCAGAAAAGGGTGTCAGATCTTCCTGGGGCTGAAATTACTTGTGATTCTAAATTGCCTGATGATGCTTCTTGGACCTGATCTCATATCCTTTACAAGACCATTATTCACTCTCTTATACATGCAAAACAATATTCAAAAGGATGTATGAATCAGGCATGCTAGATCGCACCTGTAATCCCGGCACTCAAAACACAAGACTGGGGATGGAGAAATGGCTCAGTGGTTTGAGAGAACAGGCTACACTCTATCAAAGGTTGTAAATTCAATTCCCACCACCCACATGGCAGCTTGCATCTGTCTACAACTCTAGAGTCCAGAGAAATCTGACACTCCATTCACCCACATAGTGGCTCACAACCACTTAAGCCTTCAGTTCCAGGGGATATATCTGATGGCTACTTCTGATCTCTATGGCCACTGCATGCATGTGATGTACATAGATAAGTTAAAAATAAATAAAAAAGAAACAAGCCGGGCAGTGGTGGCGCACGCCATTAATCGCAGCACTTGGGAGGCAGAGACAGGCGGATATCTGAGTTCAAGACCAGCCTGGACTACAGAGTGAGTTCCAGGACAGCCAGGGCTACACAGAGAAACCTTCTCTCGAAAAACCAAGAAGGAAAACACAAAACACAAAACGAAAACCAAGACTAAGATTGTTAACCTATCAAGAAATTCACACAGGTAGAACTACACATGGTTCTGCATCACTTTAATCTCAGCTCTTAGAAGGTAGAGAGGCAAGAGGACAAGTTCATTGTCATCTATAGTACACAGGAAGCTTGAGGCTGACCTGCTACATGAGATAGTAACCTAAAAAGTCCACACATGCAAACAAGCTAAAAAATGAAAAGTAAAAAGAAGTGGTAGTATATACCTATAATTACAACATTTGGGAGGCTGTTAAGTAAAGAGGTAAGTAAGAAATCGGAAGCGAGCCTGAGATACATAATAAGGCTCTGTCTCAAAAAAATAACACGGGAGCTGGAGACATAGCTAAGCATTTAGGAGCAGAGTTGGGTTCCCAGCAACCACAAACGGTGGCTTACAACCACCTGCAATCCAGCTCCAGAAGATCCAGCATCATCTACATAACAAGCTTAAAAATAGGACTAGAGAGACTCTGTCTGTAAAAGTAAATGAATAAATATAAAAACAGAAGCTATATGGTTCAATAAATAAGAGCGGTGCTGGAGAGATGGCTCAGCGGTTAAGAGCACTGACTGCTCTTCCAAAGGTCCTAAGTTCAAATCCTAGCAACCACCCATAATGAGATTTGCCGCCCTCTTCTGGTGTGTCTGAAGACAGTTACAGTGTACTTACATATAATGAATAGATCTTTAAAATAAATAAATAAATAAATAAATAAATAAGAGCACTTGTAGCTCTTGCAACAGATCTTTGTTCAATTCCCAGAACACACATGGCCACTTGCAATCATTAGTAAACTCTAGTTCCTGAGCATTTATACACATAAATCTTTTAAGGTGTACGTGGTGGCACAGGCCTTTAATCACTGCACTCTGGAGTCGGAGACAGGTTTGAGTTAAAGTTTGAGGCTAGCCAAGTCCTCAAAGAGAATTGGAGGGAGCCAGGGCTACAAGGAAACACTGTCTCAAAAATAAATATGTGTTCAGTGCAGTGGCTCAAGTATTTAATCCCAGCATTTAGGAGGGAGAAGCAGGTAGATCAACATAGTCAACCTAGTCTACAGAGTCAGTTACAGAACAGTCAGTGTTATGCAGAAACTGGGCGCACCTCCACCGCTGCAAAACAAAAAAAAGAGAGATAGAGAAATGGTTCCATGGTTAAAGAGAACTTACTGCTCTTCCAGGCACATATGTGTGTACACAGACACATTCAGATAAAACCTCATACAAATGAACTAAAGTAACACATATCTCTGCTATTACCTTTGTCCTTCTTGAAATCCAGTGCATCTTGTTTGTCTGTGACAATTTCCTTCATGTTTACAACACTCTGATGAACTAACTGTCGAAGAATCTTGATCTCCCGGATGGCTGTGATTGGGAAGCCCTCTTTCTCATTGTCTAGCCGAACCTTTTTCAGAGCTACTAGTTCTCCTGCAAAAAATGGACGCAAACTGTCACTGTAATCAATTTACATTTCTTAGTCCTGGTTATGAACCAACATTACATTTCCTCACCTTCAGACTTTTTACACAAAATCTCTAATTTCCTACTGTTTTTTAAGGGGCTGAGATTGAATTTAGAACCTATACTAAGCATGGCTTCTACCATAGGGCTACAAACCCAGTCCTACTCCTGTGTTCTCAAGTTTACATATAGATTCATGCTCATGTAGAATCTCATGCTTGGGTCAGTGTGATGTTGCACACCTTTAATGCCCCAATTGGTGAGGCAGAGACAAATGGATCTCTGTGAGTTTGAGGCTAGCCTGATATACAGAGTTTAAGTTCAGGGAAAACAGAATTGTTAGACAAATCCTGACTTGGAAACCAAACCAAACCAAAGAAAAGAGTACAATAATAAATAAATAAATAAATAGATAGATAAACAATATTCTTTTCCTCCTGCGATTTCTCATTGCTAGGACTCATTTCAGAGTGAGTCTTGATAAGTAGATTAAGATAGCTTCAACTGCTCTGCTTCTCACATGGTAGAATGAGAACAGACTCGCTGCAAGTTGTCCTCTGAACTCCCAATGTGTGCATGACACAAATATGCCCAAAGACAAAAACAGACATTCATTTGTACTCTAAATAAATAAAATACAATACCCTCCTGGCCCCCAAAAAACACAAAAAAAAATTTCTGCAAGAAAAAAAAAATTAAATAGACTACAAAGGCTGGGATTTTAATTACTGACAGGGTGAAGTGCAAGTTGTAGATTAAAATCCCACGACCGAAACCCAATACAAGCCGGGCGGTGGTGGCACACTACTTTAATCCCAGCACTTGGGAGGCAGAGGCAGGCGGATTTCTGAGTTCTGAGGCCAGCATGGTCTACAGAGTGATTTCCAGGACAGCCAGGGCTACACAGAGAAACCCTGTCTCTCTCTGAAAAAAAAAACAAAAAAACAAAAAAACAAACAAAAAAAAACCCAACAAAACAAAACAAAAAAAACAAAAACAAAGAAACCACAATACAAAACAAAAAACAAAAACTACCACCAACTCAAAACAATATATATTCAAAATAGTCAACAAAAAGTAGAGAATTTTTCAAAGCCACCCTGGTCTACAGAATGAGTTTCAGGACAGCCAGAGCTAGACAAAAAAACCCTATCTTGGAAAAAGAAAAAAGAAAAAAAAGTAAACGATTTAGCTTTGGGCAGCTTATATTGCTGAAAATCTAACCTAGGACCTTTCAAATGTACAAAACCAGTCTACTTCTGAAAGGAGCTCTCTGGTCATTGATGGAATCACACAACTGTAGACTTAAAGCATCTCCAGGTAATAGGAGACACTGTGAACCGCTCATACATTGTTTTGTGATCCTTAAATAACAATGTTTACTCAGAATTTGCTGTTGTTGGTACTATAAATATTCTAGAAATGATATAAACTACACAGACGATGGGCATAGGTTACATCCAATATTACCCTGTTTTAAGTAAAAGAGTAGGTACAGGAAGGTCCTAGAGCAAGCACATTAAGAGATAGCCAATTTATTCTTTTGGAACATTTTAATCTACTTAATAATAGTAAAAGAACAAATAAGAGTCTAAAACTTATTTTAGTGAATCTATGAAAATATAGTAATCGTTAAATTATTACACTTCTGGCATCAAGAGTTTTAGGGAAATACCTGTGTCTTTGTCCTTGGCTTTATATACTTGGCCATAGGTTCCCTCTCCAATAATCCCAATAATATCAAACTTGTCCACGCAGCGTTTCCCCCAATCACTTTCTGTTTGTCTTCTTTCTCCATAACGAGGACAACAAATTCTAAAAGGAAAATCAGTAAAACTGTTATTTTTTTGCCATCAAATGACTAGCATCTTATAAAATTATTGTTGAAATGGTAGAAATGGAATAATGAAATAGTATCTATCAATGGTTGTTATGGAATTCTAGATTCAAAAGGTACAAGGTAGTGGAGGGTGTGTAAGTGTTCACTAAATACATGGATTGCTTTTCAAAAAAATAAAAATAGGGGTAAGCCAGGTAGTGGTAGCACATGCCTTTAATCCCAACACTTGGGAGGCAGAGGCAGGTGGATTTCTGTGTTCAAGGACAGCCTGGTCTACAGAATGAGTTCTAGGAGAGCCAGGGCTACACAGAGAAACCCTGTCTACACACACACACACACACACACACACACACACAAAGGTAAAGCTGTCCATGGTGGTGTCTACCTTATTTTTTTTTTTTTTTGATATCACTGTATAGCTAGCTCTCTGCCTATTCTTGAACTATGTAGACCAAGTTGGCCTTAAACTCAAGAGATCAACCTGCTTCTGTCTCCCAAATGATGTAATGAAGACACTGTAATCTCTTGTGAGTTTTAGGCCAGAGTTAAGACCCTTTATACCCGGGCAGTGGTGGCACATGCCTTTAATCCCAGCACTTGGGAGAATGAATTCCAGGACAGAATGGATTCCAGGACAGCCAGGGCTATACAGAGAAATCCTCTCTCAAAAAACAAACAAACAAAAGTGAGAGCCAATATATTTTATTTTAATTTAATGGGAAAAATATCTTCTTCGGAAGGATACCTACTAATGTAGTTTTGTTGCTGTGAAGACATACCATCGCCAAGGTGACTCTTATGAATGAAACCATTTAATTCCCCAATTAAATGGGGGATTCCTTATAGTTTCAGAGAGTCATTTCATTCCCATGGCAGGAAGTTTAGCACACAGACACTGGAGCAGTAGCCAGATTCTGATCTATGGATAGTAGGAGCAACACTGGTCTTCGCTTGGGCTTTTGAACTCAGGATCTGAGGAAGAGCAGTGAGTGCTCTTAATCACTGAGCCATCTCTCCAGCCCCTAGTTTGGACTTTTGAAACCTCAAAACCTACCTTCAATAACAAAATTCTTTTAACAAGACTATACCTCCTAAACCTATCAAACAGTCCTACTCCTGATGACTAAGCACTCAAATATATAAGTAAAATATAAAATATAAAAAATATATATTATATAAAAATATATTATCTTTTATATAAAATTTAAAAATTACACATCCTGTAAAACTTACTTTGGTCTCTTTTTATATGGTTGTTGAGGTGGTGTAATTGCCTTTGGCTCTGGAGAATCTGGAGGAGATGGATCTCCTCCCGGTAGTTCAGGAGGAAGGGGCAAGTCTGTGAGTAAGTGACGAGTCCTCTGTTCCTTCTCTTTCTTTGCAGGCTTTGAAGGAAGCATTTCTTTTGGACTAAATAGAGATGAGAGAATAAGAAAATTAGAGAGTATGCAAACAAAGCTTTCAAAAAATATGATAATGCCTAACTATTAAAAAGATTACTAAAATTTTACTTAAGGGAGCTAGAAACATGGTTCAGTGGTTAAGAGCAGTGGTGGTTCTTTCAGAAGACTAAGATTCAATTCTTATAACCCACATGACAGTTCACAACTGTCTGTAACTCCAGTCCAAAGAAATCCTTTTGCCCTCTTTTGACCTTTTTGGGCACCAGGCATACATGTGGTAGGTACACAGACATAAATGTAGGCAAAACACTAATAGCCATAAAATAAAACTAAATCTTTAAAAAAAAAAAAAAGTTAAACAGATAAAACTTGGGAGCTGGAGACATGACTCAGTGGTTAGACACTAGGTGCTCTATCAGAAGTCCTAAGTTTAATTCCCAGCAACTACATAATGGCTCACAACCATCTGTGATGGGATCTTCATGCCCTTTCCTTTCAGGTGTATATGTAAGCCATGCATTCATATAAATAAATAAATCTTTTTAAAAAAACTCTACCAGGAATTACTACTTGAATGTGGTTTATATTTAATATTAATATTTGGGTTATACTTTTAATTTAAACTTTACAATTGTTTAAATGTGTGTCTATATACTATATGCCAGAAGAGAACATCAGATACCTTGGGACAATTGCTACACATGGGTGTCAATTGCTATGTGGGTGCTGAGAATAGAACTCAGGTCCTATAGAGGAGCAGCCAATGCTTTACACCACTGAGCCACCTCTCCAGCCCATTGTGGTAAAATTCTTGCCTAGCAGGGCCTAGATCCTGGGTTAAATACCCAATACCTGATGAGAAAGGGTAGGAAGGGTCCAAATTTGGCAAGTATAGGCAGAGGGAAAAAGTATTAAAAGAGGCCACAACTACACAGCAAGTTTTAAGGCCAGTAACTACACATGATCCTGTTTGAAAAATCCAAAAAACTGAAACAATTCAAAAACTCTAATGGTACACCTGACATTACAATTTCAGATAAAATAAAATGTACAAAGAAAGTTCTAAATATAATAATGTTGGATTGAAGTTCATATAATTCATCTAACTTACTTTGTAATAAAAGATTTAAATGAAAGAGGTAACTAATATTACTTAAAAGACTTAGACAAAACTTAGGAAAAAGGAATACTAGATCAACGTGTTTTACAAGCTAAGTTTGAAATCAAAACTCCTGATAAAACACGTACTTTAGTTGTTTGGGAACAGACTACAGTGATCTATGACCACACAAAATAAAAACCCTTATACTAAAATGATCAAAAATTCAAACAACGAGTTACTCATTTAGAAGCCATATTCAGCAGCCTCTGATACTATGCAAGTAAGGACTAACCTGAAGGAGTAAACCGGAATCTCAGGGAGCACATAGTGGCCATGGAACACTTTCACCAAAGATATATTCACAGACAATCTATAAGGGTTCCCAGACGGCCCTTTGAGAATCAGATGAGAGGCCAGACCCAAAGTCTTTTCGATAAAGCACCTCTGCTATCTACTATCCTGTTTGGACCAAGGCTGCCTGCCTTCCTTTCCAAGGCATGGATCATTCCATCATGGAAAGGCAACCAACTCACTCTCCCTCCCTCCCTTCCTCCCTCCCTCCTGAACCATTTTCCCTCTTCCACCATACACACAACAAAATAAGATCAAAAAATAATATAAAAGCCGGGCGGTGGTGGCACACGCCTTTAATCCTAGCACTTGGGAGGCAGAGGCAGGTGGATTTCTGAGTTCAGAGGCCAGCCTGGTCTACAGAGTGAGTTCCAAGACAGCCAGGGCTACACAGAGAGAAACCCAGTCTTGAAAAAAACAAAACAAAAAAATTCAAACAAAAAATTCAGACTTATTAAGGCTCCGACAGGACTCACACAACTAGCAAATTATAGTAGTTAGTATGGAAAAAAAAAAGAAAGAAAGCTTTCTAGAAATTGGAAAACTAGTCAAATTTTAGATCATTTTGCTTTTTTGAGATGTCTCACTATAAATTCCTGTCTGGCCTGGAACTCACACCAATCTTCCTACCTTAGCCTCCTGTGTACTGTAATTACATGTATGTGCTATAAATCCTGATAAACACAAAATTAAAAAATATATTTATTTTTAAATTGTGTGTGTGTGTATTTTTCTGTATATATATGTGCAAGGGACAGCAGATGCTCAACTAGGTGCAGTATCAGATTCCCTGAAGCTGGAGTTACACTAGACATGGGTGCAGGAACTGAATGTGGGTACCCTGCAAGAGCAGTAATCGATTTCTTTAGCCCCTCACCCTCAATTTTTTTTTTAATAAAAGTGCTCTGCCTGCATGCATGTCCGTGTACTATATGCATGCCTGAGGAAGTGGTGAATGTAAGTGGAAACCCTGCCTTGAAATACCAAAAAAAAAGGAGATTCCTTAGTTCTGTTTACTAAAGGAGAGAGAAAACAAAGTATCTGAAGTATCACTTAAGTCTATTGTTTTTACATTTCTCCTCAAAGGTTTAGTACTTCATGGCTTCAAATATAGTTCATTACCATTGAAAACTGTACATACTGCCAGGAACAGTAGCACATGCCTTTAATCCCAAAAATCCAGAGGCAAAGGCAGAAGGATCTCTATGAGTTTAAGGCCAGCCTGTACTACCTAGCAAGTTCTAGGACAGGCAGGAACTACATAAAGACAGTCCTGGGAAAAGATAAAGGGGCAGAAGCACTCTACAGGAAGATTCTATTTTAAGGAATTTTTAAGAAGGAATGAGTCTTTAACAGGACAATCATCAGCTTGAGGCCACACAAACTCGAAGAAGTCAAAATCTTGCTTCAATAAATATTAGTATATTGTTGGGCAGTGGTGGAGCACACCTTTAATCACAGCACTTGGGAGGCAGAGGCAGGCAGATTTCTGAGTTCGAGGCCAGCCTGGTCTACAGCATTGAGTTCCAGGACAGCCAGGGCTATACAGAGAAAACAAAAAAGAGGCAGAAGCAAATGGATCTACACTTGAAATTCAAGTCAGTCAGACACTAAATGGTTTTTTTGTTGTTGACAGGGTCTCTCTACATAGCTATGACTGTCCATAACAACTACACCCTCAGGATCTAGGCTAAGAACTCACACAGATCTGTCTGCCTCTCCTCTCAAGTGCTGGGATTAACAGAAAGTGCCACTTTCTCAGCTGTATATTTTAAGAAAGGTTTGCATCCTTTACCCCTTAAAGGCTTTGAAGCACAACAGACTGACAGTACACTCCCTGTAATATTTTTGTTTTAACCTCCGGAGTGCTGGATTTAGAGGCATGTGCCACCATACTTAGAAGTCTCTTGGAAGAAGAAAGGAAATCTCAATGCTCTGGCTATGAAGCCAGAGGCATTCTATGAGTTCAAGGTCAGATGGAGTTGAATACTAAATCCCAGAACCTGAACTTCTAGCATACTAGACGCCAGCTAAAGCCACAGTGTCTCAAAAACAAACAAGGGAAAAGGAAAAACTACAAACATAGGGATGAGAAGATGGATTAGCAGGTTAGAGCACTTGTTTATAGAGAACTGGGCACATGCATGTTGGCTTACAACTATCCTATAACTCCAACTTTACAGAGATCTGACAATGGCCTCCTATGGCACCTACACTCATGTACATAATACTTGGCCACATGTGTATACATACAAACTAAATTTTTAAGAAATAACCTATTTTTAAATTTTTTTAATAAGATTTATTATTATAAATGAGTACACTGTAGCTGTCTTCAGACACACCAGAAGAAGGCATCAGATCTCGTTATGGGTGGTTGTGAGCCACCATGTGGTTGCCGGGATCCAAATTCATTACCTTCGAAAGAGGAGATGGTGCTCTTACCCGCTGAGCTATCTCACCAGCCCAAAATAATGTATTTTTGCTCCAGTTATGTTCTTATACATCTTTAATCCCAGCACACGGGAAGCAAAGACAGGCGGATCTCTGCTCATTCCAGGCTAGCCTGGCCTACAGAAAAAGCTACAGGACAGCCAAGCCTATACAAAGAAACAGTCTCAAAAAAACCAAAAATGAACAAAACAAATAAAAAAAGCTTTTTAAATTATCATTAAGCAAGTTCATTCCTTTGTTCTGTCGCCAGTATAAGCTTTATGATATCAGAATGCTGTTTTATTTTTCTTCTGATTATCTCGATTATTTTATTATTTTGTCTGTTATACCACATGGATGTGGTGACTGCAGAGGGCAAATACCCTGGCACTAGAGTGACAAATAGTTGCAAACTATGTGAGTGCTGGGGATTGAACACTGGTCCTCAGAAAGATCAGCCAGTGCTCTTTAACACTAAGGCATTGCTCCAGCCTCCCAACTATCCTGACTCTAATGCCTTGAGCAATTTTTTTTGTTTGGTTTTTTGGTTTTTTGGTTTTTCCAGACAGGGTTTCTGTATAGCCCTGGCTGTCCTGGAACTCACTCTGTAGACCAGGCTGTCCTCGAACTCAGAAATCCGCCTACCTCTGCCTCCCAAGTGCTGGGATTAAAGGCGTATGCCACCACTGCCCAGCTGCCTTGAGCAATTTTAACTTAGTCTAATAAACAATATTAAAAGGGCATATAATCCCAGCATTTGGGAATCTAGGCCAGCCCTCCAACACTAAGCAATCCCTCTACATCAGCAACCCAAGTGCTAGCATGGCAAGTGGCCACCAAGCCTAGTTTAAAGGTCTCAGTCAGGGTGTGTTTCTCTGTCTCTATCCTCTCTTTTATTGTTATGTGTGTCATATATGTACTTGCTAGTGTAGGCCTCTACAAATGTGCCTAAGTTGTGCGTGTGTGCATGCATGTATGCAAATGTGGAAGCCAGAGGCAATCGGAGATCTTTCTCTGGTGCTCTCAAATTTATTTTTTGTGACAATATCTCCTCAAACTGTCCAGTCTGGCTGGCCAATAAGCTACAAAGATTGATATCTCCTTCTACCCTTGGTCTCAAGAAAAGACAAAATCTTCATTTCCATTTCCTACTTTTAATAATTTATGAATAAATAACCAATTATCAAAACCTTAAAATAATGACACTGTGTTGGGCACTTTTAATCCTAGAACTATGGAGTTAGAAGCAGATGGACCCCAGCATTATGGAGGTAGAGCCAGGCAGACTCATGAGTCCTAGGCTACCAAGAGCTACATAATAACACTCTGTCTCCAAAAAAACCAAAATATATAAATACTTAAATAAAAACAAGAGAAATAGTCTTGGTAATGAATAACTGTAGTTCTAGCATATGGATAGCTAAAAATGACTGAAGGCAGGAGTTCACGAACAGACTAGATAATAAAGTAATACCTTACCTCTGAAGTAAAACCCTCTCTCCACTCCCTACCCTTTCCACTATCCACTGTTACACTAGAACATTTTTAAGATGCACTAAAGGGCATTAAAGAATATAGATCTTAAGAACTAAAAAGAATCGGGCAGTCTGGGCAGTGGTAAGCCCATGCCTTTAATCCCAGCACTTGGGAAACAGAGACAGGTGGATTTCTGCGTTCAAGCCAGCCTGGTCTACAGAGTGAGTTCCAGGACAGCCAAGGCTACACAGAGAAACCTTGTCTTGAAAAACCAAAAACCAAGAAAAAAAAATATATGTGTGTGTGTGTGTGTGTGTGTGTGTGTGTGTGTGTGTGTAAACAAAACAAAAACATGATGGATGACTCTTGAATAACACTTAAGGTTGACTTTACGCCTCCAGTTGCACACCTACACTCACATACACACACACCATCTTCATCACTCAAATTTGATGTATCCTAGAAAGTAAACTTTGAAAATTGGTTTTCAATTTAAGATAAGCAGAACTTATTTACAATGACTTTTATGACAGGAAATACAACTCATCCCCTAGAAAATAAAAGGGCAGGATCTCAATAGAAAAACCAGCTAAGACTACACTTCTATTATCATGTCCCTGGCTAAAGCATATCTGAGGTCTTGTTTAGCTAGTATGGCCAACGGATTAAAAATATTTCATAATGTCATTGATGAGATTCATGTTTCATGATCATTTCTGTAACCAATACTCAAAGACCCATTAGAATTAAACTCTTTTCTAGCTTCCCCATCCTAAGTTATAGTCTAATTAGCAAAGATGCTTCATATTGCTTTTTTTTTTTATTACTATAGAAAAAGTGAGGGGGGGGAGGGCGCGCTGAGGAGAGGAAGTTTGAAGATAGGGTCTCTCTGTGTAGCCCTGGCTGCCCTAGAAATTGGAACTGTAGACCAGACTAGCCTTGAACTCAGGAGTCCACCTGCTTCTGCATCTCAAGTGCTGGGACCAAAGGTTTGGGCCACCAGTGCCTGGAAGAATAAATGACTTTTTAAAAATTTTATCACTCTATAGATACTAAAATTAGACTTTTAATTATTCTTTTATAATATTCTCTATAGATGTTAAAATATTAGGAAAACAGAGCTGACAATATGGCTAAGTCAGTAAAGATGGTTGCCATCGGGGCTGGAGAGATGGCTCAGCGGTTTAAGAGCACTGATTGCTCTTCCAAAGGTCCTGAGTTCAAATCCCAGCAACCACATGGCGGCTCACAACCATCCGTAATGAGATCTGATGCCCTCTTCTGGTGTGTCTGAAGACACCTACAGTGTACTTATACATGATAAATAAATAAACCTTAAAAAAAAATTATTAAAAAAAAAAAAGATGCTTGCCATCAAACTCTTCTGACCTGAGTTCCATTTGGAACCTATGCAAAGAACAAAGGCAAGAACCAACTCCACAAATGGCCCTGATTTCCACAGGTACCACACAGAACCTGTGTTTACACAGACACACATACATATATATAGTATACTCTAAGTATTAAAATAAAGATATGGAGGGGTTATATAATAACTAAGGTATGAGGGTATTCTCTAGGCTCCAATGCATACATGTGAGCACACACACACACACACACAAATAACTTCGGCTCAGAGGTTTAAGAGTGCTTATTGTGCTTCCAGAGGTCCAAGTTTGGTTCTTAGTATTCACATGGCAGCCCACAAACTCCAATTTCAGGGAATCCAATAACCTCTGGCCTAAATTAGCTTCTGGTACACATATACTCATGAAGGTTCATATACATACACATAAATAAAAAATAAATATTCAAACAGTAAAGTTGGGGCTGGAGAGATGACTCAGTAATTAGGAGCACTTATTACTCTTCTAGAGACTTAAGTGAAGTTCTCAGCATGTACATAGTAGCTCAGAACCATCTATATTTTTATCCCATGGGATTCATTACCACCTTCTGACCACATATTGTACATATACATATGTACAGGCAAAAGTCATACACGCATGCCCACTCAAAATAGTAAGGCAGTAATGGTGCATGCCTTTAATTGCAGTACACAGGAAGGACAGGCAGGCAGATCCTATGAGTTCAAGGCCAGTCTGGTCTACAGGGTAAGTTCCAGGATAGTTAGGGGTACACAATGAAGCCCTGTTTCAGAAACACCCCCACCCCCACCACCAAGAAAAAAACCTAAAAATTAAAGTAAATTTACATGAAAAAGATTTATCAGGTTTTAAATTTTAATTCCTGCCAGACAGTGGTGGCGCACGTCCTTAATCCCAGCACTTAAGAGGCAGAGCCAGGCGGATTTCTGAGTTCGAGGCCAGCCTGGTCTACAGAGTGAGTTCCAGGACAGCCAACACTATACAGAGAAACCCTGAATTCCTGTCAGGCGTGGTGGTGCATGTCTATAATCCTAGCATTAAGGCAGGACTGCTGTGAGTTTAAGGCTATCTGAGACTATAGAGTGAGTTTAACAAGACCCTATCCCTGCCCCAACCCCAAAAGGTAGCCATCAAGATAATTCAGCAGCTAAGGGTACTTGCCACCAAGCCTGATGACTGATACCAGAGGACATAACAAAATTGATTTCCTCCAAATTCTCCTCTGGCCTTTGCACTAAGACAGTATAAACACTCAAAAATAAACAAATGTGTAATTTTTTAAAAATGAAAGAATACTCCACAAAGTTCTAATTCTCAATCCTCAAGCAAGAATGGACTTTTCCACTAAAAAACAAAAAGCAATTCCTAATTACAAAAGAATAATTAAAAGATAGTCTAGGAGGTTCAGAAACTGAAAATATATTATTTAAATCAGAAAACTGACTTCTCTCATCCTATTATGAAACTTACCTATCCATGTCATCATCTCCAGGTAATAGGGGAGGGAGGGGCAGAGGAGGCAATGTTGAAGTTTTCAGGTGTGGAATAGCAGCTGTTACAGATACTTGAGTCTTCATAGAAACCTGTACAGGGGGCTGAGAATTTGTCTGAGAGGATAGAGTAGATGTCCTTGGGTGAGGAGAAGAGGGCAAAGTTGAAGTACTTGAAACAGGAACTTGACTAAATGGTGGTTGGGGAGGTGGCAGAGGTGGCTGCAGTGGAATAGCTGGTAACGGAGGCAAAGGTGGCAAAGGGGGTGTCTGAGGTGGAGGGGTAGTAGATGGTAAAGGGGGTGGAGAAGTAATTGTGGGGAGAGGTGGAAGGGTCTCCTTTTCTGATGTCTCTGTCTCCTTTGAAGTAACAATCACCTCCTTCAATGCTACAGGTTTAGCGTCCTTTGTTCCCTGTGCTTTCAAATCCTTAATAGGATGCTTCTGCAAGTTCTCATCCATCTTTACTTTCCCTGTATCTAAACAATTTTTTACCTCTGTGTTTGAATGTGCTACATTTACCAGTTCAGTATCTGGGGTAGATTTTTCTGACTTTATACCTCTGGGTAACTTTTTAGACTCTAACCCTGACTCCTTCACCTCAAGTTTCTCTTTTTTAGGCAAAATTATAGGTGAACCCTTGGATTCTTTTCCATCCATTTTTGCTGCTGCTGCTGCAGCTGCTCTTTCCTTCTTTTTTCTACTTAGTTCAGCTCCCAGGCTGGAATTCAATGGAAGCCTGACAGGTGAGATACTGGAATGACGACTGCGTGATCCGGATCGCTTCTTTTTACTATGAGAAGATGAGTGTCTTGAATATGCAGGACTTCTACTTCTGGACTTCATGGATTTCCTACTGGAAAAAGAAGAAATGCAGTTTAAATACACAATATACAGAGTTATAAAGAGGATAATAGCCCAGCAAAACAGGGTCTAGAACTATAAATTTAATCCCATTCTGAGTTATCAATTCTAAAAGTAGATTAAAGAGAAGCACGATGGCATACTCCTTTAATCCCAACACTTGAAAGGCAGGGTCATAAGAATTTCTAAGTTCGTTGTGCACACCTTTAATCCCAGTGCTTGGGAGTCAGAGGCAGAGAAACCCTGTCTGGGAAAGAAAAAAAAAAAAAAAGAATCTCTAAGTTCAAAGACAACTTGGTCTACTTTCTCAAAAATAAAAAATTGGGGGAGGAATGGGATCTGGAGCGGATGGTAATGATTAAGAACAGTGGCTACTCTTCCAGAGGACTAAAGTTCTAAATCCAAACCTCACATGGTGGCTGACTGTTACTCCAGTTCTAAGTATATCTAATCCCCTCTGCCGACCTCCCCAGACACTGCAAGTACATGGTATACAGCCATACTGGCAAATCATACATACATACATATATACAAATAAAAACAAAAAAACAAGTCAGGCCTTTAACCACAGCCCTGGGGAGTCAGAGTCAGATGGATCTCTGAGTTCAAGGCCAGCCTAGACTACAGAGTAAGTTTCTAGGACAGCTGGATCTATATAGTGAAACCTTGTCTCAGAAAAGACAGAACCACCCCTCTCTAAAAAAAGGGAGGAAAGGGGAACTGGAGAGATGGTTCAGTGGTGGCTGCTCTTTCAAAGGAGTCGTGTTCAATTCCTAGCACCCATGTGGTGGCTCCCTATATGTAACTCTAGTTCCAGGGCATCTAACACCCTTATACAAACATATAAACAGGCAAGACCCCAATATACATAAAATAAATCTTTAAAAAAAAAAGGAAAGGAGGTTCAAAATTGGGACTAGAGAAGGTGGTTCAGTGATTAAAAGCACTTCCTAGTACCTACTTGATGGCCTAAACCATCCAACAGCCACTTCTTGTCTCCTTGAGCACCAGGCATGCATGTGGTACAAATACATATATATGGGTAAACAATCATACACATAAAACTTAAATACTGAAAATGTAATCAGGGGCTGGAGAGATGGCTCAGTGGTTAAGAGCACCGACTGCTCTTCCAGAGATCCTGAGTTCAATTCCCAACAACCACATGGTGGCTCACAACCATCTGTAATGAGATCTGATGCCCTCTTCTGGAGTGTACTCACAAATATACAAAAAGTAAATCTTTAAAAGAAAAAGTAATCAAAGTTCTCTGTTATATGCCAAACTCAAAGCCAGCTTTGGCCATATGAGATCATATCTAAAAACAAATACAAAAATGACTTCCAATCAACTTTTTAGTATAGGTAAGACAAGAAATAACTGCATGAACAATATCTAATATACATAGGGCAATAGTGGCACATGCCTTTAATCCTAGCACTTGGGAGGCAAAGGCAGGCAGATTTCTGAGTTTGAGGCCAGCCTGGTCTACAGAATGAGTTCCAGGACAGCCAGGGCTACAGGGAGAAACCATGTCTCAAAAAACCAAAAAAATAAAATAAAGATCCTAGGAAAACTAAAAATTCATTTGTCTTGCGGCTCCTTTTTGTAATCCTCGCATTTAGGAAACCAAAGCAAGAGAATTACTGAGTCTGAGAAGCCAGTGTAAACCACAGTGAATGAGCTCCTGTCAACTTGGGTCATATTCAGACCTTGCTCAAAAACAAAACAAAGGACAACAACAACAAAACCTCACGGGTTAGAGAAATGCTTTAGTGGTTGACTGTTACTAATCTAGCTGACAACCCAAGTTTAGTTCCCAGCACTCACACTGGGCACAGCCACCTATAATTCCAGGTCTGGGAATCTGCATTCATGTACATGTATGCACACAAACACATAATTTAAAATGATACTTTTTAAAAAACAAACTACCCATCTGGGTGTTGTAAATTCATGCCTTTAGGATCTTTGTGAATTCAGACAGTTTGCTCTACAAAGGAAGTTCCAAGCCTGCCTAATCTATAATATAGTAAAACCCAGTGTAAAAGAAATAAATAAAAGAAAAAAAAAAAAAAAAAAAAAAAAAAAAAAAAAAAACAGAGCCAGCATGATAGCAGCATTACTAGTAATCACATTAGTAAAGAAAATGAGGCAGAATTGTTGCAACTAATAAAAAAGCTGGGCAGTGGTGGTGCACACCTTTGACCCAGACATTTAGCATGCTGATCACTGTAAATTGTAAGTAAGCCTGGCCCATGGAGAGAGCTCTAGGAGTCCAAGGCTACATAAACTCTGTCTTGACAAAAGAAAAAATTAAACAAAACCAAAAAAAGTACCAAAAACTGCCCAGTAATTATTGAGGTTTTCTTTTTTGTTTGTTTGTTCTTTCTCCAGACAGGGTCTCTCTATGTAGTCCTGAGTGTCCTGGAACTTGGTCTGTAGACTAGGCTGGCCTTTTTAACAGAGTGCTGGGATCAAAGGTATTCGCCATCAATGACCAGCTTGCCCACTACTTACTCAAATAAAGAGAGCATATTTCCCAACATCAAAATGTAGCCATATTCACAGTGAGAAATTTTGTTTTATAAATATTTGATATGAAAATATCAGGAATATGATTCAATAACATTTGACTTTTTATTTAGTCTTTTAAGATTTATTATTTTATGTGCAGGAGTGCTTTGTATTCATGTTTTTATGAAGTACACCATGCCTGTGCCCAGTATCCAGAGGTCAGAAAAGGGCATTGGAATCCCTGGGACTGGATTTAGAGATATTTATGAGCCACTGTATGGGTGCTGGGAAATCTTCCTCTAGAAGAACCAGCAGTGCTCCTAACCACTAGCCAACCCTTTAGCCCAACTTCTACCTTTTTAACTAGAGTACTCATTACAGATTCAGCTTATAATTAAGTTGTATCTATAGCAAATGAATGTCCAATATACAGAATTTATAATTTATAAGCACACAGAAAATATTTTTATATTAAAATAAAAATGTTAGAACCCTTAAGAGTTTTGGGTATCTTTTGTTATTTTTGAAGACTGAAACTTTCACTTGCTAAGGGAACAGACTATTACCAGCCCTGACACTCCATAGTTTTACTTTTTAAGTGTTCTGAGACACGATCTTGTTACATAGACTAAGCTAGCTTAATACTAATGATCATCTTGTCTTAGTCTACTGATTGCTGATACTAATGGTCTTACTCAGTTCCTTTAATACAAAAATGATTTCCAATCAACTTTTTAGTACAGGTAAAACTAGAAATAACTGCATGTACAAATAAACTTGTTTGTTTTGTTTTGAAAGTAGGACCTTACTGTATAGCTATGGCTGGCCTAAAGTCTGATATGCAGATGAGGTTAGCCTCAAACTAGGCCTGCCTACAGTCAATGTTAACTGCTAAACCATTTTTTTCAATCCCACAAATAAAATTTTTATGAGGAATGACTGTGAAATAAAATCTGGGAAATCTATAGAACAGATTATTCTAAAGTCTCATTATTTTTTTACTATAGCACTGCTTAAGAATCAGTATGAGGCTGGGTGGTGGTAGTGTATGCCTTTAATCCCAGCACTTGGGAGCATGCCTTTAATCCCAGAACTTGGGAGGCAGAGGCAGGCGGATTTCTGAGTTTGAGGCCAGCCTGGTCTACATAGTTCCAGGACAGACAGGGCTATATAGAGAAACCCTGTCTCGAAACCCCCCACCCCGCCCCCCCCAAAAAGAATCTGTATGAGCGGGCTGAAGAGATGGCTCAGTGGTTAAGAGTACCAACTGCTTTTCCAAAGGTCCTGAGTTCAAATCCCAGCAACCACATGGTGGCTCACAACCATCCATAACAAGATCTGATGCCTACATCTGGAGTGTCTGAAGACAGCTATAGTGTACTTACATATAATAAAATAAATAAATCTTTAAAAAAAAATAAAAGAAACAGTATGAGGAAAACCAACAATCCAAACCACTAAAACTATGTCTAGAACCAGGCTTGATGGTTTATGCCTTTAACTTCAGCACCTGGGAAGAGATAGGCAAATCTACATTTGAACCAGCCTGGTCTACAGAGTGAATTTCAAGCCAGCTTGGGCTCTACACTGACATCATGTCTCCAAAAAAAAAAAAA
>NW_022196911.1:94181666-94181905 GCF_008632895.1 Mastomys coucha | reverse complement strand
GACAGAGGTCTAGAGTTCAAGGCCAGACTGGTCTACCTTGGGGAAGAAAAAAAAAAAAGTCCAAGCTGGGGAGATCTTGCCTCAAAATAAATTTTGTCAGGTCATGGTAGTGAATGCCTTTAATCTAAGCACTAGGGAGGCAGAGGCAGGCATATCTGAGTTTTTGAGGCAATTCTGGTCTACAGAGCAAGTTCCAGAACAGCCAGGCTACACATAGAAATCTTGTCTCCAAAAAAAAA